>NC_086454.1:10955481-11297481 GCF_028390025.1 Pseudophryne corroboree | reverse complement strand
TGACCCAGCCACTGTCATTTATACATACACCGCTCCCCAAACCCACCTCTGGCACCCACATGCGAGACACACCTTCTAGATGTTGCAGTCAGTAGAGAGACAGTCACTGCCTCACCTGACCAGCTCTCCGTCACAAAGCCACATGGAGACTGCCTGAGAGGAGCTGTGCTCTCCGGCTCCCCCTACTGTTCAATCAGCAGCATCCGTCCTCTATAAGGACGGATGCTGCTGCAGCGTTACAGACAGCCCGAAGAGACACATCGGTTAGCTGCGCTGATGGATCGGCGGGCAGGGGGGTTTCCATTCCAGGTACTGGGAAACCACCCTGCGTGCGTGTATGGCGGCGCACGGCGCGGACTTCAGAGGCGGCATGTAATGAGTCAATTTGACTCATTACATGCCGCTGGCTGTTGCGCCCTCAGGGCAACTGCGCTGTGTGCCAAGCCCACTTGGCACACACGTAGTTACGGCCCTGCCAAATGCTCTTACTTTATTGTATCCAAATGCTTACACTGTACTCAGTGGCGTAACTAGAAATTTTTCTCCCCCAAGCCAAAAAATTCTTTGGCGCCCCCCCCCATCCCCACCCGCCGCATAATTGGGAGCAAGAAAGGGATAAATATGCGCGCGCCTTCGGCGCGCTGCAAAAAAGGGGCGTGGTTTTGTTGGAATGGGCGTGGTTTCTCATAAAGGGGCGTGGTATTGCAGGAAAAGACTACCTTATACCCCAGTTTTGCAACCTGCACGCCCAGACGTTGGCCACCACAGGAAAGAAAAATAATCCTGATTCATGCCCCTTACATTATTTGTCATTTTTCCTCCTTATAGTAATGCCCAGTATACATTATGCCACATACTGCAATGGCCCTTAGACATTATTCCACACACAATAATGCACATGACACATTATGCCACACACCATAATGCCCCCGACACATTATGCCACACACCGTAATGCCTGTGACACATTATGCCACACACCGTAATGCCTGTGACACATTATGCCACACACCGTAATGCCCCCGACACATTATGACAGGAATCGCAATGCCCGTTATACATTATGCTATACACTGCAATGCCCCTGATACATTATAGCACATACAATGCCTGTGACACATTATGACACACACCGCAATGACCTTGAGACATTATACCACAATGCCCGTGATATAGTATACCATACACCGTAATGCCTGTGACACATACCGCAATGCCCTGCCCGTTATACCCTATGCCACACACCGCAATGCCCGTTATGTATTATGCCACACTGCAATGACCCTGAGACATTATACCACATACCACAATGCCTGTGATATAGTATACCACACACCGTAATGCCTGACACATTATGACACACACCGCAATGTCCGTGATACATTATGCCACACACTGCAATGACCCTGAGACATTATACCACATATCACAATGCCCGCGATATAGTATACCATACACCGTAATGCCTGTGACACATTATGACACACACCGCAATGTCCGTGATACATTATGCCACACACCGTAATGCCCATTACACATTAAGTCCTACAGTAAGGCTTCTAATTACTTTTCAATTACCTTCTCGTTGTCAGGGGTTTCATGCACTGGGTGTCATGCTCGTTGCCAGGTGTTTCATGCACTGGGTGTCATGCTCGTTGTCAGGTGTTTCATGCACTGGGTGTCATGCTCGTTGCTAGGAGGTAGTCCTTGTTGCTAGGGCTGTGCTCCCAGTGCCACATATGACCCCAGTGCCAGATATTCCCCCACGGTGCCAGGTACTCACATGCCCCCGGTGCCAAATATAGCCCCCCCCATGTGCCAGGTACACATATACCCCCCCCAGTGCCACATATGCCCCCAGTGCCAGATATTCCCCCCCAGTGCCACATATGCCCCCAGTGCCAGATATTCCCCCCGTGCCAGATATGCCGCCAGTGCCATATATTCCCCCCCAGTGCCACATATGCCCCCAGTGCCAGATATTCACCCAGTGCCAGATATCCCCCCTAGTGCCAGACATCCCCCCCCCAGTGCCAGACATCCCCCCCAGTGCCATATATGCCCCAGTGCCAGACATCCCCCCCCAGTGCCAGATATCCCCCCCAGTGCCAGACATCCCCCCCCAGTGCCATATATGCCCCAGTGCCAGACATCCCCCCCCAGTGCCATATATGCCCCAGTGCCAGACATCCCCCCCCCCAGTGCCAGATATCCCCCCCCCAGTGCCATATATGCCCCAGTGCCAGATATCCCCCCTAGTGCCAGACATCTCCCCCCCAGTGCCATATATGCCCCAGTGCCAGACATCCCCCCCCAGTGCCAGATATCCCCCCCAGTGCCAGACATCCCCCCCAGTGCCAGATATCCCCCCCAGTGCCAGACATCCCCCCCCAGTGCCATATATGCCCCAGTGCCAGATATCCCCCCTAGTGCCAGACATCTCCCCCCCCAGTGCCATATATGCCCCAGTGCCAGACATCCCCCCCCCCCCAGTGCCAGATATTCCCCCCAGTGCCAGATATTCCCCCCAGTGCCGCCGTCGCCGCCGCCGCTTATTGGAGGGACACGGAGGGCACAGATCGCCTCTCCTGTGTCCCTCCTGCTGCATCATCTCCGGCGGCCGCGGGTCTAATAGGGGGAAGTGCCGTCCGTGAGCCAATTAGAGCTCACGGACGGCACTTCCCCCTATTAGACCCGCGGCCGCCGGAGATGATGCAGGAGGGACACAGGAGAGGCACATGCTGTGCCGTCCGTGTCCCTCCAACAAGCGGCGGCGGGAAGGAGAAAGCAGACTGACATGCGGGCGCTCGTCCGCATGTCAGTCTGCTGTAATCAGTGGCGCCCCCGCAGCCCCTCGCCCCCAAGCCACCGCGAGGACTGCGGGGGCAGTAGTTACGCCACTGATACTGTATCTAAATGCTCACACAGTACTGTATCCAAATGCTCTTACTGTACTGTATCCAAATGCTCACACTGTACTGTATCCAAATGCACACTCTGTACTGTATACAAATACTCACACTATACTGTATCCAAATGCTCTTACTGTACTGTATCTAAATGCTTACTCTGTACTGTATCCAAATACTCACACTGTATTGTATCCAAATGCTCACACTGTACTGTATCCATATGCTCACACTGTACTGTATACATATTCTCACTTTTTACTCTATCCAAATGCTCACACTGTACAGTATCCAAATACTGTATCCACATGCTCACTCTGTACTGTATCCATATGCTCACACTGTACCGTATCCCAATACTCACACTGATCTGTATCCAAATGCTCACACTGTACTGTATCCAAATGCTCTTACTGTACTGTATCCAAATGCTCACACTGTACTGTATCCAAATACTCACACTGTACTGTATCCATATGCTCACACTGTACTGTATCCAAATACTCACACTGTACTGTATCCAAATACTCACACTATACTGTATCCAAATGCTCTTACTTTATTGTATCCAAATGATCACACTGTACTGTATCAAAATGCTCACACTGTACTGTTCCCAAATGCTCACACTGAACTGTATACAAATGCTCACACTGTACTGTATCCAAATGCTCTTACCGTACTGTATCCAAATGCTCACACTGAACTGTATACAAATGCTCACACTGTACTGTATCAAAATGCTCACACTGTACTGTATCCAAATGCTCACACTGAACTGTATACAAATGCTCACACTTCACTGTATCCAAATGATCTTACTGTACTGAATCCAAACACTCGCACTGTATGTACTGTATCCAAATGCTCTTACTGTACTGTATCCAAATGCTCACACTTACTGTATCCAAATACTCACACTGTACTGTATCCAAATGCTCTTACTGTACTGTATCCAAATGCTCACACTGTACTGTATCCAAATACTCACACTGTACTGTATCCAAATGCTTACACTGTACTGTATCCAAATACTCACACTGTACTGTATCTAAATGCTTACTCTGTACTGTATCCAAATACTCACACTGTATTGTATCCAAATGCTCACACTGTACTGTATCCATATGCTCACACTGTACTGTATACATATTCTCACTTTTTACTCTATCCAAATGCTCACACTGTACAGTATCCAAATACTGTATCCACATGCTCACTCTGTACTGTATCCATATGCTCACACTGTACCGTATCCAAATACTCACACTGATCTGTATCCAAATGCTCACACTGTACTGTATCCAAATGCTCTTACTGTACTGTATCCAAATGCTCACACTGTACTGTATCCAAATACTCACACTGTACTGTATCCATATGCTCACACTGTACTGTATCCAAATACTCACACTGTACTGTATCCAAATACTCACACTATAATGTATCCAAATGCTCTTACTTTATTGTATCCAAATGATCACACTGTACTGTATCAAAATGCTCACACTGTACTGTTCCCAAATGCTCACACTGAACTGTATACAAATGCTCACACTGTACTGTATCCAAATGCTCTTACCGTACTGTATCCAAATGCTCACACTGAACTGTATACAAATGCTCACACTGTACTGTATTCAAATGCTCACACTGTACTGTATCCAAATGCTCACACTGAACTGTATACAAATGCTCACACTGTACTGTATCCAAATGCTCACACTTTACTGTATCCAAATGATCTTACTGTACTGAATCCAAACACTCGCACTGTATGTACTGTATCCAAATGCTCTTACTGTACTGAATCCAAATGCTCACACTTACTGTATCCAATACTCACACTGTACTGTATCCAAATGCTCTTACTGTACTGTATCCAAATGCTCACACTGTACTGTATCCAAATACTCACACTGTACTGTATCCATATGCTCACACTGTACTGTATCCAAATACTCACACTGTACTGTATCCAAATACTCACACTATACTGTATCCAAATGCTCTTACTTTATTGTATCCAAATGATCACACTGTACTGTATCCAAATGCTCACACTGTACTGTACCCAAATGCTCACACTGAACTGTATACAAATGCTCACACTGTACTGTATCCAAATTCTCTTACCGTACTGTATCCAAATGCTCACACTGAACTGTATACAAATGCTCACACTGTACTGTATCCAAAAGCTCACACTGTACTGTATCCAAATGCTCACACTGAACTGTATACAAATGCTCACACTGTACTGTATCCAAATGCTCTTACCGTACTGTATCCAAATGCTCACACTGAACTGTATCCATATTCTCACACTGTACTGTATCCAAATACTCACACTGTACTGTATCCAAATGCTCATACTGAACTGTATCCAAATGCTTACACTGTACTGTATCTAAATGCTCACACTGTACTGTATCCAAATGCTCACAATGTACTGTATCCAAATGCTCACACTGTACTGTATCCAAGTGTTCTTACCATTCTGTATCCAAATGCTCACACTGAACTGTATCCATATTCTCACACTGTACTGTATCCAAATGCTCACTCTGTACTGTATCCAAATACTCACACTATACTGTATCCAAATGCTCACTCTGTACGTATCCAAATACTCACACTATACTGTATCCAAATGCTCACACTGTACTGTATCCAAACACTCACACTGTACTGTATACAAATACTCACACTGTACTGTATCCAAATGCTCACACTGAACTGTATCCAAATGCTTACACTGTACTGTATCTAAATGCTCACACAGTACTGTATCCAAATGCTCTTACTGTACTGTATCCAAATGCTCACACTGTACTGTATCCAAATGCACACTCTGTACTGTATTCAAATACTCACACTATACTGTATCCAAATGCTCTTACTGTACTGTATGCAAATGCTTACACTGTACTGTATCCAAATGCTCACACTGATCTGTATCCAAATGCTTACATTGTACTGTATCCAAATACTCACACTGATCTGTATCCAAATGCTTTCACTGTACTGTATCCAAATACTCACGCTGTATTGTATCCAAATGCTCACACTGTACTGTATCCATATGCTCACACTGTACTGTATACATATTCTCACTTTTTACTCTATCCAAATGCTCACACTGTACAGTATCCAAATACTGTATCCAAATGCTCACTCTGTACTGTATCCATATGCTCACACTGTACTGTATCCAAATGCTCACTCTGTACTGTATCCAAATGCTTACTCTGTACTGTATCCAAATACTCCCACTGAACTGTATCCAAATGCTCACTCTGTACTGTATCCACATGCTTACTCTGTACTATATCCAATCCAAATACTCACACTGTATTGTATCTAAATGCTCACACTGTACTGTATCCATATGCTCACGCTGTACTGTGTACATATTCTCACTTTATATTCTATCCAAATGCTCACACTGTACTGTATCCAAATACTGTATCCAAATGCTCACCATGTACTGTATCCATATGCTCACACTGTACTGTATACAAATGCTCACTCTGTACTGTATCCAAATGCTCACTCTGTACTGTATCCTAATGCTCACACTGTACTGTATCCAAATGTTACAACAGTACTGTACCCATATGCTAATACCAGAGCCGGCCTTAGGCATAGGCAAACTAGGCAAATGCCTGGGGCATTTGGTATGCTTAGGGGCACCAGCAGCTTCTGCTGATTAAAATGATACGTGGCATGCCTATATTCTGTGTGTGACTGCGGCTGTATCTGCATACGAAATGCTACATTGCAGTGTATTCCTGGAAATCACTGCAACGTAGCATTTTGTATGCAGATGCAGCCGCTGTTGCACACAGAATATAGGCATGCTGCATATCATTTTATTCAGCAGAAGCTTCTTGTGCATCCTAGCCACCTAGTAATGCAAATAATATGATGTATTTTCATAAACAAAAGGCGCCCGATGTAAGCAGAGCTACCAGCTGACTCATGCCAGGCGTCTCCTGCAGAACTAGCGGCGGTGCTAGGGGGCACCAGCCAAACTCTTGCCTAGGGCATCAAATTGGTTAGGGCCGGCTCTGGCTAACACAGTAGGTCTTATTTTACGACTGTGCCTTTTCTTTATACTGTATATTGTACGTTCTGCTAGCAATCTATGAATTGTTACTCTACATTACTCTGCCCTATTGCAACTTACTTCTAATAGATACATAAGAAATACATTGTATGAAGCATGTTAGAAACCTATATTATTATTTTTTCCCTTTAAATAATTGCAATTCACTCATTTTATTTTGTTAACATAATTCTCTTAAAGATCTGCTTGTATCTATACCTGGAAGCTGATGAACAAAATCTGTGCACAAAGGAACGGCTGCGACACATTCTTCGCACGTCGCTCGTAACTAAGTTTGTGTTGTTAATAAAACGGTTGGGGTAAATAAATCCTTGCTACAGACGTATCCCTCTGTGTTTGCTTTTCTTTTTATCAGAGATTAAATTCCCTTTACAAGATACGTGGCCTGCTCACCGGGATTCGGCTCATCCTACGTAGCCCGCATTTCAATGCAACATTTAATTACACATTATCCCAAATATAGAATCATCAAAGATCTTAAATGTTACTTCAAAGTGGGAGAAGAGCATTATGCAAAAGACGCAGAGGTTTCATCGTCTCTTCTGCTGTCATTGTGTTTCAGCGTTCCACCCACTTTGTCGCTGATTGATAGTCATCACAACTTGTCAGAACTCTTAAGAAACAGTCGACTTTAAAAGACAGGCACAAAAAAAAAAATGAAAAAAAAATGGCAGAGAGTTGAATATGTTTTTATCTCTTCAAAGACAATTGACAGACAACTTTGATCTAGTCTGTACATAAGTGGGGCTTTGAAGAACAGGAATATTTTCCATTTAATTGGGCGCCAAAGTTCATTACAATGCCCCAGCTACGTTATTTGATTCCCTTTCAGCTAATGTTGATTCTATCTGGATTTAGTAGCAGTGACTTTCCCTCAGGCATTAAGACCTTTCTGAATTGAAACTATTATTTTGATTTCCATAGATTTCATTTGAACTGGTTAATCATGCGCCTTATGTTCTAATGTTAGGCTGCCATTGGGCTGGGGCTGGGCTGTGTCCTCTTCAATAACTTTTAGGTTTAAACGATCAATTCTTTTGGTAACAGATTTTAAATTCACTTATCAATTTGCATGTAACATTTAGGTGTGTTATAGTGCAAAGGAAAGTAAATATGTTACCCCCCTACGCCCTAACCCTAACCTCCCTTCCTGCAGACTAACCCTAACTTTCCCTTAGTGCCTAAACCTTACCTTCCACCCTGGTGATACCTAAACCTCACCCCCCCCCCCCCCTTCCCCGCAGCCTAGCCTTAACCTCCCCCTCAGTGCCTAAACCTTACCTTCCACCCTGGTGATGCCTAAACCTAACACCCCCCCCTTCCCCGCAGCCTAGCCTGAACCTCCCCCCTTTGCGCCTAAGCCTTACCTTCCACCCTGGTGATGCCTAAACCGACCCCACCCCCTTCCCCACAGCCTAGCCTTAACCCTCCCCCCTCAGTGCCTAAATCTTACCTTCCACCCTGGTGATGCCTAAACCTAACACCCCCCCCCTTCCCCGCAGCCTAGCCTTAACCCTCCCCCCACAGTGCCTAAACTTACCTCCACCCCAGTGATGCCTAAACCTAACCCCCCCCCCTTCCCGCAGCCTAGCCTTAACCCTCCCCCCTCAGTGCCTAAACTTACCTCCACCCTGGTGATGCCTAAACCTAACCCCCCCCCCCCTTCCCCGCAGCCTAGCCTTAACCCTCCCCCCTCAGTGCCTAAACCTTACCTCCCACCCTGGTGATGCCTAAACCTAACCCCCCCCCCCCTTCCCTGGCAGCCTAGCCTGAACCTCCCCCCCCTCAGTGCCTAAACCTTACCTCCCACCCTGGTGATGCTAAACCTAACCCCCCCCCCCTTCCCCACAGCCTAGCCTTAAACCCTCCCCCTCAGTGCCTAAACCTTACCTCCCACCCTGGTGATGCCTAAACCTAAATTCCCCCCCCTTCCCCACAGCCTAGCCTTAACCCTCCCCCCTCAGTGCCTAAACCTTACCTCCCACCGTTGGTGCAAAACCTTAATCCTCTACCTTCCCGCAGACAAACCCTAACCTCCCTCAGCCTAATCTCTTCCGGGTGGCACCTAAACCTACCCACCCCCCAGCCCCAACCCTAAGCCGTACACTATACTTAAAGTCCAAATGCTGGCTGTCGGGATTCCAGCGCCTGTCTCCCTGACCCTGTGGGGATTCTGGCATCGACTTTCTTATGGAATTCGACAGCCAGCATCTTAACTGCATCCCGTACAGATGTGTCATCTTATTCCTATGCACTATATGGCCCGACTAAGACGCCCTGAGACAGGTACTTTCTCTCTTCTAATTGTGTAAATTATGTAAATACAATGCAAATTTTGAGCGGCATGGAGCCTGGCGCACTGAGGAGGGGCTACTTAGTGCATATTGGGCCACTGTGTATAGGGACACAATCTGTACTTGAACAAGTCCCTGGTTTCCTTGGGCAGTCCTACTTTTTCCACTAGATGCAAAGGGATGATTGTGAGACTGGAGCAAAGTAAGACAGAGCAAGAAACTGAGCCCCTGGTAACATAATGCTGCACTGTAGGTGGGGCAGATGTAACATGTGCAGAGAGAGTTAGATTTGGGTGGGCGTGTCCAAACTGAAATCTAAATTGCAGTGTAAAAATAAAGCATTTCAGTTTGTGTGGGCTGCATGTAGAAGCAGCCAGTATTTACCCTGCATACAAATAAATAAATGTATCTGCACACCTTGCATTGCAACATGGTTTAATAAGATCATATCTAACCGTCAAAATGCTGAATAGGCCATACATACTAGAGATGTGCACTTGAAATTTTTCGGGTTTTGTGTTTTGGTTTTGGGTTCGGTTCCCGCGGCCGTGTTTTGGGTTCGACCGCGTTTTGGCAAAACCTCACCGAATTTTTTTTGTCGATTCGGGTGTGTTTTGGATTCGGGTGTTATTTCAAAAAACACTAAAAAACAGCTTAAATCATAGAATTTGGGGGTCATTTTGATCCCAAAGTATTATTAACCTCAAAAAACCATAATTTCCACTCATTTTCAGTCTATTCTGAATACCTCACACCTCACAATATTATTTTTAGTCCTAAAATTTGCACCGAGGTCGCTGGATGACTAAGCTAAGCGACCCTAGTGGCCGACACAAACACCTGGCCCATCTAGGAGTGGCACTGCAGTGTCACGCAGGATGGCCCTTCCAAAAAACACTCCCCAAACAGCACATGACGCAAAGAAAAAAAGAGGCGCAATGAGGTAGCTGTGTGAGTAAGATAAGCGACCCTAGTGGCCGACACAAACACCTTGCCCATCTAGGAGTGGCACTGCAGTGTCACGCAGGATGCCCTTCCAAAAAAACACTCCCCAAACAGCACATGACGCAAAGAAGAAAAAAAGAGGCGCAATGAGGTAGCTGTGTGAGTAAGATAAGCGACCCTAGTGGCCGACACAAACACCTGGCCCATCTAGAGTGGCACTGCAGTGTCACGCAGGATGGCCCCTTCCAAAAAAACACTCCCCCAAACAGCACATGGACGCAAAGAAGAAAAAAGAGGCGCAATGAGGTTGCTGTGTGAGTAGGCTAAGCGACCCTAGTGGCCGACACAAACACCTGGCCCATCTAGGAGTGGCACTGCAGTGTCACGCAGGATGGCCCTTCCAAAAAACACTCCCCAAACAGCACATGACGCAAAGAAGAAAAAAAGAGGCGCAATGAGGTAGCTGTGTGAGTAAGATAAGCGACCTAGTGGCCGACACAAACACCTGGCCCATCTAGGAGTGGCACTGCAGTGTCACGCAGGATGGCCCTTCCAAAAAACACTCCCCAAACAGCACATGACGCAAATAAAAATGAAAGAAAAAAGAGGTGCAAGATGGAATTGTCCTTGGGGCCCTCCCACCCACCCTTATGTTGTACATGCACACTTTAACCAACCCATCATTTCAGTGACAGGGTCTGCCACACGACTGTGACTGAAATGACGGGTTGGTTTGGACCCCCACCGAAAAAGAAGCAATTAATCTCTCCTTGCACAAACTGGCTCTACAGAGGCAAGATGTCCACCTCATCATCATCCTCCGATATATCACCGTGTACATCCCGCTCCTCACAGATTATCAATTCGTCCCCACTGGAATCCACCATCTCAGCTCCCTGTGTACTTTGTGGAGGCAATTGCTGCTGGTCAATGTCTCCACGGAGGAATTGATTATAATTCATTTTAATGAACATCATCTTCTCCACATTTTCTGGAAGTAATCTCGTACGCCGATTGCTGACAAGGTGAGCGGCGGCACTAAACACTCTTTCGGAGTACACACTTGTGGGAGGGCAACTTAGGTAGAATAAAGCCAGTTTGTGCAAGGGCCTCCAAATTGCCTCTTTTTCCTGCCAGTATAAGTACGGACTGTCTGACGTGCCTACTTGGATGCGGTCACTCATATAATCCTCCACCATTCTTTCAATGGGGAGAGAATCATATGCAGTGACAGTAGACGACATGTCCGTAATCGTTGTCAGGTCCTTCAGTCCGGACCAGATGTCAGCATCAGCAGTCGCTCCAGACTGCCCTGCATCACCGCCAGCGGGTGGGCTCGGAATTCTGAGCCTTTTCCTCGCACCCCCAGTTGCGGGAGAATGTGAAGGAGGAGATGTTGACAGGTCGCGTTCCGCTTGACTTGACAATTTTGTCACCAGCAGGTCTTTGAACCCCAGCATACTTGTGTCTGCCGGAAAGAGAGATCCAAGGTAGGTTTTAAATCTAGGATCGAGCACGGTGGCTAAAATGTAGTTCTCTGATTTCAACAGATTGACCACCCGTGAATCCTTGTTAAGCGAATTAAGGGCTCCATCCACAAGTCCCACATGCCTAGCGGAATCGCTCCCTTTTAGCTCCTCCTTCAATGCCTCCAGCTTCTTCTGCAAAAGCCTGATGAGGGGAATGACCTGACTCATGCTGGCAGTGTCTGAACTGACTTCACGTGTGGCAAGTTCAAAAGGTTGCAGAACCTTGCACAACGTTGAAATCATTCTCCACTGCTGCTTGAGACAGGTACATTCCACCTCCTATATCGTGCTCAATTGTATAGGCTTGAATGGCCTTTTGCTGCTCCTCCAACCTCTGAAGCATATATAGGGTTGAATTCCACCTCGTTACCACTTCTTGCTTCAGATGATGGCAGGGCAGGTTCAGGCGTTTTTGGTGGTGCTCCAGTCTTCTGTACGTGGTGCCTGTACGCCGAAAGTGTCCCGCAATTCTTCTGGCCACCGACAGCATCTCTTGCACGCCCCTGTCGTTTTTTTAAAAATTCTGCACCACCAAATTCAAGGTATGTGCAAAACATGGGACGTGCTGGAATTTGCCCATATTTAATGCACACACAATATTGCTGGCGTTGTCAGATGCCACAAATCCACAGGAGAGTCCAATTGGGGTAAGCCATTCCGCGATGATCTTCCTCAGTTGCCGTAAGAGGTTTTCAGCTGTGTGCGTATTCTGGAAACCGGTGATACAAAGCGTAGCCTGCCTAGGAAAGAGTTGGCGTTTGCGAGATGCTGCTACTGGTGCCGCCGCTGCTGTTTTTGCGGCGGGAGTCCATACATCTACCCAGTAGGCTGTCACAGTCATATAGTCCTGACCCTGCCCTGCTCCACTTGTCCACATGTCCGTGGTTAAGTGGACATTGGGTACAACTGCATTTTTTAGGACACTGGTGAGTCTTTTTCTGACGTCCGTGTACATTCTCGGTATCGCCTGCCTAGAGAAGTGGAACCTAGATGGTATTTGGTAACGGGGGCACACTACCTCAAGAAATTGTCTAGTTCCCTGTGAACTAACGGCGGATACCGGACGCACGTCTAACACCAACATAGTTGTCAAGGCCTCAGTTATCCGCTTTGCAACAGGATGACTGCTGTGATATTTCATCTTCCTCGCAAAGGACTGTTGGACAGTCAATTGCTTGGTGGAAGTAGTAAAAGTGGGCTTACGACTTCCCCTCTGGGATGACCATCGACTCCCAGCAGCAACAACAGCAGCGCCAGCAGCAGTAGGCGTTACACGCAAGGATGCATCGGAGGAATCCCAGGCAGGAGAGGACTCGTCAGAATTGCCAGTGACATGGCCTGCAGGACTATTGGCATTCCTGGGGAAGGAGGAAATTGACACTGAGGGAGTTGGTGGGGTGGTTTGCGTGAGCTTGGTTACAAGAGGAAGGGATTTACTGGTCAGTGGACTGCTTCCGCTGTCGCCCAAAGTTTTTGAACTTGTCACTGTCTTATTATGAATGCGCTGCAGGTGACGTATAAGGGAGGATGTTCCGAGGTGGTTAACGTCCTTACCCCTACTTATTACAGCTTGACAAAGGCAACACACGGCTTGACAAATGTTGTCCGCATTTCTGGTGAAATACTTCCACACCGAAGAGCTGATTTTTTTGGTATTTTCACCAGGCATGTCAACGGCCCTATTCCTCCCACGGACAACAGGTGTCTCCCCGGGTGCCTGACTTAAACAAACCACCTCACCATCAGAATCCTCCTTGTCAATTTCCTCCCCAGCGCCAGCAACACCCATATCCTCCTCATCCTGGTGTACTTCAACACTGACATCTTCAATCTGAGTATCAGGAACTGGACTGCGGGTGCTCGTTCCAGCACTTGCAGGGGGCGTGCAAATGGTGGAAGGCGCATGCTCTTCACGTCCAGTGTTGGGAAGGTCAGGCATCGCAACCGACACAATTGGACTCTCCTTGTGGATTTGGGATTTCGAAGAACGCACAGTTCTTTGCGGTGCTTTTGCCAGCTTGAGTCTTTTCATTTTTCTAGCGAGAGGCTGAGTGCTTCCATCCTCATGTGAAGCTGAACCACTAGCCATGAACATAGGCCAGGGCCTCAGCCGTTCCTTGCCACTCCGTGTGGTAAATGGCATATTGGCAAGTTTACGCTTCTCCTCCGACAATTTTATTTTAGATTTTAGAGTCCTTTTTTTACTGATATTTGGTGTTTTGGATTTTACATGCTCTGTACTATGACATTGGGCATCGGCCTTGGCAGACGACGTTGCTGGCATTTCATCGTCTCGGCCATGACTAGTGGCAGCAGCTTCAGCACGAGGTGGAAGTGGATCTTGATCTTTCCCTAATTTTGGAACCTCAACATTTTTGTTCTCCATATTTTAATAGGCACAACTAAAAGGCACCTCAGGTAAACAATGGAGATGGATGGATACTAGTATACTTATGGATGGACCAGCGACTGCCGACACAGAGGTAGCTACAGCCGTGGACTACCGTACTGTGTCTGCTGCTAATATAGACTGGATGATAATGAGATGAAATTAATATATATATATATATAATATCACTAGTACTGCAGCCGGACAGGTATATATATTTATTATGTAATGACTGATGACGGACCTGCTGGACACTGTCAGCTCAGCAGCACCGCAGACTGCTACAGTAAGCTACTATAGTAGTATGTATCAAGAAGAAAGAGAAAAAAAAAACACGGGTAGGTGGTATACAATTATGGATGGACCAGCGACTGCCGACACAGAGGTAGCTACAGCCGTGGACTACCGTACTGTGTCTGCTGCTAATATAGACTGTATGATAATGAGATGAAATTAATATATATATATATACATATAATATCACTAGTACTGCAGCCGGACAGGTATATATATTTATTATGTAATGACTGATGACGGACCTGCTGGACACTGTCAGCTCAGCAGCACCGCAGACTGCTACAGTAAGCTACTATAGTAGTATGTATCAAGAAGAAAGAGAAAAAAAAAACACGGGTAGGTGGTATACAATTATGGATGGACCAGCGACTGCCGACACAGAGGTAGCTACAGCCATGGACTACCGTACTGTGTCTGCTGCTAATATAGACTGGATGATAATGAGATGAAATTAATATATATATATATATATATATATATATAATATCACTAGTACTGCAGCCGGACAGGTATATATATTTATTATGTAATGACTGATGACGGACCTGCTGGACACTGTCAGCTCAGCAGCACCGCAGACTGCTACAGTAAGCTACTATAGTAGTATGTATCAAGAAGAAAGAGAAAAAAAAACCACGGGTAGGTGGTATACAATTATGGATGGACCAGCGACTGCCGACACAGAGGTAGCTACAGCCGTGGACTACCGTACTGTGTCTGCTGCTAATATAGACTGGATGATAATGAGATGAAATTAATATATATATGTATATATATAATATCACTAGTACTGCAGCCGGACAGGTATATATATTTATTATGTAATGACTGATGACGGACCAGCTGGACACTGTCAGCTCAGCAGCACCGCAGACTGCTACAGTAAGCTACTATAGTAGTATGTATCAAGAAGAAAGAGAAAAAAAAAACACGGGTAGTTGGTATACAATTATGGATGGACCAGCGACTGCCGACACAGAGGTAGCTACAGCCGTGGACTACCGTACTGTGTCTGCTGCTAAAATAGACTGGATGATAATGAGATGAAATTAATATATATATATATATATATAATATCACTAGTACTGCAGCCGGACAGGTATATATATTTATTATGTAATGACTGATGACGGACCTGCTGGACACTGTCAGCTCAGCAGCACCGCAGACTGCTACAGTAAGCTACTATAGTAGTATGTATCAAGAAGAAAGAGAAAAAAAAACCCACGGGTAGGTGGTATACAATTATGGATGGACCAGCGACTGCCGACACAGAGGTAGCTACAGCCGTGGACTACCGTACTGTGTCTGCTGCTAAAATAGACTGGATGATAATGAGATGAAATTAATATATATATATATATAATATCACTAGTACTGCAGCCGGACAGGTATATATATTTATTATGTAATGACTGATGACGGACCTGCTGGACACTGTCAGCTCAGCAGCACCGCAGACTGCTACAGTAAGCTACTATAGTAGTATGTATCAAGAAGAAAGAGAAAAAAAAAACCACGGGTAGGTGGTATACAATTATGGATGGACCAGCGACTGCCGACACAGAGGTAGCTACAGCCGTGGACTACCGTACTGTGTCTGCTGCTAATATAGACTGGATGATAATGAGATGAAATTAATATATATATATATATATATAATATCACTAGTACTGCAGCCGGACAGGTATATATATTTATTATGTAATGACTGATGACGGACCTGCTGGACACTGTCAGCTCAGCAGCACCGCAGACTGCTACAGTAAGCTACTATAGTAGTATGTATCAAGTAGAAAGAGAAAAAAAAAACCACGGGTAGGTGGTATACAATTATGGATGGACCAGCGACTGCCGACACAGAGGTAGCTACAGCCGTGGACTACCGTACTGTGTCTGCTGCTAATATAGACTGGATGATAATGAGATGAAATTAATATATATATATATATATATATAATATCACTAGTACTGCAGCCGGACAGGTATATATATTTATTATGTAATGACTGATGACGGACCTGCTGGACACTGTCAGCTCAGCAGCACCGCAGACTGCTACAGTAAGCTGCTATAGTAGTATGTATCAAGAAGAAAGAAAAAGAAAAAAACCACGGGTAGGTGGTATACAATTATGGATGGACCAGCGACTGCCGACACAGAGGTAGCTACAGCCGTGGACTACCGTACTGTGTCTGCTGCTAATATAGACTGGATGATAATGAGATGAAATTAATATATATATATATATATAATATCACTAGTACTGCAGCCGGACAGGTATATATATTTATTATGTAATGACTGATGACGGACCTGCTGGACACTGTCAGCTCAGCAGCACCGCAGACTGCTACAGTAAGCTACTATAGTAGTATGTATCAAGAAGAAAGAGAAAAAAAAAAACCACGGGTAGGTGGTATACATATACAATTATATATATATTATATACAATTATTTATATATGTATATATATATATATATATATATATATATATATATTAAACTGGTGGTGATTAATTAAACTGGTGGTCAGGTCACTGGTCACACTATCAGCAACTTGCAAGTAGTACTCCTAAGCAGACAATCACAATATATACTGGTGGTCAGTGTGGTCACAATGGCAGTGTGGCACTCTGGCAGCAGAGTGCCAGCAAAAGTGTGCACTGTACGTTAAAATATGTACTCCTGCTCTCAGACTCTAACTGCTCCCCACTGTCTCCCCCACAAGTCAGATATACAGTCACACTATCACTTCAGCAAGTAGTAGTACTCCTCCTAATGCTCCCCAAAATTACTAAAGTAAATAATACTGTGTCTCTCTCTACTCTAGTAGTCTCACTCTCTATAAACGGAGAGGACGCTAGCCACGTCCTCTCCCTATCAATCTCAATGCACGTGTGAAAATGGCGGCGACGCGCGGCTCCTTATATAGAATCCGAGTCTCGCGATAGAATCCGAGCCTCGCGAGAATCCGACAGCGGGATGATGACGTTCGGGCGCACTCGGGTTAACCGAGCAAGGCGGGAAGAGCCGAGTCGCTCGGACCCGTGTAAAAAAAACTGAAGTTCGGGCGGGTTCGGTTTCCGAGGAACCGAACCCGCTCATCTCTAATACATACCTCTACGTAACCACTTCCACAGACCTCTATTGTGTGCCGCATACATCCTCAGTCCACCAGCGCAGTAACCGGGGAAGGATGGGGGTATCCCCACAGGTAAGGGGGCTCTTTTGGGTACAAATGTGGGGAAAACTATACGAACATTATGTTGTCCAAAAGACAACAACCCCTTTTATTATGTCCCTTATTTCCAATGGAAGCCAGTGAACAAAAGGTATTTCATTTATTCATTTCAATATTTATTTTACAGTAGAACTACAGGTACTAGCTGGGTCCTTGATGCCCTGCATGCTGGTACTTGTGGTACTCCAATCACCAGCATTTGGGAGAGGCTTGCTGGGACCTGTAGTTTTATTATAAAAGACAGTATTATTTTAACTTTACCAGGCATCAACCTGTGTAGCCCATTCACACCGCACCTGACCCGATTATATCCTGTGTTAAACCCTTATTTTAACCCAGGTTGAAAACACCGGGTCAGTCTTCCCGGGATATTGGATCTTACTCCTTTCACACCGCACCTCGACCCAGCAATATACCAGGTCGATACCGGGTTATTTGTGCGATGTGAAAGGGGCATTAGAGATGACAGGGTTTGCCCCGAGCCTCAGCCCTGGTTTTGGGCACCCTAGAGGGAGGGACCCCTTTATTGAGGGGGGTCCCCATGTCCCCAGAAATCCCTGCCCAGGGCTGACTAGAGGGGGGGAGGGTAATGGTATGGCCGCCAGGACGAATTTAAACATGTACCCAGTCTGCAGCATCACCTCCCTGGCTAGTGGAGCCCAGTGCTGGTTTAAAAAAATACGGGGGACGCCTACATCTTTTAACCCCTGTATTTTTGGATCCAGGACCGGTCCAAGAGCCCGGTGCTGGTTGTTAAAATACAGGGGAACCTCAGTAATTTTTTCCACTGTATTTTTTCAACCACTACCGGCTTTTTCAGTTGTAACTCCTTAATTTTCACAGGCAGCAGCACGCAGGGATCTCACTGATCTGTGCACGCTTCTGTCAAAACTCGCACCTTGCAATGAAACTCGCATTAAAGGTGCACGTTTACTACAGTACATTGCACATTGGGCCTAATTCAGACCTGATTGTAGATGAGATAAATTTAGTACATCTACGATCAGCCACACAGGGGGGATGCCCAGCACAGGGCTAGTCCGCCCCGCATGTCAGGCCCAACCCCACCGCACAAGTACAAAAGCATCACACAGCGGCAGTGCTTTTGTACTGTAAGGGGGACATTTACTAAGCAGTGATAAGAGCGGAGAAGTGAGCCAGTGGAGAAATTTCCCCATCAACCAATCAGCAGCTCTGTATCATTTTATAGTATGCAAATTATAGATGTTACTTCAGTGCTGATTGGTTGCCATGGGCAACTTCTTCACTGGCTCACTACTCCGCTCTTATCACTGCTTAGTAAATGTACCCCTAAGAGTAGCTACCTGCCAGCGCAGCTCCTGCGCGCTGGCAGGGAGCTACTCGTCGCTGCGAGGGTCGCAGTACTGCGTGTGACATCACACACCCGCAGTGGCCTGCCCCTCGCATGGTGCGAGCACGCCTGCTTTGCCCAGACCGTGTCCCCTAAGCGGCGCCCAAATGGCGCCGGCCTGCCCCCTCTCACCCAGCGACCGCCTCTGTCTGTCAATCAGGCAGAGGCGATTGCAGGGCTGAGACGGCCGTCGGCGGTCTGGCAGACCTGATGCACAGCACCGGTCAGTTCTGAATTAGGCCCATTGTAATAGTCTCGAGCTTACAAACTTGCAGGCTGTTACATCTTGTGCGTTTGCGGGAGAAGCTCACACCTTTTAGTGTGCGAGAAAGTGCAAGTTTTCCCGGCATAAAAAAAACTCGCACCCTTATACATCCCTCCTACTGTGTGTCTCAGAAAAAGCATCGAAGATGGGTACGTAGTGTAATTCCTTTTTTAATAACATAAAGACGGACATAGATAGACAGGCAAATGATAAATAGGATAAGTACGAGGCACAAAGTGAAGATGCTGAGATTCCTATGTGGTAGAGTAGAAACAATTCCGAGCAGCGCTCTCAGGATGGTTATTAGTCACCAGTTCTGTTTATTCATGATGTGTGAGTACAATAGAGTCCCGGGAATCCCCCTGGTTCAGCAACACACCTCCACTATCAAGAGTCAACGCCACCACTCAGAATACCACCAGCTGTGGCCCCTGTCTGAATGGACGGGGGTGAGGTGCCACTGATCATGCTGCCTGGTACCCGCCACCAGACATGCTGCCAAATCTCCGTCACCGGCTAGATCCCACCACCTGCACAATTGAGCTGACAGGCTCCGGGACTTGCGCATGCGCACAAATGGCGGCTTGACTGCCCCTGGCTTCTATGAACTGCATTGGCCACAGCCGGGGTAAGGCTGATGAAGAGACAGGGAATGACTTCCTACAGGAAGCTGCTAATCGCAGCCCGGTCTGGCAGTCCCAAAGGGATAAAACTTCCAATGAGACTGCATGTCCTGCGGGCGACTGACAGGGCTTCCTGTAGAAAGCTACTGCTAGTCACAGTGAAGCTAGAGCAGTCACGGACTGTAAGTGACTCACTGCTGGGAGGGATTTTGCTGAAGGGGAGGGGGGGGGGCTGTAATCCTGCAGCCCATAGGTAAATTCCACCCCTGGATACCAAAAAGAATCCAGCGCTAAGCTATGGGTCGTTTGGACAGGTGAGTAAGTGTGCCTCTTTCCTATCGCCTTTTATGCGCATGGAAAGTCACCAATGTCTATTGATTGTATTACATTCATATACCGGGCTACAGTATGAAAATCATCAACGTTGCCAAGAGGCGGAGGCCAGTACAAGTAACCCAGCCACGCCTGCCACTGAGGCACAACCACACCTCCAAGATGGCAAGGCCATGCCCCCCATTCTGGGGCCTGTACAATGTCTGGGCAGCCCTGAAGGTCACGATGTTGCAGACTAAGGGGTCTATTTACTAAGCCTTGGATGGAGATAAAGTGGCTGGAGATAAAGTACCAGCCAATCAGCTCCTAACTGTCATGTCACTGCTGTGTCTGAAAAATGACAGTTAGGAGCCGATTGTCTGGTACTTTATCTCCAGAGACTTTGCTGGTCATTCCGAGTTGTTCGCTCGTTGCCGTTTTTCGCAACGGAGCGATTAGGTTGAAAATGCGCATGGTACGCAGCGCGCATGCGCTAAGTTATTTGTCACAAAACTGTGTAGATTTACACAAGGTCGAGCGACGTTTTTTCATCGCTCGAGTGATCGTAGTGTGATTGACAGGAAAGGGGCGTTTCTGGGTGATAACTGAGCGTTTTCAGGGAGTGTGCTAAAAAATGCAGGCGTGCCAGGTAAAAACGCAGGAGTGGCTGGAGAAACGGGGGAGTGGCTGGCGGAACGCAGGGCGTGTTTGTGACGTCAAACCAGTAACTAAACGGACTGAGGTGATCGCAGTGTAGGAGTAGGTCTGGAGCTACTCAGAAACTGCTAAGAATTTTCTATTCGCAATTCTGCTAATCTTTCGGTCTCAATTCTCCTAAGCTAAGATACACTCCCAGAGGGCGACGGCCTAGCGTGTGCAATGCTGCTGAAAGCAGCTAGCGAGCGAACAACTCGAAATGAGGGCCTTTATCTCCATCCAAGGCTTAGTAAATAGACCCGTAGCCTAGGGTAATGATCTAGTTATGTGCTGTAGTAGTTGGGATGATGGGCGCACTCGTTCTCCAAACACACTTTAGGGAATTGTAATACAAACATTTGCAACTCATATTATTATGAAATGGGCTAAACCCAGCGAATGTGACTGAGCAGACAGACGTCAGCGCAGTTGATGAGTAGAAGCTAAACAGAGATTGGAACAATACTGTCAATATGTATAGAAAGTTCTAATTGTTTTACTCTCTGTGATAAGTCTACTCAGTGCAAGATAATGTTGACAGATCAGGTTCCCCGTGGATGTACTCATCTTCACTCTGTACACCATGGAATGGAGAAGACGGTTCAAAAAGAATTGTTCCTGCACACATACACTAAAGAGCCCCATACACTAGAACGATAAAGCCCGATTTCATCCAATTTTGGGCATTCGGGCCGATATATCGGGTAAAATCGGGCATTTTGAAGGTGTATACGATCCGATGCGCGTTCCCGTGAGGGTCGGATATGCTCCCCAAGATCGTTAGTGCTGCACTTGTGATATGTCGCTTCCCGCAGGCATGGCTGGGATCGCTTAAGATATATCACATGCAAAATGTACCAAATCGTATGGAATCGTATAGAACCACTCCCGGGAAGCTCCCAAGAGAGTTCAAGGGAAATCGCCTCCGACTTCAGCCTCTGACATATCGTTCTAGTGTATGGGCCCTTTACTCCAGCAAGGCAGATCACTGCATGCAGTTCATACTTACCTACTTTTCTTCTCTCCTCTCCGGGAGATACTCGTAGAGGAGAAGCAGGTGGGCGGCGACGGAGGCGGGGCCGGGTCGATGACGTCATTAGGCCTTGCCCACTGCACAAGCAAATACCGCAATTGGGCGGTATTTGCATATGGGCGGAGCTTTAATGACGATATTAGCATATAACCGCATCATTAAGCCCCGCCCCCTCCACCGGGTCCTCGATTCAGCACTGTTTAGCTCCCCATTCTGCCCACTTTCCTAGTAAGTGGGCAGAATGCGGGAGGGGTGCCCACTCTTCCGGGGCTGCGGGGGACTACCTGAGAAACCGTGTCTCCCGTAGAATCCGGGAGAGTAGGGAAGTCTGATGCAGTTTAATATACTGTGTTAATGTCAGCCTTTGTCTGCTTGGGTGGCAGTTATGCCATGAAAGATACAGAGTATCCTTATGCTATGAATGGCTTTATACCCCCAGATGAATTCCTTAGATGTAGTAATGTATTTAGGTTTAGAATCTCCAGTGATATCAGGGGTGCAGTCAAATTATGCTTCACAGGCAGTGGTGCAAGTAGAAAAAAATTCTTAGTGGTCCTGTGTGCGCGTCTCAAAAGGGGTGTTCTTCTGTATGCCGACTGACGGGATCCCGGCGCACAGTATACCGGCGCCGGGATCTCGACAGCCGGCATACCGACACTTATTCTCCCTCGTGGGGGTCCACGACCCCCCTGGAGGGAGAATAGATAGTGACCGTGCCCGCAGTGTGGCGAGCGCAGCGAGCCCGCAATGGGCTCATTTGCGCTTGCCACACTGTCGGTAAGCCGGCAGTCGGGCTCCCGGCACCGGTATGCTGGTCGCCGGGAGCCCGACCGCCGGCATATCGCAGTGAACCCCTCAAAAGATGGGTGTGGCCACATGGGGTATGGTCAATAAAAATGGGGGCGTGATATGCATATGTGGGGCCACATTTGAGATTCACGCCACTGCCACTGGACTACGGAGACCAGACTGAGCACTGAGGGGCAGGAGAGGCACTCACTCCCCTCACATAGCAGTAGCTGCAAACATGGCGGTCGGGCCGGTGGTTCTGCGTACTGGCTACCAATTTTTTATCATTCCGCAGTTCCGCCCCGTACCACCATACTTGCAGCACTATCAGGATGGTACTATAAGGGGTGCAAAACGTCAACAAGTTCCAAGGGGGAGGACTGTACTGGAGACTGCATGGAACTCTTCCCCGTTCACTTTTTATTACTTTTTATTACTGTTTTTTTTTTTTTGCACTACTTGATTTTTTTTAACAAATGTTCTTATTTGCCATTAAAATATCAGAATTTAAAAAAAAAATCTAATTTGACATTTCCTTTAACTCAGAAAAATTAAGACAAGGTCATGTACAATTGCCAGAAGTTCTTTAAATGTCTGAATTCATTTTAAAAATCCAGTAATTATTTTTTTGCAGTTAAATGAAAAGAAAAAAAAGAAAAAATAAATTCTGTAAGATTATGACTCAACTTTTTTCTATGAAAATCTGCCCCAGCTGTGGACGTAATAAAAATCTGATTATTTCTGTATAGATTGGCTTAGATGTTCTCCGGTTACTTGAAGATAAATAACACTCTTATTGAAAAATGTATGATACTGTCATTGTGTCCAACTTTAATACCAAATAAAAAGTTTATTGTATTTTAAAGTTTCATTGATCTGGTGTCTCTGCGTCCAGGGATCCATTTTGCTGTGAAAATAATTTCCAGCGCTGCTATTGCCTCGTATATATACATTTAGGTAATAATATTGTGCTCTCGATTTAGTCTTCAATTGTTTCTGCTTCAGAAAAGCTAAGGCACAAGGGGTGTTTTAGCTGATGGGAGACCGAGCTGAGCGCACAATAGTCTTGTAACTATGATAAAACATTCATCTCAGTTGTGAGAAATTCTAAATAGAACATTTTTTTTTCTAGGATAATCGTTATCTAAAAACATGAGCCAGTCAGATCATTATCCTCTCCTGCACTTATCCTAATGGAATTTTTGACTGTGATTACTTATTACCTTTCTTTAGAGTAACTACTTTACCTGTTTTTTTTTTGTGGGTTTTTTTTTTTTTGGTGGGGGCTTCGGGAGGGGGAGGATTTTATTACAATATTATTATTGAAGTTGAATCACATAATTAATGTTAGCTATATGGTACCCCCATCCAATCCACTCCAATCTGTCCTCGACTCCGCAGCTAGGCTTATCTTCTTCTCCCGCCGCTCCACTTCTGCCACTCCTCTTCCACAAAATCTGCACTGGCTCCCATTCCCCTACAGAATCCTCTTCACACTCCTCACCCTCACATACAAGGCCATCTCTAATTCCACTGCTCCCTACATCTCCAACCTCCTCTCCCTTCATACTGCCTCCCGCCCCTATGGTCGACCAATGACCGTCGCCTCTCCTCTGCCATGGTCACTGCTTCTCATGCTCGAGTTCAAGATTTTACCTGTGCTGCACCCCTTCAGTGGAACGCGCTCCCCCGCTCCATTAGATTCTCCCCATCCTTGCAAAGCTTCAAACGGGCACTAAAAACTCACCATTTTATCAAAGCATACCCTCCCGACACATAACCTAGCCCTGAGGACGCTCCTCCATCCCCCTGCCTCATGCCTTGAACATCTCTGCTTTGCTTACATACTGCCATCAGGCTACCTCCCGCTTGCTTGCACCTCATGTCATCTGTCTGTCGCCCCTTCCCACTAGATTGTTAGCTCTTCAGAGCAGCGCCCTCTTTCCTCTTGTTGTCCAAGCACTCTTCTCGACACATTTCACTTGCAGCTCTCTCCTACTCAGCGGCCATCTTTACCCGCTTTCTCTACTACTGGTAAAGGCTCATCTCTATCTATGGCCGCCAGCTTCTAGTAGTACAATGATCACTCCCTCGCTACTTACATCTAAGCTGTATTATGTATGAGAATTGTGATGCTCTATGTTACCTGCACTCTATTTTTGTTATTTTTTACTGTAACATTAAGTTCTGTCTCCCTGTACTATTCTATTGTATGCCATTTGTACGGCGCTGCAAAATACTTGTGGCGCCTTATAAATAAAATGTAATAATAATAATAATATTAATAATAATAATATTAATAATACCCACTCTTTTTTGTCCAGAGGGCCTGGGAACTAGTGGACATGGCCGTATCTGGATTCGTACCCCCCTTCTCAGCGTTCATGAATAAAACCAATACCTTACTACTTATGGTCACTTGACTTGGCATTAGCTTCTATATAAAGTCAGCATACAGACACTACAGAGGTAGCACTACCTACGGCCCAGGTGCCAACACCTCTGATAAGCAGGTGGTAACCTAGACTGGATCACTATTTAGCACCATCCCAGCACTCAAGTCATGCCACCAGAAAACGCAGGGGATAAGGGGTCATGTTGGATTAATCAGGACCAGCTTCAGCATTTAATCATGGCTTTAAGGCTTTGACAGTTTTGCTTCTTTGTGCACCTGCTAAAGACCAAGGGACAGCAGGCTTGGTCGCTGCCCTGACATCAGAATGGAAACCAGAAGTTAGCACAGCTAGAACAGGACTCAGTAAATGTTCTGGAGTATCCAGATAGGTATCCAACTCGCTGCGAGTTGCGGCATCCCATGCCAAACAATCGGAACAATTAAGCATTGCTCCGAAACGCAGCTATTCCTGCAAGCCATGCTCCTGCTGCTTTCCCAGCAAATTAGTAGCTGAAACGTTTGGCTGAGAAGTCTTATGGACTTGCAATAGCCGGAGAGGGCAGAGGGGTGAAAGCAGTAGAGATATGGAGGCATCCAGCATTGATACATGCCCATAGGGTGGGAGAGGTTGTAAAACACAAACGAAAGCAATGAAAAATAAAATTCTGTAACATATTTAGTTTTTACCCTAATTTTACAGCAGAAAGATACAGTAGTTCTACATATTATAGCACAGCTGACAACTATCATTTCAATGTTACCCAACTACAAGGTCATCTGGCTTTATACCAAAGATATTGTAATGTATAATAATGCAGATAATGTCTAAACGTAATCCATATGTGCTGGATTCTTGCTGCCGCTGTGTTTGCAAATCACTCTGCAGCGGGACAATCAGTTATAGATTTTATAGGCTCATTTATTAAAAGTAATTTAATTAAAGTTTCAGTTCCACTCTGCAGCCAGATTGCACGGCCGCCCATCAGTGATATATATTGTTTACATCTTGCTTATTAAATAATGACCGTGAGAAGACGTAAGCTCTGAAAACAGTTAAATGTTTTTGTATTACCAATCCAATTTCCTTTTTGAGCACGTCAACCTCTGAAACGATCAAATTATTTAAATGATTGTGATGAAATTAATAAAGTAACCAAAATAAAACCAAATGAACTAAATATACAGTATATATATATATATATATATATATATATATATATATACATACACTGTATATATATATATGTATATACTGTATATTATATATACAGGTTGAGTATCCCTTATCCAAAATGCTTGGGACCAGAGGTATTTTGGATATCGGATTTTTCCGTATTTTGGAATGTTTGCATATCATAATGAGATATCATGGTGATGGGACCTAAATCTAAGCACAGAATGCATTTATGTTACATGTACACCTTATACACACAGCCTGAAGGTAATTTTAGCCAATATTTTTTATAACTTTGTGCATTAAACAAAGTGTGTGTACAGTCACACAATTCATTTATGTTTCACATACACCTTATACACACAGCCTGAAGGTCATTTAATACAATATTTTTTATAACTTTGTGTATTAAACAAAGTTTGTATACATTGAGCCATCAAAAAACAAAGGTTTCACTATCTCACTCTCACTCAAAAAAGTCCGTATTTTGGAATATTCCGTATTTCGGAATATTTGGATATGGGATACTCAACCTGTATATATATATATATATATATATATATATATATATATATATAGTTTATATAGATAGGGAGAGAGAGAAAGAATTTTATCTCCTGAATAATTTCATTGGTGAGATGTTTGTATGTATCAGAGATGACGGATGGATAAATTAGGCCCCTCGCCGTCACAATGGCGAGCTCCTCCCTAGTAACCCGCCTTTCAAGGTTAACAGTTGCTTGATAGAAAGGAACAAAAGACAGCACACCTTGAAAGTTCAATGTCAAAGTATAATTGTCAATTACCTGATGATGCCATTGCTGAATCTAGATATCCACTAAGCGTGGCTGGCAATATTCAACCCAAGGTGTCACTTTAAATGAAATCCTATTAACTTGGAGGCTAATAAATGGGAGATTCAATACCTCTAAGCAAGGTGATTAGTCTGCGGGCTGAGAGCAACAGAAGAGGCACCGTACACATACCTGGAGCATTAATGTCCGTGATTCATTTTATTCATACTGCTTAATAGTCGTTAGTACTTAGGAGAATGTCTAATTATCATAAAGAAATCTGAAATCATTACTTTGATATCTGCAATTCAAGCAATGTCAGAGAACGAGCTAGCATAAAGAATATAAATGCTGCAATGTAGTATTATTATTGTAGTTATTATTATTATTATTATCAATAGTATTTAATTATATGGCATCACAAGTTTTGCAAACCCGCGCAGAACGTTAATGCCGACAGGCTATACAAATTCAAAATGACACGAGTGATCAGGGTACTGTACATATACATCACATGCGTATAGACATGAGCGATATCATACCACTATAGTACAGAACAGCACAGTAACAAGAGAAACTAGATGTGAAACGAGAAGTGAAGCCCAACTGGCTGGAAGAAGAGGACGGTGGACCCTGCTTGTGAGACTGAACATTGTATGGAAACACAGGGGGGTTGAGGAGAGGGTGGGAGGTGGGTAGGTTTCTGGCAGCAGTCTGGTAGGATTCCTGAGTAAGTACTATATTTGTCTATTATCGGGTTTTATACCCAATAATTGTCATTTCTTGTTGACGCTGTTTGACAATAAGAAAATAACATTTGCCCGAGTGTATAAAAAAATGAATAGAGAGGGGATGTGTAAGAAGTGAATTGAATGCATCACGCCTCTAGTGGGACCACCGCAGAGCTACGGCACGTGAGGGGTCTGCTTCAGTGCCGTCCTCACATGTACACTGGCCATTGGCCCTCTCCTGGTAATTTCTGTTTTATGAAGCAAGGGCCGGAGTAAGATCCACATGGGCCTGGTGCTGAAAATGATTAAGGGCCTATTGTGAGAAGTTGAGGAGGTGTGGCTAATGTTGTGTGGGTGTGGCCAGTGACATATGGGCGTGTACACTCCTTGCACTATAATCCCCAATGTCTCCAAAAATAAGTAAAAGTAGAAAAACATCACTTTGTGAGGAAATTAGAATTATAATTTAAATTCTTATCATTTCTGGAAACCATGTGACCAACTGGGCAGTTCATCATCATCATCAGGCTGTCATGTTGATGGGCCTATTTTTATCTGGGTCCTGGAGTTGTAGCTCCATCCACTCCATTGTTAAATTGACCCTGTATGAAGCCCATAGGCAACAGCAGCTAATGTCATCTGCAGATGGGGTATGGGTCATTAGGTCGACCACACTTAGGTCGACAGTCATTAGGTTGACCACTATTGGTCGACATGCTCTAGGTCGACATGGTCACTAGGTCGACATGTACTAGGTTGACATGGAAAAAGGTTGACATGAATTTTTTAAACTTTTCTTAGTGTTGTTTTCTCAGTAGAGTGACCAGGAACCCCAATTAGTGCACCACGTCCCCTCACATGACTCGCTTCGCTCGCCATGCTCCGGGCAAGGTTCCTCGCTCCAGTACCGCTGCGCTCGGCACAGGTTACCGTTCCCAATCGTAGTCCACGTGGATCGTAAAGTATGAAAAAGTAAAAAATAAGATTTTAAACCTACCGGTAAATCTTTTTCTCGTAGTCCGTAGAGGATGCTGGGGACTCCGTAAGGACCATGGGGATAGACGGGCTCCGCAGGAGACATGGGCACTTTAAGAAAGACTTTAGATTCTGGTGTGCACTGGCTCCTCCCTCTATGCCCCTCCTCCAGACCTCAGTTAGAGAAACTGTACCCAGAGGAGACGGACACTACGAGGAAAGGATTTTTGTTAATCCAAGGGCAAGATTCATACCAGCCCACACCAATCACACCATATAACTTGTGATATACTACCCAGTTAACAGTATGAAAACAACACAGCATCAGTCCGAGACCGATGAAAACTATAACATAACCCTTATGTAAGCAAAACTATAGTATTGCAGAAGTAGTCCGCACTTGGGACGGGCGCCCAGCATCCTCTACGGACTACAAGAAAAAGATTTACCGGTAGGTTTAAAATCTTATTTTCTCTTACATCCTAGAGGATGCTGGGGACTCCGTAAGGACCATGGGGATTATACCAAAGCTCCAAAAACGGGCGGGAGAGTGCGGATGACTCTGCAGCACCGATTGAGCAAACAGGAGGTCCTCCTAAGCCAGGGTATCAAACTTATAAAACCTTGCAAGATGTTTGAACCCGACCAAGTAGCCACTCGGCACAGCTGTAGTGCCGAGACCCCTCGGGCAGCCGCCCAAGACGAGCCCACCTTCCTAGTGGAATGGGCCTTGACCAATTTAGGTAACGGCAATCCCACCGTCGCACGCTCGCTGAATCGTGTTACAGATCCAGTGCACAATAGTCTGCTTTGAAGCAGGAGCGCCAACCTTGTTGGCTGCATACAGGACAAACAGTGCTTCTGTTTTTTCTGACTCTAGCCGTTCTGGCTACGTAAGTTTTGAAAACCCTGACCACATCAAGGGACTCGGAATCCTCCAAGTCACGTGTAGCCACAGGCACCACAATAGGTTGGTTCATATAAAAAGATGACACCACCGTAGGCAAGAATTGAGGACGGGTCCGCAATTCCGCTCTATCCATATGGAAAAACCAGATAGGGGCTTTTATGAGACAAGGCCGCCAATTCCGACACTCGCCTAGCCGAAGCCAAGGCTAACCACATGACCACCTTTCCAGTGAGATATTTTCACTCCACCATTTTACGTGGTTCAAAACAGTGTGACTTAAGGAAACTCAACACCACGTTAAGGTCCCAATGCGCCACCGGAGGTACAAAAGTCTGTACTTCTGGGAGAGAAGCCAATTCTTTTTGAAAGAAAATGGATAAGGCCGAAATCTGAACCTTAATGGAGCCTAATTCTTGGCCCAAATTCACTCCAGTTTGTAGGAAGTGAAGGAAAATGGCCCAGATGGAATTCTTCCGTAGGAGTATTCCTGGCCTCACACCAAGAAACATATTTTCACCATATACGGTGATAATGTTTAGTTGTCACGTCTTTCCTAGCCTTTATCAGCGTAGGAATGACCTCATCCGGAATGCCCTTTTCCGCTAGGATCCGTCGTTCAACCGCCATGCCGTTAAATGCAGCCGCGGTAAGTCTTGGAACAGACAGGGCCCCTGTTGCAACAGGTCCTGTCTTAGAGGAAGATGCCACTGATCTTCTGTGAGCATCTCCTGCAGATTCGGATATCAGGCCCTTCATGGCCAATCTGGAACAATGAGAATTGTATACTCCTCTTTTTCCTATTATTCTCAACACCTTTGGGATGAGAGGAAGAGGAGAAAACACCTAGACCGACTGGAACACCCACGGTGTCACTAGGGCATCATCAGCTACCGTCTGAGGGTCTACTGACCTGGCGCAATACCTTTTCAGCTTTTTGTTGAGGCGGGACATCCTCATGTCTATTTTGGCCAGTCCCCACTGACTTGCAATCTGTGTGGAGACCTCCTGATGAAGTCCCCACTCCTGGATGCAGGTCGTGTCTACTGAGGAAGTCTGCTTCCCAGTTGTCCACTCCTGGAATGAACACTGCTGACAGTGCGCTTACATGATTTTTCGCCCAGCGAAGAATCCTGGTGGCTTCTTGCCACTCTGCTCCTTGTGCCGTCCTGGCGGTTTACATGAGCCACTGCGGTAATGTTGTCTGATTGGATCAGAACTGGTAAGTCGCGAAGCAAGGTCTCCGCTTGACGAAGGGCGTTGTATATGGCCCTCAGCTCCAGGACGTTGATGTGAAGACAAGTCTCTTGACTTGACCAAAGACCCTTTAAGTTTCTCCCCTGTGTGACTGCTCCCCAATCTCGGAAGCTCGCGTCTGTGGTCACTAGAATCCAGTCCTGATTGCCAAACCTGCGGCCATCTAGAAGGTGAACACCATCACAGGAAAGATACCCTGGCCCTGGGGGACAGGGCGATCAAATGATGAATCTGTAGATGTGATTCGGACCACTTGCCAGTAGGTCCCATTGGAAGGCTTTGTATGACGCCACCATCTTTTCCAGGACTCGAGTGCAGTAATGCACTGACACCTGTTTTGGCTTCAATAGGTTCCTGACCAGAGTCATGAGTTCCTGAGCCTTTTCTAACTGAAGATAAACTCTTTTCTGGACCGTATCCAGAATCATGCCCAAGAAGGTCAGACCAGTTGTAGGAACCAACTGCGACTTCGGGATATTGAGAAAACAGCTGTGCTGCTGTAACACCTTCAGTGAAAGTGATATGCTGTTTAGTGACTGCTTTCTTGATCTCGCTTTTATGAGGAGATCATCCAAGTACGGGATAATTGCGACATCCTGCTTGCGCAGGAGCACCATCATTTCCGCCATTACCTTGGTGAAAATCCTCGGTGGAAAGCCCTGGTAATGATAACCTGTACCGCAATTCTTAGGTACGCCTGATGAGGTGGATATATGGGAACATGAAGGTATGCATCCTTTTTGTCCAGGGATACCATAAAATCTCCCTCTTTCTAGGCTGGCGATGACCGCTCTGGACTACTAACAGGGTTGATTCATGTACTCATGTAGAAGTAGGGGAACTTTGACCACCACCTGTTGATGATACACTTTGTGAATTGCATTTAACAGTAGCTCCCTTTCTGGGGGAGAAGCTGTTAAGGCCGATTTGAAAAACCGGCGAGGAGACAATTGTTCGAATTCCAGCTTGTAACCCTGGGTAATAATTTCTATTGCCCCGGGATCCACCTGTGAGTGAACCCAGATGTGGCTGACAAATCGAAGACGTGCCCCACCTGGGGCGGACTCCCTCAGCGGAGGTCCCGCATCACGCTGTGGATTTTATAGAGGCCGGGGAGGACTTCTGTTCCTGGGAACTAGCTGTGGTTGGCAGCTTGTTTTCCCTGACCTTACCTCTGGCAAGAAAAGACTATCTTCGTACTCTCTTGTTTTTATATAACCGAAAGGACCTCATGTGCTAATGTGGTGCTTTCTTAGGCTGTGAGGATATACATGGCAAAAATTTTATTCAGTTGCAGTAGTTGTGGAGACCAGGCCCGGTAGACCTTCCCCAACCAATTCCTCACCCTTGTAAGGTAAAACCTCCATATGCCTTCTGTCCATTGCCGGGTCCATAAGACTCGTCTAGCAGAAATCAACACAGCGGTGATTTCTAGAACTCAGTTGGCCAATGTCTCTTTGAGCATTTCACATATATAAGACAGCATCCTTAATATGACCCAGGGTCTATAAACCGGTATCCTTATCCAGGGTATTAATTTCCGTCGATAAGGTACCTATCCTTGCTGCTACAGCGCTACAAACCCAAGCCGACACTAACGCCGGGTTGAGTAAGGTACTAGATTGTGTAAATGGACTTCCAGGTAGCCTGCTGTCTGCGATCAGCAGGATCCCTGAGGGTAGCCATAATGGCAGCGCTACATTTTTTGGATAAGCGTGTCCAAGCTTTTTTCCCTCTTGGGGAAGATTCTTACCGTATCCTGTACTTAGTCGGGAAAGGATACGCCCTAAGAATCCATTTTTGGGAATCTGCAGTTTCTTGTCTGGAGATTTCCAAGCCTTTTCAATAACTCGTTCATGAGATGGGGGGAAGTTTACCTCCGGTTTATTTACCCTATACATGTGTACCCTCGTGTCAGGGACAGGGGGTTTGATATGCAAATCATCTTTTATTACAATAATCATATATTGAATACGTTTAGCCAATTTTGGCTGTAACTTTGCATCATCGTAGTCGACACTGGAGTCAGAATCCGTGTCGGCATCTGTGACTATTATTTGGGATAGTGGGCGCTTTTGAGACCCTAAGGGCCCCTGCGACATAGGGACAGACATGGGTTGACTCCCTGGCTGTTCCTTCTCATCTTTTGTGCAATAAATTTACATTAGCACTTAAAACATTCCACATATCCATCCAGTCAGGTGTCGGTGTTGTCGACGGAGACACCACATTCATTTGTTCCCCCTCCTCCCTAGGAGAGCCTTTTACCTCAGACATGTCGACACAGGCGTACCGACACACCACACACTTAGGGAATCCTCTTATCTGAAAACAGTTCCCCCACAAAACCCTTTGGAGAGACAGAGAGAGAGTATGCCAGCACACACCCCAGCACTATATGACCCAGGAAAAAACACGATAAACATATGTTTACCCAGTAGCGCTGTGTATAAATGTATATATGCGCCTAATTATGTGCCCCCCCCTCTTCTTTAAAACCCTCTTTAACCGTGGTATATGCAGGGGAGAGTCCGTCTCAGCTGTGATGTGGAGAAAAGTGGCGCTGTACTCATACTCACCCGGCTTCTATCTTCCAGCTTTGTGAGGACAGCGGCGCGGCTCCGGGACGAACTCCAGGGTGAGACCTGTGTTCTGACTCCCTCTGGAGCTAATGGTGTCCAGTAGCCTAAGAAGCAGAGCCTTGAAACTCACAGAAGTAGGTCTGCTTCTCTCCCCTCAGTCCCTCGATGCAGGGAGTCTGTTGCCAGCAGGCTCCCTAAAAATAAAAAAAACCTAACAAATATACTTTCTGTCAGAAAGCTCAGGAGAGCTCTCTGAAAAGCACCCAGTCTCCACTGGGCACAGTGTCAAACTGAGGTCTGGAGGAGGGGCATAGAGGGAGGAGCCAGTGCACACCCAGACCTAAAGTCTTTCTTAAAGTGCCCATGTCTCCTGCCGAGCCCGTCTATCCCCATGGTCCTTACGGAGTCACCAGCATCCTCTAGGACGAAAGAGAAAAATGGTGAAAAACTCATGTCGACCTTTTTCCATGTCAAGCTAGCACATGTCGACCTAGTGACCACATCGACCTAATGAGTGTCGACCTAAGTGTTGTCGACCTAATGACTGTATCCCCTGTGGATGGTGTTAACTGGTAGGGTCAAACTCTGGAATGCTTTGAATTCTTGAGCTTGGTAAATCTGCCAGTTTTGCAGCCCCCATAGAAATCTAAGCGGGTTGTGGCCGCTGGTGGAAATGGAGGGAGAGCGGCAGATATGGAGATATCTGCTGTGGTTCCTCCTTCGTGAGCTTTGAGGGAATGTTTTTAGCATTGGAAGTGGGGGCATAGTCTGATAGAGAGCATTAGAGACCATTGGCAAACGCAGGATTTCTAGAGGGGGTTTCCAAATGTCAGAACACAATCTCCCACTCTGCGAAACGTTGGAGCAAGTGCGGGAGTCTGGGGAGCAGCAGAAGAACCTGGTACCGACCTGGACATTAATGTAAACATTGGTCTTTTTATACAGTGCATACTGTATTGAGTACTGAAATAATATTTGTTACTATAGATGGCCTCTAGTATAGGCTATATAAAACAAAGTGTCCAGAAAAAGGTTAAACATACAATAGTAAATACATACAGAAACATAATAGAACCAGTACTGCACTTTCTAAGCACACATTCTCCCACCTCATGGTAAGGCTCCTGTCTCTTCTTCCTGGTAGCTACTCTCTGGTCCAGTGCACTGTTTGAGGACTGAGAACCACACGCACAGCAAACTTGGTAGAAGAAGCTCCTACCACTGGGCATGTGCAGCAGCTCAGCTCTGTCCCTTAAACTGCATGATGTGGCAGCAGCTCTAGTAATCATATTATATACCATTGCTATTGTTGTCATAATGTGAGCCACTTGCCAAAAGGTGGGGGGTTTCCGTGCAACTGGAAACCCCCCCTGCGTTTGCTTATGGAGACATATATATTGGAGTCAGTTGTGGGAAAGCAATAGAGGCAGGAGCAGTTAGAAGGGGAGAGGAGAGGTGGTGGAATTTTTTTTTGTGAATTCTGCAGGTGACGCTTTATCTCGGAGAATTGTATTATCACTTAAGTATTGTATTCTCTCAGGTATAACTACTGACTAATTCATAATCATATGAAGTAATATGAATTGCCATTGTCCTAAGAAGAGATTTAGACTTAGTTCAAATTAATTTATCAATTCTTTTTTTGGGTGGAATTCAAAGAAAACCAAAACTGCAATATTTTCCTGTAGAAGTGGCGTTGCAATAAAAGTGAATTTAGTTTTCCCTGAATGTGTCATTCACTCTACTGTGGTGGGGGGCTCCTACCTCTCTGTTGTGGTGTGGGAAAGATAGAAACAGCTGCATTCACTCTGCTGTGGTGGGGGGCTCCTACCTCTCTGTTGTGGTGTGGGAAAGATAGAAAGAGCTGCATTCACTCTGCTGTGGTGGGGGGCTCCTACCTCTCTGTTGTGGTGTGGGAAAGATAGAAAGAGCTGCACTCACTCTGCTGTGGTGGGGGGCTCCTGCCTCTCTGTTGTGGTGTGGGAAAGATAGAAACAGCTGCATTCACTCTGCTGTGGTGGGGGGCTCCTACCTCTCTGTTGTGGTGTGGGAAAGATAGAAACAGCTGCATTCACTCTGCTGTGGTGGGGGGCTCCTGCCTCTCTGTTGTGGTGTGGGAAAGATAGAAACAGCTGCATTCACTCTGCTGTGGTGGGGGGCTCCTACCTCTCTGTTGTGGTGTGGGAAAGATAGAAAGAGCTGCATTCACTCTGCTGTGGTGGGGGGCTCCTGCCTCTCTGTTGTGGTGTGGGAAAGATAGAAACAGCTGCATTCACTCTGCTGTGGTGGGGGGCTCCTGCCTCTCTGTTGTGGTGTGGGAAAGATAGAAAGAGCTGCATAGGAGAAAATGGACAGACCGAAGAAAGAAATAACCAGCTTCATTTCTCGGTAAGGTCAACCAGCAACCACATGGTGCAAAAAGTCAATTTCACACTCAGCATATCACAAATGTAATAAACCTTAATCTGACAAAATAACAGTGGAATAATAACAACAACACATTGCGTGATATATAAGATATGGAAAGTAAAGATTCTGAAAGAAACTACAAAGTAAAAAAAAGCAAACCAATCCTAAATTATGAGTTAAAGGCTGATAAACGGAATTTGCTGCGCTATATAAGAAACTGTTGATAAATAAATAAATCCCCAAACAATTCCTAAGGTCTGGGCATTCACCAGCAAGGAGACTAATGAAATATTCCCTTTTAAACACACAAAACATAATAAAAACATGCACACACGGGAGCATTCATTCCATCAATAGTTGGTATAATTATGTGACTGCTGCGGTGTATAAACCAGAACCATAGGGGTCTATTTACTAATCAGCTCCTGTCACGTCACAGGCTGGGTTTGAAAAATATACAAGACACAAGAAAGACCCTTTGTTGGTACATTCATTAAGAAAACAACCCCATATAGGAGTTAAAACCTAACTTTTAATTAAATCCTTATAAAAACACTTATATTGAAAAAAGACTCTTTAATAAATCCTTTGTCCACTATACCATGCAAAGTTGCATATTCTATCAATTACTTATCCCTAGTGAGCAGACAATCTGTAATTATAAAATTAAGGCGTAATAGCCTAATATGCAGCAGGTTATCAATAAACCCTATATTAGGGACTTTAATAACGGTGCCCTCAAAGTGTAATATCAATCCTATCCCTGAATTGGAAATTGTTTACAAATTTGCCATTTGGACCAACAGTATCAGGTGGTATTGAATATGCAGTAAAACAGGGGAAATAAGAAAAAGTATGAATCTGCTGTCAACTTTAGACTGGCTTATTAAATTCGTCTTACTCTACTACACCAGATATTCTCTGGGGGTCACCCTCCAGGTACTGATCTGGCCCAACACTTTATCTCTTCCAAAATCGAACCAGATTGGGCATTTTAAGTGTGGTTTGGTAGTAGATGATACTCCCGTGTCTTACCCAGAATCGTTGATGAGAGTTCATGAATAGGAAAAAGAAGGCAGGATAATAGATTAACAAGTGATAGGAAAAGTACAATAAGTGGATCTGCTGTTGGCGTTAGACTGTGAGCTTATCTGTTGGTTATCAGTCATACAGATCCTCACCGAATCGCCAATGAGAGTCCTGAGTATAGAACAGTGTGAAAAAAATATTAGAACAATTTTGTAAAAATATGACAGAATATATTAAACATATATAAAACTTATTTAGTTCTTATTGAAAAGTTATATTGTTGAATGGATAGAAGTACACTTCATCCTGACAAGAGAAGTATTGACAGAAGAACAAAAAATCATTTGCTGCTGTCTTAAGGGCCCTACACATTTAACGATCCGCCGCCGAGCTGCCCGACGGCGGATACGGCCGACAGGAGACCTGGCGGCGGGGGGGCAGTGACAGGGGGAGTGAAGTTTCTTCACTCCCCCCGTCACACGGCTCCATAGAAGTGCAGGCAAATATGGACGAGATCGTCCATATTGGCCTGCATGCACAGCCGACGGGGCACCAGCGATGAACGAGCGTGGGGACGCGTATCGTTCATCGCTGGTGCCTCCACACTCAAAGATATGAATGGTATCTCATTCATTAACGAGATCATTCATATCTTTGACAATTATCATCCAGTGTGTAGGGCCTATTAGTCAGGAAAAAAATATTTTTCATGTAGCAACTCACAGATGAAGCAAAAAGGTGTACTTCAATGAACACTCATATTAGCAATAAGATTGCTGTCTAAATTTGATCTATCCACCTGATGAGGCACTTATATACAATTGGGGGTGTAACTGATTGAGATATTAATAATACAGTGAAATTACCTGCATACGGAACTTAAAATCATACAAGTATCAATAGTCCCAGCTGGGAAGTATCACACAAGAATAATATAGGCTAAAGTTAATAACATATATTACATGTTTGTCTAGATAAGACAGAATATTATTTATGTCTATCTGACGATATTGTTGCATGGCTAGTTAGAGTGTTATCCAGCTAATTGCGTCATTTAGCACAGCTGAGATTGCTTCAGAACACTATAGTGCAAACACAATTGCTTCATGAAAACAGCACATTGACACCAGACATATTACTTGAATCCAGCAAAAAACATGGCTATAATCAGCTGACTAAGGGGGTCATTCCGAGTTGTTTGCTCGCTAGCTGCTTTTAGCAGCATTGCACACGCTAGGCCGCCGCCCTCTGGGAGTGTATCTTAGCTTAGCAGAATTGCGAATAAATAATTCTTAGCAGTTTCTGAGTAGCTCGAGACTTACTCCTACACTGCGATCAGCTCAGGCCGTTTCGTTCCTGGTTTGACGTCACAAACACGCCCTGCATTTGGACAGCCACTCCCCCGTTTCTCCAGACACTCCCGCGTTTTATCCTGGCACGCCTGCGTTTTTCCGCACACTCCCAGGAAACGGTCAGTTTCCACCCAGAAACACCCACTTCCTGTCAATCACACTCCAATCACTTCAACGATGAAAATTCTTCGTTCGGACGTGAGTAAATCTAAGTTTTGAGTTAAAATACTTAGCGCATGCACACTGCGTACCATGCGCACGTGCATTTTCGCCTTAATCGCTCCGTTGCGAAAATCGGCAACGAGCGAACAACTCGGAATGACCCCCTAAATTGTTTATAGCTGAAAAAATACCAGAATCATAGGTTAAAGCCTAACAAGGGAATTTAGAAAAAAAAGTGTCATTATGCTGTGTAGTAACATCTGTATTCATTAAAGGCACGAACAGGGAGCATGCTAACAATGGGGGTAATTCTGAGTTGATAGCAGCAGGAACTTTGTTAGCAGTTGGGCAAAACCATGTGCACTGCAGGGGAGGCAGATGTAACATGTGCAGAGAGAGTTAGATATGGGTGGGCTATTTTGTTTCTGTGCAGGGTAAATACTGGCTGCTTTATTTTTACACTGCATTTTAGATTGCAGATTGAACACACCACACCCAAATCTAACTCTCTCTGCACATGTTACATCTGCCCCACCTGCAGTGCACATGGTTTTGCCCAACTGCTAACAAAGTTCCTGCTGCGATCAACTCAGAATTACCCCCCATATCAGAGTGATATTCAGCTAGCCATGTTGTCTAGCACAGATGTTATAAAGTAACACTTTGGAAACATGTAGCAACAAGAAGATGGTTAATATCTGCTGACTAATTTATTGCAGCAACAAATGTTGCAGATCCCCACATAAGATATGTATCGAAATAAATTCAGACAGGGAATATGCCTTTCTAGTGTTCTGTTATTAAAGTGCACTTGTGCAACATATTCAGAAGATGCTATGTAAAAATAAATAAATAATAAAAAAGCCTCGTTAAACAATATCTAAAGATCTATTGAAATGCGCCTATATGTCAGTTTTAGTATACGTTGGTGCATCGTTTAAATTGTAATAGCATTTAATACACATCCAAATGTACGAGTGTTGTAGTTTGCCAGGAAGGTGAATGGAATACGTTATCGCTCCTTTGCTGGGTGTGCAGGAGAATCAGGATGGAAACAAGTGAGTCACCGCTGGTCAGGTAGTGGAGACCGGTGACTCGGTCCAGCTGCCTGATGCCGCTGGAGTGGTCAAAGAACCTGGAGCTGCTGTTGGTCAGGATGACGTAGAGCGTCACAGAGGGCCTGCTGCCGGATGCCGCTGGAAGACAAGTTTCGCCGTCAAACGGGCTTGATCACTTCCTGTCGGCTGTAACACGTCAGCGGGACTACCTCCTCCTCCCTGATAGTAACTGGTGTTAACGCCCCTCAGGTGTTTGTGAATGAGGAAACCCCTCATTAGATATTACGGGACCATATACCAGCATTACCTCAATGGGTCTACATAAGTATTTTAAATATTTCAAGGTCCCCACATAGATAAGCAAATTATTAAATATAACATTAAGCAGAAACAACTTATTTTATTGTATGAGTCAATTATTTGGAAGAAAACATTTTCTTAAAGAAGAACCAGTCTTCTCTTACTTCATTAGTTATGAAATAGAAGCGTGGAGACCCACTTAATCAGTTGCACATTAGAATGCATGAAAAATCATACAGGTAGAATTCGCATTTCAGGTATAAACCATTGGTTAGCACGGTATATTGGAAGTGAGAATCCAACAGTGTCATTTATTAATTAATTTATTATTATAGGGGATTGTATACAAATATGTAATAATGTATCTGAGGTTATATGAAAGCGGTAAAAATAAAAATAATAAAAAATAAAAATAAAAATAAAAATAAAATAATAATAAAAAATGTCGACAGTGACACTGAAGGAAGACAGAAGAAGGGGTGAGTGGGGGGAAGGCGGGGGGAAAGAGAGGGAAGGGTAAAGAAGGAGAAGGGGAACAAGGACTTATTAGGTGTTTGACTTTGTGAGTGACATTTGGAAGATGAAAAAAAATGATTTTTAAAATTGATGTGATTGTGTGTGTAATGGTGGGACAACTTATAATTAAGAGAATAGTGACTAATATATTGATTTGATTTGGTCGGGATATGAAGGGATAGTCATTATTACCAAGGATAATAATTGTTATATGTGATGGAGTGTGACGTGAGTAGTGAAGAAATAATTGTGAGGATTGTAGGGGCGGTGGGGCATAAGACATGAATGCTGATAATTGGCAAAAATGTTGCTGGTGTTTGAAACTATTTGAATCCAAACCAAGTGTATTACCCAGATATACAATAAAACCAGAAATACTGGGATATGTGAAAAAAGAAAAAGAGAAAGACTTGACAATGTGCAGAAGTGTGAGTGAGTGCAAACAAGTCGCAAAAAAGAAACCAAATTGATTATATTATCTTATTGATTGATAAAAATTACTCATAAAAATGCGCTGTAATTTATAAATTCATTGAGGCCTTCAGGTTTCAAGGCCCCTGGGTTTGAAAAATGACAGTTAGGAGACAATTGGCTGCTACTCTATCTCCATCCACTTTATCTACATCCGAGGTTTAGTAAATAGACCCCCTAGTAACTAGGCAACCAAGATACAGAAGGGGATGGTGGCAGTTTTATTGCCATGAGCCATTGGGGGGCATTCAATTGTTTGAAAAGTTGGGTGTCTGTTTTTTCCTATCTAATAGACAGGGGGAAAAAAGACACCCAACCGACTTTTCAAACAATTGAATATCCCCCATTATGCTCTTGCGCTCACAGACCATTCAGATTATCCGCAAATCTTAACGACTTTGAATGCACCGTAGAACCTTGACTTTCCATAAAGGCCTACTGTACTGTACCTCCTTAACCACTCCCATCCATCTCCACCTGCTCACCTACCTATCAACAGCTGCTAAAATGTAAATTCAGTGGAGTAATACAGCTGACGGAGTTATTCATAGCCCAGGTCAGAGACAAACAATAGTTCAGTACACAGCATAAGGGCACTACGGGGGTTATTCAGACCTGATTGCTAGGCTACTAAAATTGTAGCCCTGCAATCAGAAAAATCGGCGCCCAAGGGGAGTGTATATTTGCCGTGCAAGTGTACAATCATATGTGAACGCCAAGCTGCTAAAACCCCCTCAGTCAGCGGACAGCTGCAAATCCATTCGCACCTCACTCACGAGTCAATGATTTTTTACCAGTGTGTGCGCAGTGTGTGCGCGGCCTAGGACTTACTCCTACAGTGCGATGAGGACAGGCTGATCGGGCCGGAGCTGATGTTACACACCCTCCGTGAAAACGCTTGGGCGCGCCTACGTTTTCCCTGACACTCCCAGAAAATGGTCAGTTACCACCCACGAATGGCCTCTTCCTGTCAATCAGCTTGCGTATGGCTGTGCGATTAGAATTTTTGCACCATCCTGGCGCTGACCGGCGATGCCTGTTGTTGTTGGCTGACACGCGTGCGCATTGCGTTGCATACACATGCGTAGATAATGCCTGATCGCCCACTGTGTAAAAATGCACAGCAGCGATCGGGTCTGAATCATGGCCCTATGTCTGTCTCAAATAGAAGTAAATTTGATTATTATTGAATAAAATGGTAAAAGAATAAAGTTTGACGCACTCGTCCTGCAGGAGGAGCAACTGATTCTCTGCCACAGATAGACGCAGGCCTGGTCCAGCTGACGGTAAATCTCGGTCACTTCATGGTACGGACAAAACTTCAAAATGTTGTGCAACACATCTGCAGTTGTGTTCGGTGGTTATACACCTACTACGTACAACGGAGCTGCTGCAGGATACAACTCTCTGTCGTTGCCTTCCTCCCTGTATGTCTAAGGAGTAACTTCTTATTCGGCCAGCAGGAGAGCAGGACGGTATCTGGATGGTAGACAGATTGTGTCAAGATGGACAATGAATAGGATGATACCATATGGTCACATGCATTAGGTAGATATGGTCAAAAGGTCAACAGGTAAAAAAGATTGACGTGCCAATGGTTGACACACCTATGGACTACAGACATCTTTAGACATCTGTGGTGACCGGTGAGTGCAACGACATTGCAAGGGTACACGTTTACACTGATTGTGGTCACAGATGATGAACCATAAATAATGACCCCCCAAAAAAAGCAAAACTTGACTGACTTTTTGTACCTGTCGACCTACATTAATGCATGTCGACCATATTTGGTCAACCCATAGACAGAATTAGACCTCCTGGGACCCTAAGAAAGACACTGATTTGGGCCCCCCCTTCCTAAAACAATCCAAAGCACTATATCCTGTCATCACCGCCCCTGGCTGTGCCTCCTTCCCTCACTTGACTATGAGGCAGTAGCAGCAGAGCCCCTGCAGTGGGGGCAGATTCCTCTCCGGCAGAGTGTGGACTGATTCTGCTCATCTCCAGTCTCCACCACCAACAGCTCCCCAAGTAGCCATCTCTAGTGTTGGAGGCTGGAGATGAACAGAATTGTCCCCAAACAGCAGCACCAGCTGGAGCAGATCTTTACTTTTCTTTTAGAGGGAGCCATAAAACCCTCTAACACTTTAAAACCCTCAGGATAATGGGAGGCTCTCCCAGGCCAGCTAGGCAGACACACACACACACACACACACACACACACACACACACACACACACACACACTGGGTGTGCAGAGGTCAAGAGACAAGTCATCCCAGATCTCAGATAGATATAGAAGTACAAAAAAAGGGTATATAAACAGTGCCTTGCTAAAGTATTCACCCCTTTGGCTTTTTACCCATTTTGTTACATTACAACCTGTAATTTAATTTTCTTTTTTATCTGAATTATATGTGATGGATATGCACAAAGTTGGTGAAGTGAAATGAGAAAAATGTATATAAAAATAATTTTTATAAATACTAATTTGAAAATTTGCATGTGCTTATGTAGTCACCCCCTTTGCTATGAAGCCCTTCAAAAGTTCTGGTGCAACCAATTACCTTCAGAAGTCACATAATTAGTGAACTGAAGTCCACCTGTGTGCAATCTAAGTGTCACATGATCTGTCAGTATAAACACACCCCAGAGGCTGCAACACCACTAAGCAAGAGGCATCACACCATAAAGACCAAGGAGCTCTCCAAACAAGTCAGGGACAAAGTTGTTGAGAAGTCAGGGTTGGGTTATAAATCAAATCTTTGATGATCCCCCGGAGCACCATCAAATCCATCATCTTCAAATGGGAAGAACATGGTACCACGACAAACCTGCCAAGAGAGGGCCGGCCACCAAAACTCACAGACAGGGCAAGGAGGGCATTAATCAGAGAGGCAGCACAGAGACTAAAGGTAACCCTTAAGGAGCTGCACCCAGAGGCGGCACTAACCAATATGATGCCCTAGGCAAGATTTTGGCTGGTGCCACCTAGCACCTGCCTCTAGTTCCGCCTCTGACCCTGCACCCATTTCCCAGCACCATCACCCCTCACCCATAGCAGTCCTCATTTTGGTGCTCCTACTCCCTTTATTTATAAATAGGATTGGTGCGGTCATTCGGCGCACAGCACAAAAAGGGGAGTGTTCTTTCTGGGAAGGGGCATGGCTACGCAATAATTAAAATTACGCCACACAGTAGTGCAACTTTTTCACATTATATCATGCGATAGTGTCCCTTATTCACATTACATCAAACAGTAGTACCACTTTACCTTACTCCTCACAGTAGTAGCCCTTATTCACATTACACCACACCATGTTCCTCTTTATCACATTAGACCACACAGTAGTGCCCTTTCTATATGTAATGCCACATATTAGTAATGCATTTATACACATACTACAACACAGTAAAGCCCCTTACACATTATGCCAACCTTTATTAATGTCCTTATACATGTAATGTCCCTTACACATTTGCTGCACATCATTAATGCATTTATACATGACACACATAATGCCCCATAAACATATGCCGAACACTACTGCACAACCATCCTTACCACACACAGTACTCACATGGCCTCTAATGACCTCTGCCTCTGCTTGGATACAGATGTGTCCTCATACATCTTGCCTCAATACACCATGCAGCAGGAGATGCCGGGTGAGTGACAGCGGGCAGCTCTGCTAATGCCGGGCACCTTTTTTTTTTATGAAAAGGCATCTTATTTGTATTGCTTTGTGGCTAGGATGCACAAGCAGCTTCTGCTGAATAAAAGGATATGCATCATGCCCATATTCTGTATGCAACTGTGGCTGTATCTGCATACAAAATGTTACTGTGATTTCCAGGAATACACTGTAACATAGCATTTCATATGCAGATACAGCCACAGTCACACACAGAATATACGCATGCCACATATCATTTTAATCAGCAGAAGCTGCTTGTGCCCCTAGGCATTACAAATGCCCTATGAATTTGCCTAGTTTGTCTATGCCTAGGGCCGGCTCTGTGCACATGTGACCACAATAAGCCATACAGTCCATAGAGCTGGGCTTAATGGAAGAGTGGCCAGAAAAAAGCCATTACTTAGTGTTAAAAATAAGTTGGCACGTTTTGAGTTTGCCAAAAGGCATGTGGACGACTCCCCAAATATATGGAGGAAGGTGCTCTGGTCAGATGAGACTAAAACTTAACTTTTCGGTCACCAAGGAAAACGCTATGTCTTGCGCAAACCCAACACATTCCATCACCCCAAGAACACCATTCCCACAGTGAAACATGGTGGTGGCAGCATCATGCTGTGGGGATGTTTTTCAGCAGCAGGGACTGGGAAACTGTTTTGAGTATTCTTGAGCAAAACCTGTTTCAGTCTGCCTGTGATTTGAGACTGGGACGGAGGTTCACCTTCCAGCAGGACAATGACTGAAGCATACTGCTAAAGCAACACTCGAGTGGTTTAAGGGGAAACATTTAAATGTGTTGGAATGGCCTAGTCAAAGCCCAGATCTCAATCCAATTGAGAATCTGTGGTTAGACTTGAAGGTTGCTGTTCACAAGCGGAAACCATCCAACATGAAGGAGCTGGAGCAGTTTTGCCTTGAGGAATGGGCAAAAATCCCAGTGGCCAGATGTGGCAAGCTCATAGAGACTTACCCAAAGCGACTTACAGCTGTAATTACCGCAAAAGATGGCTGTACAAAGTACTGACTTTAGGGGGGTGAATAGTTATGCACCCTGAAATTTTCTGTTATTTTGTCCTATTTGTTGTTTGCTTCACAATATTAAAAAAAAATCTACAATGTTGTAGCCATGTTCTGTGAATGACATGATGCAAACCTTCAAACAATCCATTTTATTTCCTGGTTGTGTGGCAACAAAACATGAAATGGGGGTTTAATACTTTAGAAAGGCACTGTATATATATATATATATATATATATATATATATACAGTATACATATGCAAACAGGGGCAGAACGGAAGGCACTCCAAGGAATTTTAAATAAATACAAAGATAGGGCTGGATGAAAGTCACGGACATTACCCAGATGTTTTAAATATATATATATATATATATATATATATATATATAAAATATCGGGTTTAGACCTAGTTAACGTGCTATGTGGATGAGCTACAACCTCGGGATTACCCCCTGTTAGGTGGGGTACAGGGTACAGTACAAAGATAAAAGAAAAAAGGTTTCCCAAAGGAGCTTGCACTGGTACTCTGGTATATAGCAGTATAAATAGTATCCTTATTTGTTATTCTTTAAAAAAGAATTTATTTCCTTTAAAAATACAATACATAAAATTGTTCAATTACATTCAAAGATACTTTATACATGAGATGATTGAAAACAATGTTCCATTCTAATCATATAGCAGTGACTCTTCAGTTGAAGAATGCAATTGTTGTCTCAAAAATCCAACGCGTGTCGTCCAGCGGACTTCATCAGGGGCTTTACAATCAAGAGACTTCAATACAGATAATCAGCACAATAAATCTTCAATAAGTAGACACATTATCAGAACGGTATCGGATAAAATTCACCTCATGGATTATCACTTCGCTTATTCAAAAGCTCATAAGACAGTTAATTCCCAGGATTGGGCAAAATTGTTTTTACAAAGAGTCAGTACAAATGACTGTCGCAATGCCTCTCTGTAGTTCACACTGTTCCAATCAGCTGTATATATATATAAAGAGAAAAACAGCACTCAGAGTCTATACAGCTAAAATAAATCCACACATATATGAGGGCACATTGAGGTGAATTTCACGAGTGACGCTGCCCCGGACCCCCACTTACCACAGAGCGGGAGGACAGTGCTGCTATCTGTAGGGCTTTACCTCGGACACGCTGGGGATGATGACAGGTGCGTTGGGCACGAGGGAGGTTAACGGTTTAATGGGCATTCTATTGCTGCAAAATTCTTTTGTGCTCTCCATCCTCCGGTGATGTGTCCTTGCTGCCAAGTGCTGTAACTCCTCTGGTTCTCCTCCTTAGCCGGGGAGAGAGGCAGAGATCCGCCGGTCAGGACCTGCATGTCGCCAGATCACTCCACCGCTGCCCGTGCCCAATAGTTCTCCTCTTCCTGCGTCCTGGGAGCATCCTGCCTGGCGTAGATGTGGCCGCGGCACACAGGAACTGGGAAGTGGTGCGCATATGACATGATATGCCATACGCTGTAGCTTCAGCATTGCTGCAAAGAGGGACAATGTCCCCTTCATCTGAAGCAGACCCGGGCCTCTGCCTGTCTGTGGGCCCCCTCGGACCCTCCGGGCCCTAAGCACCCGCCTATGTTGTCTGGCGGTAAATCCGCCACTGGGTCAACCTAATGACTGTCTATGTAATTACTGTAGATTTTCTGTAGCACACCCCTGAATCTGGACAAGGAAAAGAAATGGCAAACTAATCATTTATATTTACTTTTTCCATATCCAAATAGATTCCACAATTATTCTACTAACACTGTATCAATCCACTCAGTGAATAGAATAGCATATTAATTAAACTAGCACTTGTATAAAAAGCACATAATGTAACATCTCACTTCAATCAGTCGTTTTTCACTATTAGGCCCATGTGCAGTTCCCAGGGACTAGCGGTTAGGATTTTCGGATGCTCCCATCTCCAATCAAAGTTGCATCCCAGATTTTCCTGTGTCCAATCTCCAAATTAAATGCAACTAAATACAAACACAAATAAGATTGAAATTATATTAAAATAAATTAAATTATAATAAAATATACATAAGTATCTCTTATGCTCTGTCTTAACAATCCAATGGCAATTTTCTTTTCATTTCTGCAGCAGTGCAAATAGAAATGTCAATTATAAGCAATGTCTATAGATGGTCACCGCTTCATATAACTTGCTGATGCAATAAGTATTTGGGCCATTTGATAAATGCACATTTATTTCTGCTTATCGCTCACTGCCGTTAATCTCAGTTGTTCAAAACTAAGGGGGTCATTCCGATCCGTTTGCACGCTGCAGTTCATCGCAGCGATGTGAACGGGCCGGAGCTTGCGCATGCGCAGTAGACGCATTGCGCAGGCACGTTGTTGCCCGGCAACGGGCAGCGATGTCGCGTACGAAGAAAGCGGTCGCAGCGGCGACCGCAAGAAGATTGACAGGAGTAATACTATATACTGGAACTTCCTCTGTAATATACACGTCAGAATAAAACAAGGGGTCTATTTATTAAACCCTGGATGGAGATAAAGTGGACGGAGATAAAGTACCAACCGATCAGCTCCTAACTGTCATTTTTTCAAACACAGCATGTAACATAGCAGTTAGGAGCTGATTGGCTGATACTTTATGTCTCTCCACTTTATCTCTCTTCCAAGACTTAGTATATAGACCACCAGATGTGGTAAAAGTGATGACCTACAGCTGTAGATTTATTATTAAACCATTTTAACAGGTTCTATGGCTTTTGTACAGTATAAAGAACTATAGGCAGCAAAACCACAGAATCACATCTTCTTATGACTTCACTTTAACTTCTAGGAGTTCCTTCTACTTCAAGGACTTTGGTGCAAAGACAAATATATCGTTCTACGTGAATGACAGACACCCAAGTCACAGGTCACCATCTCTACACTCCCTTGGGTGCTACAAAGCATGGGGAAGTGGATAAGACCATCTCAATTAGATTGTCCTTCAGATATTTAAAAATTCCCTCAGGCCACCATAATGGAGACTTCAGATTCCTTCCTTGTGTTTCTGCGCGATGTGAGCTTTTCTCGTATTTTCCTGTCCTACGCACTCACAATATAAAATATTCAAGATCAAATGTGAATTTCCATTGGGATTTTCCAGAAGTGGTTGTTAGAGAACATTATTTTTACCCCCAGAACAAATGAAAATATGATTTTTTTTTCCCTTTTTGTTTAAGTCACAATGTTTAGTTAGGTCCTAGTAACTGATAAGTGCAATTATTTCTTTCATCTCACTTACAGTACAGTAGTTTCTGGATGTTTATTTTAGGTGAGGCTGAGACGTTATTGTTGTATAATTGGAAAGACATGCTTAATGTACTTCTGCATAAATCCTTGTAAACAATGTGTTCTATAATTCACCAAGGAGTAAAATCTTCAGCCGACACCTAGTATCCATAATAATATATTGTGCAGATGAAGAATAAACATGATAATGCACAATATATTATGAGCTCTGACACGATGACACCAGTAGTCACTGAGAATAGAACTGGATCAAAAATAAATCTTTTATTTACCAATTGACAACAAGCAAAAAAATGACACATCCACATGTAATTGATTTGTATTGGTTTTTAACAGAATGCTGCTGCTGCACCCTTCTCATGTCATCAATACAGTATGCTAAACAAATCAGTAATGACTTTACCAGTAGATACCAGTATAGCCATTTCCATAAGCCATCTACTATATGTGGTGAATGTCTTCATGTGTTCTCTTTGCACATAATCCAGATGCAGATTTCAGTTGCCTCCACACTTATGACTACAGATGTGTCCTCTTTCTAAGTCACCTTTTAGCATAACGCGGAACTGGCAGGTGCTGAGATGGGATGCAGTCGATGGAAAGTACCTGCAACTGGGCCTTTGTGGGGGACCTAGAATAGCCCGGTAACTACTGTAGGTTGTAGCATGCCCTGTGCAGCCTCTGCCCACCCCCCTGGGCACACAACATCATAAAGATTAACCAAACTACACCTGTATACATCTTTATGCTAATCTCAAAATATCTCCCAACTCGACCTCTTCACTCTTCACAAGATGTACTTCTCTCATCCACACTCATAACTCACTCCCATGCATGATTGCAGGATTTTCTTCAGGCTGCACCCACTCTGTGGAATGCCCTCCCATGCACAATAAGACTCACCTCTAGTCTCCAATCCTTCAAGCGTTCCCTGAAAACTCACCTCTTCAGGCAGCTTAACAAATTCTGAATCCGCCCACATAATCTTCAGAAGCTTTCCTATCCAATTATATCCCCTCTGTACAGTCCACATATATCCTCACAAATCTTCTCTTCCTTCACTTTACCTTCCTCCTGACGCCGGTTCATCATTGCTTTGTGGCCATATCATGCAGCCCATCGAGAACCTTTACAATACGATGGACAACTCTACAATAGGTAGCACCTATCCTTGTGTATCAATGGCAATTTCCCTATAGATTGTAAGATTGCGAGCAGGGCCCTCCTACCTGTATGACTGTTTGTTATTACCCAGTTTTGTTTTAGCATTGTTTCCAATTGTAAAGTGCAACGGAATTTGCTCCACTATGGGGGTAATTCCGAATTGATCGCAGCAGCTATTTTGTTAGCAGTTGGGCAAAACCATGTGCACTGCAGGGGAGGCAGATATAACATGTGCAGAGAGAGTTAGATTTGGGTGGGGTGTGTTCAAACTGGAATCTAGATTGCAGTGTAAGAATAAAGCAGCCAGTATTTACCCTGCACAGAAACAGTGTAACCCACCCAAATCTAACTCTCTCTGCACATGTTATATCTGCCCCCCCTGCAGTGCACATGGTTTTGCCCAATTGCTAACAAACTTGCTGCTGCGATCTACTCAGAATTACCCCCTATATAAGAAACTATTAATAAATAAATAAGGATGCACCCATTAGGGTGGGTGGCTGGGACCTAAGGATGCTCTGGGTGACTGCACAGCCGGTAGAGTGCAAGGCCGGAAGAACATGCCGGTGGGCAAACTGCTAGCCAGATGCAGTGGCATTTAGGGTGCCACCCACAGCACTGGCCACACCACCCTCCGTATGGCCTTGGCCCAGGAGTTCAGGGGAGGCACGCTTACAGCCAGGACTGGCTGTGCCCCCACCTATTTCCAGGGCCTGACCAGTCTGTTGACAGCCCTGGTTAGAGCGGGATTGAGTTATACAGGCTATATCATGTAATGTAGGGTTCCATAGAATAACAGCTTGTGACATCTTACCTCATGTATCACTCCATGCCGCTCCATCTACAGAAAGATCTGACTAGCCAGAAGGATTGTTAAATGAGGACACATCTGTAGGCTATAATGTGTCATTCTCATGTACGCAAAGTTCTCTGTGGGCATGTCACCAGAACTGGGGTCTATGTAGAGATAAAAATGTATGACCTTCTCCTCTGGTATTGTTCCTGCAAGATGATGGTGATAATGATGATGATGACTAGTAACTAACCAATAGGGGCCATACACAATGCAAGATGCCTACACCTCTGCATACCCATAACTATACATACTGACACATACAGGCAGTGCCGGACTGGGGCATGTAGGGCCTACCGGGGGAATGCAGTGGTAGGGGCCCATGTTTAGGGGTGTGGCCAGTCTGCTCAGGGGGTGTGTCCTGCCACCTCATTGGTTTGACTAACCATTAGAGAGTGCAACGTCTGGGCCCCTTCATAAATATATACAGTAATTCAGCTGCTGCATGCATGATAATGTACCAGATTAATAACAGAGTAATAACAGCAATGCACTGTAGAAAATACACCATAGTGCAGTATAAGGTAACATATGTATAATGTATAATTCAAGTGTACAGTCTAGAACCTGATCCTTCGAGCAGGAGGTGGGCCCCCAGGCAGTGGGGCCTACTGGTGGTCTCCCCTGTACCCCTGGGGGCCAGTCCAAGCCTGCATACAGACTACAGTATGTCCATCCAACTCTTTATCAGGGACTACATTTCTCAGAGACATAACAGTATAGATGATAGGAGGAGTTATCGCGAGCAACAAAGCGTCATGTTCTCCCGTCGGTGGGTCCCAGCCTCTTCCAGCCAACCTGCAGCTGCCTGATATACTGTATCTAAGGTATATTTAACACACAAAAAAATGTTTTTTTTTTTAGAAATACCCATCACATTCCAAATCATAAGGTGGAAAAATCAGTTTAGAATATACCAAAATATATAAATATGGGTTGTTGTTATTATTATTATTATTATTATTATTATTATTACTTGCAATAATGATCTGTTAACATTCTTTTTCTGTAGATTGTTATGCATTTCGCTCTAATGAAATTCAATTGCAGCTTTGTGCCTTCATGTGGTCCAGAGGGATGCGTTTGCTGGGGTGGATGCACGTGTTTTAGCCTTTCTTAATGATTCAATTAGCGAGTAATAGAAATTCACAGTTACATAAGACAGCTGACCAAGCACAGAACAATATCTGAGGACCACAAGCATTAATAACCTCATATTACTGTACATTGCAAATCTACATTTGCCATCTCATTCCCCCTGGCACTGTAAAATGATGTTTTTATTTAGCTGCTATAAAATCCTAAAATGTTTAACACACCGGGGCTGATCCAGAGGTGAACGCAGAAGCAGCGGCAGCTGCATCTATTGGCTTTTTCCCATTTGTGAATTCTGCAAATGCCGCTACAAGAGCCCTTCCCTGGGGTACATCGGTGCAACTTAATATGCAAGAACTGAGACGCACACTGTCAGCTTCCGCACATGCTGTAATACTTGCACCATCAACACTTGCACAGGTGTCATTTCTCTGTCCAAGTATGGCCTCCTGGGTGAGCGGATGAGCATCTGTGTACACAACCTCTTTTTGCAACACCCCCTGAAGATGGAACACCTCCCTGTCATGCCCACATCATTCTCAACACACTTCTTCCTGCTTGCGATAGAAATTGCAACTCTTTACTGACACAATCGTTACACATACACTGTGCAGTATAAAAAAAACTGCTCCACTACATCCGACATTGGCAGGTCGTACACCCCTGGAACATGCCTACCATCTTTCTTGCCAACACTCTATGGCATTATACTTACAATTGTAACATCCTCCACCTCACCGACCTCATCCAATTTGCCCCCTCTCTTGTTCACTCTAGCACTCGCCAAGCTCCTTACTCTCTCACTTCCGTAAATGCAATATTCACGTACTTTAGGCAACAAATGAGATCTTCCAATTGTGCTACCACTGTTCTAGTACTTGATACATTATCAAAACCAATCTTGGCAAAATATTCCCCTATATGAACCCCTTGCTATGTGTTCTCAGGTACTTGGTAACTGTCAGCAAAGTATTGGGCAGGTACATATTTTATTTATCTTCTAAAATGATTTCACTAGTTCCTTCCTGTTTCTGTAACTATTTATAAGAATTAATAAATAAATACACTTTATTCTAACGTTTTGCTATAAAGAACTCCATACAACCTAATACTCCACTGTATATCACGAATCTCCAACACAGTCCTACAAGGAGATAAAAACAACATATACAGTAAGACTCCTCCTTAAGTCTTTTCTTGGCTTCATCCTTAGATGAGAACTGTCCAAATGCCATCACATGCAGCTAAACAGCATCCAAAGACCACGCATGTTTCTCATGTTATGCAAAAACTTTATGTCATACAGTCATAATCTTCCCCATTTACAGCTGCAGTTCCCTATGTACAGTGCTGCATTACTCCACAAGAGAACCTGATTCCTGCACAGGATATAGGTAGTGTACCAGATAATGTACATAGTAAGAAACCAGAATTAAATGCATATTAAATTGTATTGGAACGAACCAGAAGTACTCACCTTTTTGAGGATGCACTTTATATTGTTATGATGACATTACTCAAATATAACTTTTAATATATTTAGTTAAAATAATAGGTCTACACAGGATGTGGACTATATCATGTGGAACAGTACACAATTTTCAAAGGTGTTTTAATGAGAAAAGTGGTTAAATATGTTAAAAAGGTGAAGAAAGTAAAAAGGTGAAATCAACACAGTCTCATCTATAAAAAAGTGGATGATCCATGGTTTATCACAGCGAAGTCAAATAAATAAATAAATACATAAATAAATAAGAAAATCCTCAAGTTAAAGGGGATCAGTATGTGAGTTGTCAGACAGATAGTGATAGAAAATAACAATGAAAATGAAAAGGGGTTGTAGTAACTTCTGCTGTTGCCCTGTGTGTAACAGGGACAGTGAACACGGGATGAGAGAGTCACAAACACACCACATAGAGAGATAGGTGAGATGACGGATTATGCACAGTAACTTCTGCTTTCCCCGGTGTGTTACAGGGACAGTGAACATAGGATGTGAGAGTCACAAACACGCCACATAGAGAGATAGCTGAGGTGACGGATTATGCACAGTAACTTCTGCTTTCCCCAGTGTGTTACAGGGACAGTGAACATAGGATGTAAGAGTCACAAACACGCCACATAGAGAGATAGGTGAGGTGACGGATTATGCACAGTATCTTCTGCTTTCCATCATTTTGCAAGGTTTTGAATAGCGGATGAGAGAGTTAGTATAATTGTGTATTTCATTAATCTCTTGGAAAAAATTGTGTATTTCAGTAATCTCTTGGAAAAAAGGGGATAGAAGGGGCCTGTGTGGAGATGAATGGTCACTTGTGCTTTTTTCCATTTGCCAATGACATTCAATGGAGAATGAGAGACCTAAAGATACATGTATGGCAGACCTGAAAAAGATATACCCTAAGGTGACAAAAGTGATTGGGCATCACCCCCCACGCACACACATGCAAGCGGAATGGTGTGCTTCTGCAGCAGACTTGTGTTCATGAAGGTATAAAACGGGTTGAAGGGAACTGATTAGATGACTTACTAGCTAAATGGTTTAGCGAGTTTGGAAAGGGGATCATCGTAGGTGTGCAATATCATGTTTCCAGGTGATGCTGGACTGATATACAGAAAATTTGGTAACCTGGATGGACTGGCCAGCTCAGAGTCCACATCTTAACCCCATTAAGAACCTTTGAGATGAACTGGAGTGACAGCTGTGTTCTAGACTGACTCAACCTTCCTTAGTGTCACAGTTGGTCACTGTACTTAAGGAGGAATGGCAAAACATAGCACCTGATGTTGTGCAGGAGCTTGTGGACAGTTTACCAAGAAGGGTGTCTGCAGTAAGCACTGCACATGGTGGAACTACAAAGTTCTGACGTCAGTAACATCTCGCTGATCTATTTGCTGTCAGTGTCCAATCACTTTTGTCTACATAGTGTAGTATGGAGGAAATAGGTAGATAGGCAATGGATGGGTCTGAGGGAGAATAAACAGGAAATATCTGCAGCCTCAGATTGTCAGTAAGTACACATGAATAAACGCTTTTATGCAATTTAACAAGTGTGTCATTGTTAGTATCCTGAGTACTATATGAAATTGTTTCATTTCAGTAACTAAGAAAAAAGTAATTTAATGAAGATATTGTAGTCAGGTTCAACGAGTCTGAGCTATTTTCTCATAAGTGGTGAGTCATAGAGGTATTACAACAGCATCTTGTATAATTGTCCAGAGTTACCAATTGCAACATATGTGTCTCTATAGCAGTGTTTCCCAAACTGGGTGCCGTGGCCCTCTGGGGTGCCTCGTGGCATTTGCAGGACTGTCCTAGGTTGGAGGTCCAGGAACACTTCAAATTATTTATATTCAATGTAATAGCAAAAACGGTGCTGTAAGTTGTCAATCATAATAATATAATAATTTTTTCAGAATTTCTCAATAACAATTTTTTAGGCCTACGGTGCTGTGAAAAATATTCTGAAACTCTAGGGTGCTGTGATTCAAAAAAGGTTGAGAACCTTATAGGGTACTCTATATGAACACCATTGTAAGTTGCATATTGTATCACTAATTTGTTCATTTGTTTCACTATAGAGACACATATGTTGCGATTTGTAACTTTGGACACTGTTATGCAAGATGCTGTTGAAAGGTCTCTGTCTTCCAAAGTTGTTAAAGTTGTGCTAGGACTTTATAACCGCGGCATGAATTTGTGAATATTTTTTGTAATTCTGTTTAACAAGCCAACTTGTATCTGTAGGGTTGGTGGTCATTTTGAGATGACTGCGTATATTTAAATTGACACAATTAGAACAGTTTCCTAACACGTCCTGGAAGCAATCTTACTTTGCAGGCAGACTCCTTGGGAAGGGTTACTGCTGCTAAATGTTCATTATTTGCAAATCTTTGAAAATTGCGTTTTATCTGTGTTTTTCCTGCTTTCAGCCAGTTTCCCATTTTCGCAATAGAAGCAGCTGCAGCAAAAAATAACTGCCCTATGGACCTCTCAGTGTTCTAGCAGATACAAAATGCGCCCTAGTTTACCAGCCCAGCGCTGAAACCGATAAATTGCTGTGCTGCTCAATATCATCAAATTGGAGAATAAATGTGCGTTGTTCACCGGCCGAGGATGATGCACAATGCAGTTCCAGTTTTATAGTCAGAAGGTTAAATGACATTTTTGTGCTTCTAAAGACTGTTTTAGTTAAAAAGGCTTTGAATACTATAATGTCTTTTTGAAATAAGTATGAAAGTGTCAAGAATCAATAGTATACAAGTCACTCATACATTCTTTGGCTACTTACGTCTGCTTATAGTATTTTTTATGACACAAACAGGCCTACAATAACTATTCTAGATAATGTGTAAAAAAAAAAAAAATTATCATTAATGATGGAAAAACAATGCTTTGAAGCGTTAATTAAAATTACAATTAATAACAGTTACATACAGACGTTGTAATGTTTCGGGAGCTTATGGATGCTAAACTCTTCCAAAATGTCCGGAAGAGTCATGAATTTTGGGTGGGACTCCTGGACTCCTGAGACAGCAGATGGCCAGGGTGTTTAATGATGGGTTTTTGCATTAGATGACATCATCATGCCCCACCCTGCTGCAAAATGCTGCAAATCACAACTCTGAGCAGCTACAATGCAAATGCAAACGGAACTTCAAGTTCTGGGACAGGATGCATCAAGCATCGCATTTTGAACGCAATACATCCCACCACTCATCGCAGGCATACTGACATTTATTTACATTTTATGTACTGTATGAATATTTCAGCGAAGGACAGCTCTCCTGATTAGAGCAGTCACTTGCAGTGTGTGGACATATGAACCGGGAGCCCTGCTATGCATGCGTCGGCTGGTGCACGACACGTTCCCCAAGGGGTTCTGGGAGGGAGACGATTGGACTCAGAGGGAAATGTAGATAGAAGCCCATAGGTTATTTATTAGTAGATGGCATTACTCACTGTGGCCAAGCTCCGTAATGTATCCCATTCCAGAGCTTGGTGCACATGCGCCAAGCGGTCAAACCTCCAAAAACAGCAATTCCGCAGGTTTGACTGCAAAATACTGTTTGATGCATCCCGCCCCATGTAAGATAGTCTTTTTCTTTATTTTGTTGTTGTTGTGTTGTCTGACCATTGGTGTATTTATAATGTGTGCAGCGTGTGTGGTGCATACGGGCCCGAGTCCAGGCGGGGCCCCCACCGCACACACTGCACCCACTTTTCATAGCACACTCTACAGCGCTCTCTAGTGCTCAGACTCTACAGCGCTCTCTAGTGCTCAGACTCTACAGCGCTCTCTAGTGCTCAGACTCTACAGCGCTCTCTAGTGCTCAGACTCTACAGCACTGCCTGCAGACAGGAGGGGAGCTGAATGGAGGGCCCCTGTCTGTGTCTGATGCGGCAGATTGGTACCTTATAAATGGATTATTCCAATGACTGCGATGATGCAATCTTCAACACATAAGATTTTTGCAACATCCAAAGAATCGCTAAATATACTGAAACAATTATTGCAGTAAACAGTTCAGTAAGTGAAAACGCTCCGCCAAACATCTGACTTTCTGAAACGTAAGTACATATCTATGTATACAGCTCTATACCTTATGGGGGGTATTCAATTAGTGTCGGATCTTTGTCGACAATGAGAATCTGACACTTTAGTATTCTATTGCGGACTGTTTCCGCCCGTTTCCCCCCTGATTCCGACCATTCATTTTTTTTGCTCTATCTTATGGGCGAAAATGAATGGTCGAAAACGGACCGCAGGGTAGAAAACACATGGATAAGCAGAGATTCCGCTCATTCATGTGTACTTGGACATGTCTGAATTTCGACAGGGCAGAAAACCGGCACTTCGATTGAATATTGAAAAGTGCAGATTATCGGCGGAAAGTGCCGTCTTTTCCGCCCTGTCTAAATAATTGAATACTCCCCTAAGTGTGTTTCTTTACATACAGCAAATGATATAACAGTTTAGTGCTCCTCAATGTTCTTTTTGTGTTACATACATGGTTCAAAATGTTGAAAATGTCATTACATAATACATCCCCTCATTTTATTTATGGTTTTTGCAGTTTTTCCCTGGCACTGATGTATTACAGAAGCTGATAGATAATCACATTGTCTCTTCAAAAACTAATCCTAAACGCAGATATACTGATAGCGCATTGAAAAAATATTACTGTGGCTAGCTTTAATAAAATAGGATTGACAAGCTTAAATTTATCCAGCCCCTGATCTTTACTTTCCCTATGAAGTCCGAGGCTGAAAGAGACAATAAATAAACCAAAAAAAAAAAAACATTACAAATTCCTTGTGCGCCTGACGAACACTTAGCTGTAGTCTCAGAATGGTAATGTACGGCAGGCAGCCTATTCTGGAGCTATGAATCCCATTTTCTCCTGTCAGCCAGGGACTTATAACATCTAGAACATCTGGAGAACCATACGTTGCAGACGCCTGATTTAGAGATGGCATTTGCATATTCAGTAACGGTCTTGGTCGCTTTCTTATCCTTACAGTAAAACAGTAATAACAAAATGCTTTGCAGGATGTTACTGTCTGTCTAAAGCCTCTGGCTATACAAGACTCTGGTGGTCATTCCGAGTTGTTCGCTCGCTAGCAGTTTTTAGCAGCCGTGCAAACGCTATGCCGCCTCCCACTGGGAGTGTATTTTAGCTTAGCAGAAGTGCGAACGAAAGGATCGCAGAGCGGCTACAAAGTTTTTTTTGTGCAGTTCCAGAGTAGCTCCCGACCTACTCAGCGCTTGCGATCACTTCAGACTGTTCAGTTCCTGTTTTGACATCACAAACCTGCCCAGCCACGCCTGCGTTTTTCATGGCATGCCTGCGTTTTTTCGAACACTCCCTGAAAACGAAAAATTAGTATGTTCCCTTAGTGCGCTCTTATTATACACTACTGAAATGTCTAATTACTTTATGTCAGTTAGTGTCTGAGTTTACTAACATAAATACTATTATATTTCCAAACGGGAAAGCAAGCTTCAACACAGAGAGAATCCTTTGTCGGTAAGGATCAAAAATAGATAAAAGAAGAAATATCTCTATGGAGCGCTCTTATTCTATAATCTGATATAATTAGATGACTGTTGGTGGATGTTATATAAAGAGAGGATGACCTTACACATTTATACACCCATATTAGAATCACATATATCTCTTTATTAAAAGATTTTGATTTAAAACTTATCATAAAACTTTTCCTTTTCTTTTACATTGGAGATACAATTGTATATTTCAACATTATTTGTATAAGGAAAAAAACAACAATATAATGAGCTTTCACCCAACGCATTTCGTCTGTAACGACTTCTTCAGGGGTGTTTTCTAAATTCCCTGAAAACGGTCTGTTAACAACCAGAAATGCCCACTTCATGTCAATCCCTCTGCGGCCAGCAGTGCGACTGAAAAGCTTCGATAGACCTTGTATGAAACTACATCGTTCGTTGTAATTGTACGTCGCGCATTCGCATTGTGCCGCATACGCATGCGCAGAAGTGCCTTTTTTTCCCTTATCGCTGCACAGCGAACGAATGCAGCTAGCGATCAACTCGGAATGACCACCTCTGCACATTCCGTGACCACATACAGGGACAAGGGCAGATATGACGCATGATTAAAGAGTTCCAAGTACATTCAACGCATGTCGATCTTTACAGTTATTGCTGTCGACAGTCAAAATGTTGACAGCTTTATGCTGAGGGGTCACTGCCAGTTGTACTGTTATTTAAAGCATTGCAAGCACAATGTCTAAAGTTTTAGGGGTGGACGCTATTGCCGTAGCGCCTGCGACTTTTGTCTTTATGTTGATGCTGTGACTGATGGGTGTCCTACTGAGATGTTCACCAGCTGCGGCACAAATCTGCCGATATGCATAAAGCAGTATTGGCTGTGTCATCAGACATTGCACCTACGGCAGGTGCAGAATCTCCAAGTGCACTTGGCTACCATCAGCGGTGCAAGTGGACGGGTACACGCGGGTACACATGGGTACGGCGTACCCTTAAGAATGTAGCTGTGGGTACACCGTACCCACCGCCGCCAGGCCGACGCTCATTGCACTCACCAACTAGATGCTACCATTACCGCCGCCACCGAGCGCCTTCCCTTCCAAGCCTGCTGGGAGCGTGAGCATGACATAATCATGCTCCCACGGCTGGGGTGGCGGGCACGCACAGGACCCTGGGGGTTAACGTGCAGTGCTCCTAATGCGGCTTCCCCCTGAGTGACCCTGGCCCTGCAAGTTGCCGCTACACTAGAATCCTACCCTCACACAGCAGCATCAGACAAAGGCAGTGGTGAGCAAGGAAGAGGCACTCTGGGGGCATTTGTGTATCTGGCACTCTGGGGGTATTTGTGTATCTGGCACTCTGAGGGCATTTGTGTATCTGGCACTGTGAGGCAATGTATATCTGACACTGTGGGGCAATGTATATCTGGCACTGTGGGGCAATGTATATCTGGCACTCTGGGGGCATTTGTGTATCTGGCACTGTGGGGCAATGTATATCTGACACTGTGGGGCAATGTACATCTGACACTGTGGGGCAATGTATATCTAGCACTGTGGGGCAATGTATATCTGGCACTGTGGGGACATTTGTGTATCTGGCACTGTGGGGCAATGTATATTTTGCACTGTGGGGGCATTTGGGTATCTGGCACTGTGGGGCAATTTATATCTGACACAGTGGGGGCATTTGTGTATCTGGCACTGTGAGGCAATGTATATCTAACACTCTGGGGGCATTTGTGTATCTGGCACTGTGAGGCAATGTATATCTGGCACTGTGGGGGCATTTGTGTATCTGACACTGTGGGTCAATGCGTATCTGGCACTGTGGGGCAATGTGTATCTGGCACTGTGGGGCAATGTATATATGGAACTGTGGGGCAATGTATATATTGCACTCTGGGGGCATTTGTGTATCTGGCACTGTGGGGCAATGTGTATCTGGCACTCTGGGGGCATTTGTGTATCTGGCACTGTGGGGCAATGTGTATCTGCAACTGTGGGGCAATGTGTATCTGGCACTGTGGGGCAATGTATATCTGGCATTCTGGGGGCATTTGTGTATCTGGCACTGTGGGGCAATGTATATCTGGCACTGTGGGGCAATGTATATCTGGCTTTGTGGGGGCATTTGTGTATCTGGCACTGTGGGGCAATGTATATTTTGCACTGTGGGGGCATTTGGGTATCTGGCACTGTGGGGCAATTTATATCTGACACAGTGGGGGCATTTGTGTATCTGGCACTGTGAGGCAATGTATATCTGGCACTCTGGGGGTATTTGTGTATCTGGCACTGTGGGGCAATGTGTATCTGGCACTATGGGGCAATGTATATCTGGCAATGTGGGGGCATTTGTGTATCTGACACTGTGGGGCAATGCGTATCTGGCACTGTGGGGCAATGTGTATCTGGCACTGTGGGGTAATGTGTATCTGGCACTGTGAGGCAACGTATATCTGGCACTGTGGGGCAATGTATATCTGGCACTCTGGGGGCATTTGTGTATCTGGCACTGTGGGGCAATGTGTATCTGGCACTGTGGGGCAATGTGTATCTGGCACTGAGGGGCAATGTAAATCTGGCACTGTGGGGCAATGAATATCTGGCACTGTGGGGCAATGAATATCTGGCACTCTGGGGGGGCATTTGTGTATCTGGCACTGTGGGGCAAAGTGTGTCTGGCACTCTGGGGCAATGTGTATCTGGCACTATGGGGCAATGTATATCTGGCACTGTGGGGCAATGAAAATCTGGCACTGTGGGGCAACGTGTATCTGGCACTATTGGGGTCATATGTGTGTCTGACTCCCCCATATGGGTATCACGCCCCCATTTTCGTTGGCCACGCCCCATGTTGCATTTGGCCACGCCCATTTTTTGTACCCATAACAAATTTTTTCTACTTGCACCACTGCTACCAGTGTCAGCGCAACTGCATCTTCAGACTCATTCGCTGTCACCGACACATACTCTTCTCGTAGCCCCCTCCCAGTTACCACCCAGGAACACCCACGGAAAATCTATTTATCAAGTTGCAATCTCAATCTGCACCTATGCACAATTATTATCACGGCGCATGCACAGTGTAGCCCGAACGCATGTGAAGAGGGAATACATCGGTCACTTTCACCGATGGCTTTCGTATGTCCACCTCTTCATCACCCCCATAGTGCTGACATGCGGGGGTGCCGCGGGTGGGGGAGGGGTGGGTGGGGTGGAGGGTGTGGGGGTGTAGCGGGGGGAGAGGTTGGTATGGGGGTGGGGGAGGTACGGGGGTGATGCGGGCGGGGGGGTTTGCGGGTTGTGGGTGTTACGGGTGGTGGAGGGGGCGGGAGTGTTGCGGGTGGGGGAAGGGTGTGTGCCACGGGTGGGGGACGAATGTGGTGGGTGCTGTGGGAGCCGCGGGTGGGGGAGGGGCATGGGGTGCTGCGGGTGGGGAGGGAGTGGAGTGCCGCGAGTGGGCTGATGTGGGTGCCGTGGGTGGGACGGTGGGGTGGATGTGGTGGATGCCGTGGGTGGGAGGCTTCGGGGTGCTGCGGGTGGGAGGGTGCGGGCTGGCGCGGGCCATGTGCCGTGGGAGGGGGGTGGATGTGGTGGATGCCGCGTGTGGAAGGCTTCGGGGTGCCGCGGGTGGGAGGGTGCGGGGTGGCGCGGGGCGTGTGCCGCGGGTGGGAGGTGGATGTAGTGGATTCTGTGGGTGTCGCGGGTGGGAGGGTGCAGGGTGGTGCGGGCCGTGTGCCACGTGTGGTTTTGTTGGATGATGTGGGTGCCGTGGGTGGGGGAGGGGCGTGTGCCACAGGTGGGCTGATGTGGCTGCCGCGGGTGGGAGGGTGCAGGGTGGCACGGGCCGTGTGCCGTGGGTGGGGGATAGATGTAGTGGATGCCGCGTGTGGGAGGCTTCGGGGTGCCGTGGGTGGGAGGGTGCGGGGTGGTGCGGGGCGTGTTCCACGGGTGGGGGGTGGATGTGGTGGATTCTGTGGGTGCCGTGGGTGGGAGGGTGCGGGGTGGCGCGGGCCGTGTCCCGCGGGTGGATGTGTTGGATGACGTGGGTGCCGCGGGTGGGAGGGGGTGCGGGTGCGGCTGTCAGCGGTCGTCCATGGCACAATTCCCCTCCGGACTATGCGGCAGCGGTTACTGAGAGTCCCGCTTACAGTCCCCGGCTGCACTGTCACCAGGGTGCAGGGACTGGAGGAGGGAGAGAGGGGACTGGGCGGAGACGGGGAGGGGACTGGGTGGGGATGGGCGGATCGAGGGAGGGGACTGTTCCTGCCCGGCATCCAGCCCCTGTGACTCCGCCCAGCGTTACGGCCAGGCACAGAGTCACAGACCTGGCCTATTATATAGGAGATTACAACCATGTCAGCATTATCCCGTCAACCAATGCTGCTGATGTTTTGACTGGTAAAAGCAATACTGTTGACTTAAGGTGCATACACACGGTGCAACGTTTGCTTATGATTATGACTATATAGTCAAAATTGTAAGAAACGTTAGCACATACTGCGCCGTGCGCATACAGCTTGCGATACCGATGCGTGCTCCCGTGAGGTTGGTATCACAAGAAAATATAGACTGTGCCGGCAGGTCAATTTTGACTATATTGTGTACAATCTAGTTTCTAGTATAGTCAAAATTGTACATAGCCAAAATTGCACCATGTGTACAGTCAACATCGGTGGTTCTGGGCTCCGGGGAGTTCAAGGGAATTTGCAAAGTCAAAATTGTCCCTTAGTCACAATGGCACCGAGTGTATGCACCTTAAATAAATACTTCCCGTCTGTTGTAACAACTTGCACCTACATTTGTCCAGGTGTGTAGAGGTTAGAGCACCACACATGGATTTACAGGCTGAGGTGGCAGTGCCTCAAATGGGTGATGGAGGATTGTTACACTGACCGCATAACGAGCGTAATGAGGATGATGATGATGGTGTGGAAGGCAGCTGCCAGTGGTATTACCCATTACCCATGATAAGCGCATGGGCATGACTGTGCAGAAGTCCAAAAACTCCACCTGTTGAGTGTGGAAATATTTTAATCCCAACCCAGACAACTTTTGTTAAGCCACCTGTAGCCAAAGACCTGTAGCCAAAGTAACTATAGGTATGGACAGTAACCATCCCAGGCATGCTGGGATGGATAGTTCCACAGCTGCTGGAGGGTGTATGTTGGAGGGTGTATGTTGGAGGGTGTATGTTGGAGGGTGTATGTTGGAGGGTGTATGTTGAATAACCCTGTTGTACAGTAACTGCTGAAACCTTTATCATCAACATCCTCAGGGCCTAGTTCAGAATTGATCGCAGCAGCAAATTTGTTATTAGTTGGGCAAAACCATGTGCACTGCAGGTGGGGCAGATGTAACATGTGCAGAGAGAGTTAGATTTGGGTGGGGTGTGTTCAAACTGAAATCTAAATTGCAGTGTAAATATAAAGCAACCAGTATTTACCCTGCACAGAAACAAAATAACCCCCCAAAGCTAACTCTCTCTGCACATGTTATATCTGCCTCCCCTGCAGTGCACATGGGGGGGTCATTCCGAGATGATCGTAGCTGTGCTAAATTTAGCACAGCTATGTTCATTCACACTGACATGCGGGGGGACGCCCAGCACAGAGCTAGACCACCTCGCATGTCAGTGCCGCCCCCCCCCCAGAAGTGCAAAGGCATCGTACGGCATCGATACCTTTGCACTTCAAGAGTAGCTCCCAACCAGCGCAGCTTTAGCGTGCTCTCCGGGAGCTACTCATCGCCCCCTGGCCCGCAGCAGCTGCGTGTGACGTCACGCAGCCGCCACGGCCCGCCTCCCCAACGGTCCGGCCACGCCTTCATTGGCTGGACCGCACCCCCTAAATGGCGAACGCTAGGCAACGATGGCTGGCATATGCCGGCGCACTGCTTCGCCGGCGCATGCGCAGTTCCAGAATCTGCAGCGAGCAATCGGTCGGAATGACCCCCATGGTTTTGCCCAACTGCTAAAAAATTTGCTGCTGCGATCAACTCTGAATTACCCCCTAAGAGGTGCAGATGTGTCCTCATACACCTGGGGTAGTTGCAGAGGTGGGGTTGCAGTGAAGTCCAAAATCCAAATAGAGGGGCCACACCAAGTGCCACCCCACACGCTGCCAAACATCACCCTCCGGGACTCACTGGTAGTTGCTGTGGCTCCCCTGTTGGAATTTTGGACTGTGCTGCAGCCCCACCTCCGGAGCCCCCACTGTGTATAACTATTATGTGTAGCATCACCTCTAGAGCAGCCTCGGCGAGGGGCTATCTGTCACGATTTGCGGTTGGGTATATGTGGACACATCTGTACTGTAGCATTGCATCCAACGTGCAAATGCAAATTGAATGTCTGAATTTTTCAACCCAGTTGCGAAGGTCGCACTAAAAAAATATATAAATGATGTTCTTTTGTAACAAAAATATTTCTCAGAAGTGGCAGCACGCTTGCTTAAGTCGACAAGATATTTGTTGTCTCTTTACAGAGTGAAATAACGCTGGAAACCTATCATTAAGGCCTAATTTTCCTTTAACTGGGTTAACCCAAGTTCAACTACAGCACGGGGAAATCAGAGCTGGTGGAAAGCAGGACGCTACGCGGAAAATGACTGTACGCAGCTTATTTTACCGGTTTAAAACCAAACAGCTCATCAGACTTGGCACGTTCTGGGAAAAGTGACACAGAGAGCTTCTCTGCAGACATTAGCCGGGAACTTGCTGTTATTAAAAGACAATCTTGAGTTGCCTTTTTATTGCTGTCCCAGGAAAATCAAGAGTTTTAAATTCAGACGGCATGCTGCTAAACGGGTAAACGCTAGGCCTCGGTTCAGCATAAACATTGCATTTAGATATATAAAATTAGCATAACTGTAAATGCTCTGGCTCTAGCAGTGGCTCTATAATTTAATTGCCAATAAAACCGGACTTCTTATTATAAACTGATTTGGATACTGCATTGTTGGCAGTCAGCACTAATGATTTGGTTTTTATGTAGAATCAATAAGACAGTAATTGGGACAGTCAAAACGGCAATTTATGAATTACGGGGAAAAAGCCGAAGTATATAGGATAAAAAGGAGATTTGGCCAGAGCGTTGACCCATGCGTTCACGTCTTGTCATGGCGTCCTATCGCCAGTGTCCCCATGTGGATACAGTATAAACATGTCGCACAGAATTGCAGCGTAAGCTATTACCTATGACTTAGCCTAAAATGCAAAGAAAGCAGAAGTGATTGCCGTGAATGGTTAATCCGTTGCTAAGGATTATGGGCTTGATTCAGAAACAGGCGCAATGTCTGCAGTGGATCGGTTTTCTTTGCCACTGCGTATGCATCAAAGTCGCACTGATGCCGCCTTGGTCTTGCGATGATGGTTGCAGTGAGGATTTATTTGCAAAGTGATTGACAGTGAGGCGCCGTTTGTAGGAGTTGGCAGGGAAATGGCGGCCTAAACGCAGGTTTGCAGTGACCATTGCTGGGGCGTGTCACAGCTCACGACTGCGATCCAGTGCGCAGTTACAAATCTCCGGTGTCTCACTGCCAGCGGCTGTGCTGCATGATCGGAGGGTGACTGAGAAGATTGATGTGTGCCCGATGGTTGCATCTTTGTAGACAAGTGGCAATCTCAATACATGACATTAGCATAATTTCACACGGCCGCTGCGTACAAATTTGAGTTGCCATTGCAGTGGCACAGAAATGCTGGAAACAGCACCCAAACCATACTTGCCTACCCTCCCGGAATGGCCGGGAGGCTCCCGAAAATCGGGTGACCCTCCCGGCCCCCCGGAAAGATGGGCAAGCCTCCCACTTTCCCCCTCGGCCGCCCGCAGCAGAGAACAAGTGGGCAGCCCGAGGGGGTCCAATGATGTGATTCGCGCTGAATCGCGTCATCGTAGCTCCGCCCCCTGCTATGCAGCGCCTCGTTTCTCGGCACAGCACAGTGGGGGGTGGAGTCACGATGACACGACCCTGATGCAATGCCCCCGGACCGCCCATCCTGCTGCCGGCCACGCCCCAAACTGCCCATCCTGCTGCCGGCCACGCCCCCATGCACCTACAACGCTGCCTCCTCCCGGAGGAGGAGGCAGCAAAGTAGGTAAGTATGACCCAAACTTACCCCCCCTCACAGACTGATCTAGCCCTGGACTCACTGACCTTTGTACGCAGCCCTAAGGGGATGTGACCAAACAATCTACGAGTCTGGCGGTACTGTGATTGTGGCACAGAGTCTCACAACCACAGGGTACCCACAGTTCCCCCCTGATGGCTGCCCTGGTCCAACCCCAGTGTGCATAAAGAGGGCCTGATTCAGAGAAATATGCTAATGCAATTGCAATTGTGATATTTTTTCCGGCTATGTAACGGCTGATACAAGCAAGTGAAGCTGACACCCAGAAATGGAAGTATACGCCCAGCTTGGCTATTGCAACTCGTTTGCAATTGCTTATACATTCGGTGGTGCCATGTTTTTGAATGAACAAGCTCACAGCTGACGACAGATACACGCCCCCGAAAACGTCAATTGCATCCCTGCGTTTTTCCAGCTCCTCCTTGTATAAGCCCCCAAATGGTCATTTCCTGTTAATCACTGTGCGGTTAAAACCTCACTGATAGCATGATCGTAAAGGCACCTTGATGCATGTGCATTGCTAATGCAGCACATGTGCAGTCTGCTGATAATCGCTCCGTTGCATTTTCCCAGCAATATCCCCTACTGTGCATACGCAAAATGCCCGTAAAACGGCCTCCAAGCCATTTTTCTGGTGCATTTATGGGGCTGCTGCAGCGGCTTCCAGGCATCGGGAAGGTGAGTACTGAAAAACTGGGTGCAGCATCTGCGGAATGGGCCCCTCTGTATCCGAGAGGCCAATGCTCATCGCACACAATGCACACATTATACATACGCCAGTTAGGGAACCAGTGTTATATAGTTTGAAGTATAACACGTTTTGGTGGGTCACTCTGATAACAGCTCAGAAGGGAAGTGTCCATGTTTATATTCAATTAGAGAATTTTAGAATGATAATTAAATCTCAAATCATAGATTGTGCTACTTCCTAAGTCAGTCCCCACGTTTATTGACATCCCATTACAATCATGAAAACATACAGATCTATATCTAGATATATAGATATACAGCCTGTCAATATTAGGACTAGCAATTGTCGGATAAGTAGACTTTATCACTCCTGATGTGACAAGTGATAGTTACTGTGCTAAGAGAGGATGCCACTCTCCACCGTACTGTACATCATGGAAGTTTCATGCCATATTACTGTACTCATACATAACCTAGGCGGATGAGCGGAGGTTTAGGGGAAGATGCCTTTTAAATTCCTGTTTATCAAACACCTAATTTATAGACCATCTTGCAGTGTTACAAAAGATATTACCATATGATTATGGCTTAATAAAAACTGGGGAAACTGTAATGTGGCATAAAATAAAATGGGGGCACTGTAATGTGGCACAATATAAACTGGGGGCACTGTAATGTGGCATAATATAAATTGGGGGCACTGTAATGTGGTATTATATAAATTGGGGTACTGTAATGTGGCATAATATTAACTAGGGGTACTGTAGTGTGGTAAAATATAAACTGGGGGCACTGTAATGTGGCATTATAAAAACTTGGGGCACTGTAATGTGGCATAATATAAACTGGTGCACTGTAATGTCACATTATATAAACTGTGGGAACTGTAAATGTGTCATTAAATAAACTAAAGGCACTGTAATGTGGCATTATAAAAACTGGGGGCACTGTAATGTAGCATAATATAAACTGAGAGCACTGTAATGTGCCATAATATAAACTGGGGGCACTGTAATGTGGCATAATATAAACTGGGGGCACGATAATGTTGCATAAAAAAACTGTGGGTACTTTAATGTGGCATTATATAAATTGGGGTAATGTAATATGGCATAAAATTAACTGGGGGCAGTGTAGTGTGGCATAATATAAAATGGGGGCACTGTAATGTGGCATAATAAAATCTAAGGACACTGTAATGTGGCATATTAAAACTGGGAGCACTGTAATGTGGAATTATATTAATTGGGGTATTGTAATGTGGCATATTATAAACTGGGGCACTGTAATGTGGCATAATATAAAATGGGGGCACTGTACTCTGCATAATATAAACTGGGGGTACTGGTATGTGGCATAATATAAACTGGGGGAACTGTAATGTTGCATTATATAAACTGGGGGTACTGTAATGTGGTATAATATAAACTGGGGGCACTGAAATGTGACATAACATAATCTGGGGGCACTATGATGTGGCATAATATAAACTGGGGGTACTGAAATGTGACATAATATAATCTGGGAGCACTGTAATGTGGCATAATATAAACTGGGGCACTGCAATGTGGCATAATATAAACTGGGGGCACTGAAATGTGGCAATATATAAATTGGGGCACTGTAATGTGGCATAATATAAACTTAGGGCACTGTCACATGGCATAAAATAAACTGGGGGCAATGATATGTAGCATAATATAAACTGAGGGCACTGAAATGGGGCATTATATAAACTGGGGTACTGTAATGTGGAATTATAATAATTGGGGTACTGTAACGTGGCATAATATAAACTAAAGGCACTGTAATGTAGCATAATATAATTTTGGGGCACTGTAATGTGGAATAATATAAACGGGGGTATTGAAGTGTGGTATAATATAGACTGGGAGCACTGTAGTGTGGTATAATATAAACTGGGGGCACTGATTTGTGGCATAATACAAACTGGGGGCACTGTTGTGTTGCATAAGATCAACTGGGGGTACTGTAATTTGGTAAATGTAAACTAGGGCACTGTATTGTGGCATAATATAAACTGGGGGCACTGTAATTTGGCATAATATAAACTGGGGGCACTGAAATGGGGCATTATATAAACTGGGGTACTGTAATGAGGAATTATATAAATTGGGGTACTGTAATGTGGCATAATATAAACTAAAGGCACTGTAATATGTCATAATATAAACTGAAGACACTGTAATGTGGCATAATATAATTTGGAGGCACTGCAATGTGGCATAATATAAACGGGGGTACTGAAGTGTGGTATAATATAGACTGGGAGCACAGTAGTGTTTTATAAAATAAACTGGGGGCACTGAATTGTTGCATAATATAAACTGGGGTACTGTAATATGGTATAATTTAAACTGGGGGTACTGTATTGTGGCATAATAAAAATGGGGATACTGTAATGTGGCATAATATAAACTGGGGGCACTGTAATGTGCCATAATATAAACTGAAGGCACTGTAATGTGGCATAATATAAACTAGGGGTACTGTAGTGTGGTATAATATAAACTGGGGACACTGTACTGTGGCATAATACAAATTGAAGCACTGTAATGTGGCATTATATAAATTGGGGCACTGCAATGTGTCATTATAAAATCTGGGGGTACTATAATGTGACGTAATATAAACTGGCACACTGTAATGTCTCATAATATAAACTGGGGCACTGTAATGTGTCATTATATAAACTGGGGGCCTGTAATGTGACATAATATAAACTGGGGGCACTGTAATGTTGCATAATATAAACTGGGGGCACTGTATTGTGGCATAATGTAAACTGGGGGCACTGTAGTGTGGTAAAATATAAGCTGAGGGCACTGTGTTGTGGCATAATGCAAACTGGGATACTGTAATATGGCATTATATAAACTGGGAGCACTGTAATGTGGCATAATATAAACTGGGGGTACTTTAATGTGGCATAATATAAACTGCGGGTACTGTAATGTGTCATAATATAATCTGGGGACACTGTAATGTGGTGTAATTTACACTGGGGCAATGAAATGTGACACTATATAAATTGGGGCACTGTAATGTGGCATAATATAAACCGAGAGCTCTATACTGTGGCATAATATAAACTGGGGGCACTGTAATGTGGCATAATATAAACTGGGGGCACTGTAATTTGGCATAATATAAACTGGGGCACTGTAATGTGGCATACTATAAACTGGGGGCACTGTAATGTGGCATAATATAAACCGAGAGCACTGTAATGTGGCATAATATAAACTGGGGGCACTGTAATATGGCATAATATAAACTGGGTGCATTGTAATGTGGCATAATATAAACTGGGGACACTGTAATGTGGCATAATATAAACTGGGGTATTGTAATGTCGCATTATATAAAATGGGGTACTGTAATGTGACATAACATAAACTGGGGGCACTGTAATGTGGCATTTTATTAATTGGGGTACTGTAATGTGGCAAAATATACACTAAAAAGGCACTGTAATGTGGCATTATATAAACTGGGGGCACTGTAATGTGTCATAAAATAAACTGGAGGCACTGTAATGTGGCATAATATAAACTGGGGTTACTGTAATGTGGTATAATATAGACTGGAGGCAATGTATTGTGGTATAATATAATCTGGTGGCACTGAATAGTGGATTAATATAAACTGAGTACACTGTATTGTGTCATAATACAAACTGTGGGAACTGTAATGATGCATTATATAAACTGGGGGCACTGTAATGTGTCATAATATTAACTTGGGGAACTGTAATGTCTCATAATATAATCTGGGGGCACTGTAATGTGGCATAATATAAACTGGGTCACTGTAATCTGGCATTATATAAATTGGGGTACTGTAATGTGGCATAATATAAACTGAGAGCACTGTAATGTGACATAATGTAAACTGGGGCACTGTAATGTGGCATAATATATATTGGGGCACTGTAATGTGGCATAATATAAACTGGGGGTACGGTAGTGTGGTATAATATAAACTGGGGGCAATGTATTGTGGTATAATATAAACTGGCGGCACTGTATTGTGGCATAAAGTAAGCTGGGGGTACTGTAGTGTGGTAAAATATAAATTGAGGGCACTGTAATGTGGCATAATGCAAACTGGGGTACTGTAATATGGCATTATATAAACTGGGGGCACTGTAATGTTGCATAATATAAACTGGGGGTACTTTAATGTGGCATAATATAAACTGGGGGTACTGTATTGTGTCATAATATAAACTGGGGGCACAGTAATGTGGATTAATTTAAACTGGGGGTACTGCAGCTTGGTATGATATAAACTGGGGGCACTTTAATGTGGCATAATATAAACTGGTGCACTGTAATGTGGCATTATATAAACTGGGGTCACTGTAATGTGGCATAATATAAACTGGTGCATTGTAATGTGGCATTATATAAACTGGGGGCACTGTAATGTGTCATTATTTAAACTGGGGTCACTGTAATGTGGCATAATATAAACTGGGGGCACTGTAATGTGGCATAATTAAAAATGAGGGCATTGTAATGTGGCATAATATAAACTGGGGGCACTGTAATGTGGCATTATATAAATTGGGGTACTGTAATGTGGCATTATATTCATTGAGTACTGTAATATGGCATAAAATAAACTGGGGGCTCTGTAATGTGGAATTGTATAAACTGGGGGCACTGTAATGTGGCAAAATATAAACTGGGGGCACTGAAATGTGGCATTATATAAATTGGGGTAATGTAATGTGGCATTATATAAATTGAGGGCACTGTAGTGTGGCATAAAATAAACTGGGGCACTGTATTGTGGCATTATATAAATTGGGGGCACTGTAATGTGGCATTATATAAATTGGGTACTGTAATGTGGCAGTTTATAAATTGGGGTGCTGTAATGCGGCAAAATATACACTAAAAAGGCACTGTAATGTGGCATTATATAAACTGGGGGCACTGTAATGTGTCATAATATAAACTGGAGGCACTGTAATGTGGCATAATATAAACTGGGGGTACTGTAGTTTGGTATAATATAGACTGTAGGCAATGTATTGTGGTATAATATAAACTGGTGGCACTGAATAGTGGCATAATATAAATTGAGGACACTGAATTGTGTCATAATACAAACTGTGGGAACTGTAATGATGCATTATATAAACTGGGGGCACTGTAATGTGTCATAATATAAACTGGGTCACTGTAATCTGGCATTATATAAATTGGGGTACTGTAATGTGACATAATATAAACTGAGAGCACTGTAATGTGGCATAATGTAAACTGGGGCACTGTATTGTGGCATAATATATATTGGGGGCACTGTAATGTGGCATAATATAAACTGGGGGTACAGTAGTGTGGTATAATATAAACTGAGGGCAATGTATTGTGGTATAATATAAACTGGGGGTACTATAATGTGGCATAATGCAAACTGGGGTACTGTAATATGGCATTATATAAACTGGGGGCACTGTAATGTGGCATAATATAAACTGGGGGTACTTTAATGTGGCATAATATAAACTGGGGGTACTGTATTGTGTCATAATATAAACTGGGGGCACAGTAATGTGAATTAATTTAAACTGGGGGTACTGCAGTTTGGTATGATATAAACTGGGGGCACTTTAATGTGGCATAATATAAACTGGTGCACTGTAATGTGGCATTATATAAACTGGGGGCACTGTAATGTGGCATAATATAAACTGGTGCATTGTAATGTGGCATTATATAAACTGGGGGCACTGTAATGTGTCATTATTTAAACTGAGGGCACTGTAATATGGCATAATATAAACTGGGGTTACTGTAATGTGGTATAATATAGACTGGAGGCAATGTATTGTGGTATAATATAATCTGGTGGCACTGAATAGTGGATTAATATAAACTGAGTACACTGTATTGTGTCATAATACAAACTGTGGGAACTGTAATGATGCATTATATAAACTGGGGGCACTGTAATGTGTCATAATATTAACTTGGGGAACTGTAATGTCTCATAATATAAACTGGGGGCACTGTAATGTGGCATAATATAAACTGGGTCACTGTAATCTGGCATTATATAAATTGGGGTACTGTAATGTGGCATAATATAAACTGAGAGCACTGTAATGTGACATAATGTAAACTGGGGCACTGTAATGTGGCATAATATATATTGGGGCACTGTAATGTGGCATAATATAAACTGGGGGTACGGTAGTGTGGTATAATATAAACTGGGGGCAATGTATTGTGGTATAATATAAACTGGCGGCACTGTATTGTGGCATAAAGTAAGCTGGGGGTACTGTAGTGTGGTAAAATATAAATTGAGGGCACTGTAATGTGGCATAATGCAAACTGGGGTACTGTAATATGGCATTATATAAACTGGGGGCACTGTAATGTTGCATAATATAAACTGGGGGTACTTTAATGTGGCATAATATAAACTGGGGGTACTGTATTGTGTCATAATATAAACTGGGGGCACAGTAATGTGGATTAATTTAAACTGGGGGTACTGCAGCTTGGTATGATATAAACTGGGGGCACTTTAATGTGGCATAATATAAACTGGTGCACTGTAATGTGGCATTATATAAACTGGGGTCACTGTAATGTGGCATAATATAAACTGGTGCATTGTAATGTGGCATTATATAAACTGGGGGCACTGTAATGTGTCATTATTTAAACTGGGGTCACTGTAATGTGGCATAATATAAACTGGGGGCACTGTAATGTGGCATAATTAAAAATGAGGGCATTGTAATGTGGCATAATATAAACTGGGGGCACTGTAATGTGGCATTATATAAATTGGGGTACTGTAATGTGGCATTATATTCATTGAGTACTGTAATATGGCATAAAATAAACTGGGGGCTCTGTAATGTGGAATTGTATAAACTGGGGGCACTGTAATGTGGCAAAATATAAACTGGGGGCACTGAAATGTGGCATTATATAAATTGGGGTAATGTAATGTGGCATTATATAAATTGAGGGCACTGTAGTGTGGCATAAAATAAACTGGGGCACTGTATTGTGGCATTATATAAATTGGGGGCACTGTAATGTGGCATTATATAAATTGGGTACTGTAATGTGGCAGTTTATAAATTGGGGTGCTGTAATGCGGCAAAATATACACTAAAAAGGCACTGTAATGTGGCATTATATAAACTGGGGGCACTGTAATGTGTCATAATATAAACTGGAGGCACTGTAATGTGGCATAATATAAACTGGGGGTACTGTAGTTTGGTATAATATAGACTGTAGGCAATGTATTGTGGTATAATATAAACTGGTGGCACTGAATAGTGGCATAATATAAATTGAGGACACTGAATTGTGTCATAATACAAACTGTGGGAACTGTAATGATGCATTATATAAACTGGGGGCACTGTAATGTGTCATAATATAAACTGGGTCACTGTAATCTGGCATTATATAAATTGGGGTACTGTAATGTGACATAATATAAACTGAGAGCACTGTAATGTGGCATAATGTAAACTGGGGCACTGTATTGTGGCATAATATATATTGGGGGCACTGTAATGTGGCATAATATAAACTGGGGGTACAGTAGTGTGGTATAATATAAACTGAGGGCAATGTATTGTGGTATAATATAAACTGGGGGTACTATAATGTGGCATAATGCAAACTGGGGTACTGTAATATGGCATTATATAAACTGGGGGCACTGTAATGTGGCATAATATAAACTGGGGGTACTTTAATGTGGCATAATATAAACTGGGGGTACTGTATTGTGTCATAATATAAACTGGGGGCACAGTAATGTGAATTAATTTAAACTGGGGGTACTGCAGTTTGGTATGATATAAACTGGGGGCACTTTAATGTGGCATAATATAAACTGGTGCACTGTAATGTGGCATTATATAAACTGGGGGCACTGTAATGTGGCATAATATAAACTGGTGCATTGTAATGTGGCATTATATAAACTGGGGGCACTGTAATGTGTCATTATTTAAACTGAGGGCACTGTAATATGGCATAATATAAACTGGGGGCACTGTAATGTGGCATAATATAAACTGAAGGCATTGTAATGTGGCATTATATAAACTGGGGGCACTGTAATGTGGCATAATATAAACTGTGGGCACTGTAATGTGGCATTATATAAATTGGGGTACCGTAATGTGGCATTATATACATTGAGTACTTTAATGTGGCATAATGTAAACTGGGGGCTCTGAATCGTGGAATTATATAAATTGAGGGCACTGTAATGTGGCAAAATATAAACTGGGGGCACTGTAATGTGGCATTATATAAATTGGGGTAATGTAATGTGGCATTATATAAATTGGGTACTGTAATATGGCATAATATAAACTGGGGGCACTGTAATGTGGCATTATATACATTGGGGGCACTGTAGTGTGGCATAATATAAACTGGGGCACTGTAATGTGGCATTATATAAATTGGGGTACTGTAATGTGGCATTATATAAATTGGGTAGTGTAATGTGGCATAATATAAACTGGGGGCACTGTAATGTGGCATTATATAAATCGGGGGCACTGTAATGTGGCATTATATATATTGGGCACTGTTATGTGGCATAATATAAACTGGGGGTACAGTAGTGTGGTATAATATAAACTGAGGGCAATGTATTGTGGTATAATATAAACTGAGGGCAATGTATTGTGGTATAATATAAACTGGGGGTACTATAATGTGGCATAATGCAAACTGGGGTACTGTAATATGGCATTATATAAACTGGGGGCACTGTAATGTGGCATAATATAAACTGGGGGTACTTTAATGTGGCATAATATAAACTGGGGGTACTGTATTGTGTCATAATATAAACTGGGGGCACAGTAATGTGAATTAATTTAAACTGGGGGTACTGCAGTTTGGTATGATATAAACTGGGGGCACTTTAATGTGGCATAATATAAACTGGTGCACTGTAATGTGGCATTATATAAACTGGGGGCACTGTAATGTGGCATAATATAAACTGGTGCATTGTAATGTGGCATTATATAAACTGGGGGCACTGTAATGTGTCATTATTTAAACTGGGGGCACTGTAATATGGCATAATATAAACTGGGGGCACTGTAATGTGGCATAATATAAACTGAAGGCATTGTAATGTGGCATAATATAAACTGGGGGCACTGTAATGTGGCATAATATAAACTGTGGGCACTGTAATGTGGCATTATATAAATTGGGGTACCGTAATGTGGCATTATATACATTGAGTACTTTAATGTGGCATAATGTAAACTGGGGGCTCTGTAATGTGGAATTATATAAATTGAGGGCACTGTAATGTGGCAAAATATAAACTGGGGGCACTGTAATGTGGCATTATATAAATTGGGGTAATGTAATGTGGCATTATATAAATTGGGTACTGTAATATGGCATAATATAAACTGGGGGCACTGTAATGTGGCATTATATACATTGGGGGCACTGTAGTGTGGCATAATATAAACTGGGGCACTGTAATGTGGCATTATATAAATTGGGGTACTGTAATGTGGCATTATATATATTGGGTACTGTAATGTGGCATAATATAAACTGGGGGCACTGTAATGTGGCATTATATAAATCGGGGGCACTGTAATGTGGCATTATATATATTGGGTACTGTAATGTGGCATAATATAAACTGGGGGCACTGTAATGTGGCATTATATAAATCGGGGGCACTGTAATGTGGCATTATATATATTGGGCACTGTAATGTGGCATAATATAAACTGGGGGCACTGTAATGTGGCATTATATAAATCGGGGGCACTGTAATGTGGCATTATATATATTGGGTACTGTAATGTGGCATAATATAAACTTGGGCACTGTAACAGGTATAAATTATGAAAATAGTAAAGGTATTGTACATAGAGAGATTACAGGTAGAAAAGTGGATGCCAATAAATGGGGCATTAATAATTGTGATGTTATGGCATATACTGCTATAAAGATCTGAGATAACTGCAGAGAGAGATTTATCAGGTGTTTAGATTGCTGGCGAGAAGGTGGGGGGAGCGAGCACAACGATGCCACTTGCGGGCTCACTGCGCTCCCACAGGTTCTATTTCCATTCTGTGGGTGTTGTGGTCACCCACAAGTGGGAATAGTCCCTGTCAGTTGGCTTGCTGACTGACCAGCTTTCCACCAGGCAAGATTCCGGTGCCGGTATAGGGACTGGCGGACATAACTGCATCCCTGTTCATAATCTACTGGTAAGTAATATTGTCCATGAGTACACATGTAAGATCTTTCTTAACCATCTTCTTAGTTTGATGTTCTCTTCTTTGCTACCAACATTATTTTCTATGGTGACTTGATGACGTGTAGATGGTTCCAACAGGACGAGGAAGTAGCTGAGTGACTGGAGTGTCCTTAGGACACTCTAGAGGGGCTCTGAGGATGTGTTCTAGGCAAGCCAGAGGCCTATGCCACGGAGAAGCAATGGGACTGCCCCTAAGCACTGTACTCTTGGCTTTAGCACCATACAGCCCTCAGCATAGGCGATCTTTTACTTTCAATATATGGTGATAAGTAATGATAGTTTACTTCTTAAGATAAATAGGCACCTAATGGGGACATTTACTAAGCAGTGATAAGAGTGGAGAAGTGAGCCAGTGGAGAAGTTGCCCATGGCAACCAATCAGCGCTGAAGTACCATCTATAGTTTTCATATTATAAAATGATACAGAGCTGCTGATTGGTTGATGGGCAATTTCTCCACTGGCTCACTTCTCCGCTCTTATCACTGCTTAGTAAATGTCCCCCTAGGTTTCTTGTTTTGGCTGCCCGCTAAATACAGTATTACTCATATACCATAGCATGCATTGGGGACTGCGGTAACAGGTGACATTATAGGGACCGCAGGAGAGTTCTGTGATGTCTCCGTAGAAGTGCTCTTATTAAATAAGAGGTAGCAGTGATGACAGCTTCATTCAGAAGATCAGAAGTTATCACTCTTATAAATAGATCCAAATTTAGCTTTTATATGACTGCACCTCCCAAACATTGCCACCTGAGACAGCTGGTCATTAGAGCGTCACTCGTGCATCGTATTACAGTAAACATTAGTAAATACTAGCACAGTCGGCCTTTAGTGCCCTATTATTTTTATGATCAGTTTAGACCCTAAAGATTTTCCGCACGCGACTGCATTATTTAGTACTGTAAATGTTCCCCAGGGTTACTGTCCGGGAAAATGCTGAATGTACAAAACTAATCCAAACACAGGGATTTCCTGTGGCAAAGCTTGGCAGAGATATAAATAGCAGATAACAGAATATATGTGAAGACAGGCTGCTGGGGGATACAGGGAATCCGGGCAATAATTACAGAGGGGTCAGTATTCATCTAGCAATCAATAAACTAGTATTACTGCAGAGGCAAATGTTTCGGTGTGTCCTGCCCTTTCCCAGGATTGTGACCTACAAGTGACTCTAGAATAGGATCTTTGATTTTACTATTTCAGGGATCCATGTTGCAAATAAAATAAAATACTATTCTTCATCCACTATTACGATGAAAAAGAGAATATAATGTCATTTGGTGTAATCAATGAACAATGATGAGGTGCAAATTGTAAAATAATTAAATGGCTTTAAGAACCTATATTTTATTGTCAGCACAGATACGTATCACTTTTTTTATTTTGACAATATACTTTGCATGTTTGCTGATGGAATCCGGACTTAAGTAATTTTTTTGCTACCCTGACCACACCATAGCTCAGAATGAAGCGTCATTGTCACCCCAGATCCGTATACATGGCATTTGCAGAGAGCGGAACATGAAAACTGTTTTGCCAGCAGTTGGCACCTCTGTGATTGGCCTGCGTTGTGGCACATGTTACTGGTGCTTTATGTTCCATTCAGTTACCATGAGATTTGGTCATGTATTCCCTAATGCCTCCCTACAATCTACCTGTTCTTGTGTTTTCAGGCATATCATTTTGGGGGAGATGTATCAAGCTTGTAAAGGGTGGAGATGTCCATAGCAACATCAGCTTCTAGCTACAGTAGCATTTCTCATGTACATTCTATAAAACATAGGTAGAAGATGATTGGTTGGGATGAGCAGCTGCTCCATTTGTTCAATTCTCCACTCTTTACACGTTTTGATAAATCTCCCCCTTTGTCACTGAGCAAAGTTGTCTTTTTTTATTACCCATTGATATGACACATCTCAACCTTATTCTTTACATTGTATATCTGGGCCGCAGGGTTATGTTGTCTCAGGGGAAATGAACACAAATTTCCCTTACAATATAAATAAGTTTCTAAAAAGTACAAAAAAGTTTAATGTATTTGGAGATGTGTTTTTGCCATTCAATTAAACTCATCTGAAGTGTGAGAATCTCTTCAGGTTTCACATCATCATAGATGGCTACTAAAGATGGAAGTTGGAGTTACCATCTTCAATGCATGGGTAGAGCTGGCTCACTCTTGGGGTAATCCCACCAACATCGGTAACAAGTCAGAGAAAAGCTGGAAAGATGTACCCCAGTGATGGAAGAGGACTTCACCTGGCACTAGATGATGGAAAAAAACGTGTCTGTAGTAGATTGTCAGGGCTTGGGGTAACTGTGGTGGAAGACCCTACTGTATCCACTCCAGTAATGATGTCCGATAAACAGAGACAGCCTGTGGGTGCCCATGAACAGCTGCCCCCCCATACCTGTTGCTGGTGGCAATCATTTGGGTGATATTTTTAAAAGCTAGCACATGAAGAGAAGATGGCAAAGGTTCGGGCACAGTCTTTGGAATTGCTTCATCAGTGCCATCTATCCACATATATCACTCCAAAGATGATAACAAGCAGCACGTATGGAGAGGTGCCATCTACTCAACATTCATTGGGGTCTATTCAGAGTGCATTGTGTGCAGAAGAGGGTACTCCTTGAACCAGGGGCCTGTGTGTGTAACACACACACTGCACCCGTTATAGATATGCCACTGCTGGGGAGTCTTTAGGCTTCTCCATTGATGAAGTTGAATCAGTGAAGATTAGCCAATGTGAGGTAAGGGAAGTGAGCTACTTGGAACTTCCTGGAGGCCTTATGAATGTTGGTGCCACAGCGAGCAAATCACAGTTTACTGTCTCACTAGCCCAAACCTTGTGCTACAGCTTATGTAAGGAGATGTTTTAAGCAGAACAAGCTCAGTGAAGAGAGGACAAGGAAGAGCCACCATAGAAAGAATAAAGAAGATGGAGCACCAAACAGTGGAGGATGTACCGATATGCACATAAAAATAGAAGACTCTGAAATTCTGGCAGCCAGGGAGAGCTTCAAAAAATTGATGACACTTGGCGTACAGGTGAAGATCAAGACAAGACTGAAGTAGATGAGGAAACCCTGGGCTCATGTAAAGATGCATGATCCAGCCAGAAGAGATGCTGAGAGTCAACGAAAATAGATGTCCAGACTTGGCGGGGAGGCAGCCCCAGTGTCAGGTTCACACAAAAGCCCAGGTGTGGCACTTAGTATTTGAGCATGATGATATGTTTTCCCCCTGATTCCACATTGTGTTTAGCCCCAATGGCCATCCTGTGGAAGTAAGTGCTATACCTACCTCCCAGCTTTCAGGTGCCCCCAGGTTCTCTCACAATGCCTCATTTCTTTGACTAGACCAGTGCCCCCCATTACTTAAAAACCACAGGTATCAGGCAGGCCACAACTCCACCAACATAGTCCTGGGTGCGTAAGTAGATGGGTCCATAGTTTGTTGGCTTGCACTAGGCACTAGGCCCTAGTGCCCCATCACAGTAATTTCTTGCCTTTAGATGCTTCTAAACCCTGGGCCATACCTGGAGTCATATTCCCACCAAAGCACATGTTCCAGCCAAAATTAGTCAATCCAAAGGACTTTAAAAAGAACAATTTTATATGTCTTTTAACATGTATTAACTTATTTTCTGTGTAAATTGAGCAGTCTGGCTTCAATAAAATATTTCAGTTACTGTAGGATTTTCTATTCTTGCTCAATATATTAATAAGTTTCAAAGACATTTGAACTTGTAGGACTGATATCATTAATAAATTATAATTTTGAAAACTTTTAGTTGTTACAAAAATGTTGATGCATGCTATCTGTCTGTCTATTATGTATTTATATATCTGCCTGCCTGCCTGCCTGCCTGCCTGCCTGTCTGTCTGTCTGTCTGTCTGTCTGTCTGTCTGTCTGTCTATCTATCTATCTATCTATCTATCTATCTATCTATCTATCTACATATTTAGTTCTGTAGTTAGTTCTCTTTCACCACTTTTATGGCTTTCTTCTGCTGGAAGTAAGAGTTTGTTTGTTTGTACAGTACCTTTCTTAATGTGTGTTAATGAATTTAGCTGATTGTGATATATTGTAACACCTTGTGTAGCCTCTGACACCAATGAGGTTACTTAGAAAAAAAATAATTGTTAACACAATGTACCCTTCATGTACACAGATAAAAGAAATAAAAAAAAAAAGATTTCTGAATGCGAATTTTGCAATTAACAAAATTTATTTTACTTTAACACAGATGAACTTTGGCTTGGTAATTAAAATTCAGGTTTATCATCGTCAGGGACATTTATTAAAATCATTATGTAAATTGAACATTTATGGCCATAAAAAAGTAATAAATGTGTTGTTTTTTTTTAATTAGGATTTTTTTTTAACTAATCAGCTTGTAAAAGGTTAGTGGTTCTTAAGAAAATAAAAGGTAATTTTGTTTAAAAAGCCTTTTGGGTTTGGAACCAATTATACAAAGGTAGCGGAGATAGTCATTATTTTATCGATTCAGCTGAAAACAAGTATTATATTGAAATCATTAACCCCTTACCTGACTCTCCACTTATTGCATACACATAGCCAATTGCAGATTATAATAGATGACAGCAACATGTTTAGCAAGGTCACTGGTCTGTTTTGAACTTGCATAAACCTTAAAGCCATTAATTAAGGGTTTGCCTACCCCTCCTTAATGGAACTTGCTCTATACTTGCAATAAATAATAAGATTTTACTTACCGATAAATCTATTTCTCGGAGTCCGTAGTGGATGCTGGGGTTCCTGAAAGGACCATGGGGAATAGCGGCTCCGCAGGAGACAGGGCACAAAAAGTAAAGCTTTTCCAGATCAGGTGGTGTGCACTGGCTCCTCCCCCTATGACCCTCCTCCAGACTCCAGTTAGGTACTGTGCCCGGACGAGCGTACACAATAAGGGAGGATTTTGAATCCCGGGTAAGACTCATACCAGCCACACCAATCACACCGTACAACTTGTGATCTAAACCCAGTTAACAGTATGATAACAGCGGAGCCTCTGAAAGATGGCTTCCTTCAACAATAACCCGAATTTGTTAACAATAACTATGTACAATTATTGCAGATAATCCGCACTTGGGATGGGCGCCCAGCATCCACTACGGACTCCGAGAAATAGATTTATCGGTAAGTAAAATCTTATTTTCTCTATCGTCCTAGTGGATGCTGGGGTTCCTGAAAGGACCATGGGGATTATACCAAAGCTCCCAAACGGGCGGGAGAGTGCGGATGACTCTGCAGCACCGAATGAGAGAACTCCAGGTCCTCCTTAGCCAGAGTATCAAATTTGTAAAATTTTACAAACGTGTTCTCCCCTGACCACGTAGCTGCTCGGCAAAGTTGTAATGCCGAGACCCCTCGGGCAGCCGCCCAAGATGAGCCCACCTTCCTTGTGGAGTGGGCCTTTACAGATTTAGGTTGTGGCAGGCCTGCCACAGAATGTGCAAGTTGGATTGTGCTACAGATCCAACGAGCAATCGTCTGCTTAGACGCAGGAGCACCCATCTTGTTGGGTGCATACAATATAAACAACGAGTCAGATTTTCTGACTCCAGCTGTCCTTGCAATATATATTTTTAATGCTCTGACAACGTCCAGTAACTTGGAGTCCTCCAAGTCACTTGTAGCCGCAGGCACTACAATAGGCTGGTTCAGATGAAATGCTGACACCACCTTAGGGAGAAAATGCGGACGAGTCCGCAGTTCTGCCCTGTCCGAATGGAAAATCAGATATGGGCTTTTGTAAGATAAAGCTGCCAGTTCTGACACTCTCCTGGCCGAAGCCAGGGCTAGAAGCATGGTCACTTTCCATGTGAGATATTTCAAATCCACCTTTTTTAGTGGTTCAAACCAATGAGATTTTAGAAAGTCCAAAACGTCATTGAGATCCCACGGTGCCACTGGAGGCACCACAGGAGGCTGTATATGCAGCACTCCCTTAACAAAGGTCTGGACTTCAGGGACTGAAGCCAATTCTTTTTGAAAGAAAATCGACAGGGCCGAAATTTGAACCTTAATAGATCCCAATTTGAGACCCATAGACAATCCTGATTGCAGGAAATGTAGGAATCGACCCAGTTGAAATTCCTCCGTCGGAGCACTCCGATCTTCGCACCACGCAACATATTTTCGCCAAATTCGGTGATAATGTTGCACGGTTACTTCCTTCCTTGCTTTAATCAAAGTAGGAATGACTTCTTCCGGCATGCCTTTTTCCTTTAGGATCCGGCGTTCAACCGCCATGCCGTCAAACGCAGCCGCGGTAAGTCTTGAAACAGACAGGGACCCTGCTGAAGCAAGTCCCTCCTTAGAGGTAGAGGCCACGGATCTTCCGTGATCATCTCTTGAAGTTCCGGGTACCAAGTCCTTCTTGGCCAATCCGGAACCACTAGTATCGTTCTTACGCCTCTTTGCCGTATAATTCTCAATACTTTTGGTATGAGAGGCAGAGGAGGAAACACATACACCGACTGGTACACCCAAGGCGTTACCAGCGCGTCCACAGCTATTGCCTGCGGATCTCTTGACCTGGCGCAATACCTGTCCAGTTTTTTGTTGAGGCGAGACGCCATCATGTCCACCATTGGTCTTTCCCAACGGGTTACCAGCATGTGGAAGACTTCTGGATGAAGTCCCCACTCTCCCGGGTGAAGATCGTGTCTGCTGAGGAAGTCTGCTTCCCAGTTGTCCACTCCCGGGATGAACACTGCTGACAGTGCTATCACATGATTCTCTGCCCAGCGAAGAATCCTTGCAGCTTCTGCCATTGCACTCCTGCTTCTTGTGCCGCCCTGTCTGCTCACATGGGCGACTGCCGTGATGTTGTCCGACTGGATCAACACCGGTTTTCCCTGAAGCAGAGGTTCTGCCTGGCTTAGAGCATTGTAGATTGCTCTTAGTTCCAGAATGTTTATGTGAAGAGACGTTTCCAGGCTCGTCCATACTCCCTGGAAGTTTCTTCCTTGTGTGACTGCTCCCCAGCCTCTCAGGCTGGCGTCCGTGGTCACCAGGATCCAATCCTGTATGCCGAATCTGCGGCCCTCCAATAGATGAGCACTCTGCAACCACCACAGAAGAGACACCCTTGTCCTTGGAGACAGGGTTATCCGCAGGTGCATCTGAAGATGCGACCCTGACCATTTGTCCAACAGATCCCTTTGGAAAATTCTTGCGTGGAATCTGCCGAATGGAATTGCTTCGTAAGAAGCCACCATTTTTCCCAGGACTCTTGTGCATTGATGTACAGACACCTTTCCTGATTTTAGGAGGTTCCTGACAAGCTCGGATAACTCCTTGGCTTTTTCCTCCGGGAGAAAAACCTTTTTCTGAACCGTGTCCAGAATCATCCCTAGGAACAGCAGACGAGTTGTCGGCATTAACTGGGATTTTGGAATATTCAGAATCCACCCGTGCTGTTTTAGCACTTCTTGAGACAGTGCTAATCCCATCTCTAGCTGTTCTCTGGACCTTGCTCTTATTAGGAGATCGTCCAAGTATGGGATAATTAATATGCCTTTTCTTCGAAGAAGAATCATCATCTCGGCCATTACCTTTGTAAAGACCCGAGGTGCCGTGGACAATCCGAACGGCAGCGTCTGAAACTGATAGTGACAGTTTTGTACAACGAACCTGAGGTACCCCTGGTGTGAGGGGTAAATTGGAACGTGGAGATACGCATCCTTGATGTCCAAGGATACCATAAAATCCCCCTCTTCCAGGTTCGCTATCACTGCTCTGAGTGACTCCATTTTGAACTTGAACTTCTTTATGTACAGGTTCAAGGACTTCAGATTTAGAATAGGCCTTACCGAGCCATCCGGCTTCGGTACCACAAAAAGAGTGGAATAATACCCCTTCCCTTGTTGTAGAAGAGGTACCTTGACTATCACCTGCTGAGAGTACAGCTTGTGAATGGCTTCCAAAACCGTCTCCCTTTCGGAGGGGGACGTTGGTAAAGCAGACTTCAGGAAACGGCGAGGTGGATCTGTCTCTAATTCCAACCTGTACCCCTGAGATATTATCTGCAGGATCCAGGGATCTACTTGCGAGTGAGCCCACTGCGCGCTGTAATTTTTGAGACGACCGCCCACCGTCCCCGAGTCCGCTTGAGAAGCCCCAGCGTCATGCTGAGGCTTTTGTAGAAGCCGGGGAGGGCTTCTGTTCCTGGGAAGGAGCTGCCTGTTGCTGTCTCTTCCCTCGACCTCTGCCTCGTGGCAGATATGAATAGCCCTTTGCTCTCTTATTTTTAAAGGAACGAAAGGGCTGCGGTTGAAAAGTCGGTGCCTTTTTCTGTTGGGGAGTGACTTGAGGTAGAAAGGTGGATTTCCCGGCTGTAGCCGTGGCCACCAAATCTGATAGACCGACTCCAAATAACTCCTCCCCTTTATACGGCAAAACTTCCATATGCCGTTTTGAATCCGCATCGCCTGTCCACTGTCGCGTCCATAAAGCTCTTCTGGCCGAAATGGACATAGCACTTACCCGTGATGCCAGTGTGCAGATATCCCTCTGTGCATCACGCATATAAAGAAATGCATCCTTTATTTGTTCTAACGACAGTAAAATATTGTCCCTGTCCAGGGTATCAATATTTTCAATCAGGGACTCTGACCAAACTACCCCAGCACTGCACATCCAGGCAGTCGCTATAGCTGGTCGTAGTATAACACCTGCATGTGTGTATATACTTTTTTGGATATTTTCCATCCTCCTATCTGATGGATCTTTAAGTGCGGCCGTCTCAGGAGAGGGTAACGCCACTTGTTTAGATAAGCGTGTTAGCGCCTTGTCCACCCTAGGAGATGTTTCCCAGCGCTCCCTAACCTCTGGCGGGAAAGGGTATAATGCCAATAATTTCTTTGAAATTATCAGCTTTTTATCAGGAGCAACCCACGCTTCATTACACACGTCATTTAATTCTTCTGATTCAGGAAAAACTATAGGTAGTTTTTTCACACCCCACATAATACCCTGTTTAGTGGTACCTGTAGTATCAGCTAAATGTAACGCCTCCTTCATTGCCAAAATCATATAACGTGTGGCCCTACTGGAAAATACGGTTGATTCGTCACCGTCACCACTGGAGTCAGTGCCTGTGTCTGGGTCTGTGTCGACCGACTGAGGCAAAGGGCGTTTTACAGCCCCTGACGGTGTTTGAGTCGCCTGGACAGGCACTAATTGATTGTCCGGCCGTCTCATGTCGTCAAACGACTGCTTTAGCGTGTTGACACTATCCCGTAGTTCCATAAATAAAGGCATCCATTCTGGTGTCGACTCCCTAGGGGGTGACATCCTCATATTTGGCAATTGCTCCGCCTCCACACCAATATCGTCCTCATACATGTCGACACACACGTACCGACACACAGCAGACACACAGGGAATGCTCCTAACGAAGACAGGACCCACTAGCCCTTTGGGGAGACAGAGGGAGAGTTTGCCAGCACACACCAAAAGCGCTATATATATAACAGGGATAGCCTTATAATAAGTGCTCCCTTATAGCTGCTTTATATATATAAAAATATCGCCATAAATTTGCCCCCCCTCTCTGTTTTACCCTGTTTCTGTAGTGCAGTGCAGGGGAGAGACCTGGGAGCCGTCCTGACCAGCGGAGCTGTGAGAGGAAATGGCGCCGTGTGCTGAGGAGATAGGCCCCGCCCCTTTTTTGGCGGGCTCGTCTCCCGCTATTTAGTGAATCCAGGCAGGGGTTAAATATCTCCATATAGCCTCTGGGGGCTATATGTGAGGTATTTTTAGCCTTTATATAGGTTACATTTGCCTCCCAGGGCGCCCCCCCCCAGCGCCCTGCACCCTCAGTGACTGCGTGTGAAGTGTGCTGAGAGGAAAATGGCGCACAGCTGCAGTGCTGTGCGCTACCTTTAGAAGACTGCAGGAGTCTTCAGCCGCCGATTTTGGACCTCTTCTGACTTCAGCATCTGCAAGGGGGCCGGCGGCGCGGCTCCGGTGACCATCCAGGCTGTACCTGTGATCGTCCCTCTGGAGCTGATGTCCAGTAGCCAAGAAGCCAATCCATCCTGCACGCAGGTGAGTTCACTTCTTCTCCCCTCAGTCCCTCGTTGCAGTGATCCTGTTGCCAGCAGGACTCACTGTAAAATAAAAAACCTAAGCTAAACTTTTTCTAAGCAGCTCTTTAGGAGAGCCACCTAGATTGCACCCTTCTCGGCCGGGCACAAAAATCTAACTGGAGTCTGGAGGAGGGTCATAGGGGGAGGAGCCAGTGCACACCACCTGATCTGGAAAAGCTTTACTTTTTGTGCCCTGTCTCCTGCGGAGCCGCTATTCCCCATGGTCCTTTCAGGAACCCCAGCATCCACTAGGACGATAGAGAAACTGTAGATTCCTTCTGTTGCTGAAAGTCGCCAACAGCTGCTTTGGGCTGAATCTTTTTTTGCGTTAAATGAACGCACTAGGCAGGTGTGCCTGAATACTCCTACCTGTAGCATCTTTGCGCCATATGGTGTGACTTAGACACTCCGTTGTAGCTAACGAAGTGAACTTTTCACTAACTATGGGGGTCATTCCGAGTTGTTCGTTCGTTATATTTTTCTCGCAACGGAGCGATTAGTCGCTAATGCGCATGCGCAATGTCTGCAGTGCGACTGCGCCAAGTAAATTTGCTATGCAGTTAGGTATTTTACTCACGGCATTACGAGGTTTTTTCTTCGTTCTGGTGATCGTAATGTGATTGACAGGAAGTGGGTGTTTCTGGGCAGAAACTGGCCGTTTTATGGGTGTGTGCGAAAAAACGCTACCGTTTCTGGGAAAAACGCAGGAGTGGCTGGAGAAACGGAGGAGTGTCTGGCCGAACGCTGGGAGTGTTTGTGACGTCAAACCAGGAACGAAACTGACTGAACTGATCGCAGTTGCCGAGTAAGTGTGGAGCTACTCAGAAACTGCTAAGAAGTGTCTATTCGCAATTCTGCTAATCTTTCGTTCGCAATTTTGATAAGCTAAGATTCACTCCCAGTAGGCGGCGGCTTAGCGTGTGCAATGCTGCTAAAAGCAGCTTGCGAGCGAACAACTTATAGCAACGTAATCACATCGCAGCCTCATACAAAAATACTCCCATTGTACCATTGACTGTAGGTTACTACTTTTTCTCAGAACTTTTTGCTCACCTAATGGGCCTGAATCCTGACTCAGATGTGGGCGCAATGTCAATGGTGTTATGCATTATCGGACAGTTGTGACAGCAAAATCAACGACAACACAATTTTTAGGAGTTCCTGGGTGGTGCTGGGGAGTGGCTAAAATATTTCCCCCAAAAAAATTGGCATTAGTGAGGGCGTGTTAGGGGTTGCTTTGGCCATGTGTATGCAAGTACAAACTCATGTATCATTAATAACTATCTTCACGCAATTGTGGCAATTTGTCTGAGTGCCTCTAAACCCACGTAGACATGCCTACCGATGATGACTGGCCCAGGAATGATTGTCCGAGGAAAACATTGATATTTGTTCCACATCGACCAAACAGGAGTTTAATTGCAAAGCAGTCATTTGCTATTTAGCTTTCTCTTGTGGTAATGCAGATATTCACATTGTGACAGCACAGTCTGTATGGAGGTGTGATAAATGCGTGGTTTGTGTATTTTGACTTTGCATATAATACTTTAAAGTTACTTACTGCTTCTATGGGTTTACACATTTAAGACACTCATGCACACTTGTCTCAACTTAAAAAAACAATTAATCACATTTGCAGTGTCTTTCTGTTTGGCTCACTTAGGGGTCTCTTCATGAAGCAGTGAAAAATGTGGAGAAGTGAGCCTGTGGAGAAGTTGCCCATGGCAACCAATCAGCTGCTCCGTACAATTGTATAGTATGCAAATAAAAAAATGTGACTTCACTGCTGATTGGTTGCCGTGGGCAACTTCTCCCCTGACTCACTTCTCCGCTCTTATCACTGCTTCATGAATAGATCGCCAAGTTGCTAGACAAGTTGGTATATTTATAAATGTTATAAATTTCCAAATTCTAATCAATGTTTCACAGTTAATATAATTTTAATGTAATCATATTTGTAGTATGGGAAAAAAGTGGGACTGTCCACAAGGCTGCCCACATGTGGCCCTCCAAACAGAGCCGGCGCTACCCGCTCAGCAAGGGTATGCAGTGCAGGGAGGCGCTGAGCTCTCCCTGCTCTGCTACCCTTGTCCCTGCTGCTGTCAGCTCCGTTGCGCCTGTCATAGTGGAAGACAGGTAACGGCGCTGGCAGCGTGTAGCCCGGCTCTCAGTCAGTGCAAGGTCCCTCTAGCTTCCTCCCCCGTCCTCCTCCCACCTCCAGGCTCCTCCTCACAGCGCTGCTGACAAATTCCGAGCGTTTTGCAGGGCCGGTAGACTTTTAGGGGCGTGGCCTATTCGCGGGAGGCGTGACCACGCCCCCTTTTGGAATTTTTGATTTTAATTTTATTTTTTAAACTTTGCAGAGTCCAGCAGGTTTGGGGGCCTTGAGGAGCCCCTCAGCCAGTGGCAATTCGAGTGGGGAGCGTGATCAGTGTGATCACTCTCCACCTAGCCATACAGGAACAGGCAGAGGCTCCGCAGCAGCAGCCTCTCTGCCTCTGGCACTGCAGCACAGCACACTCTGCCATGATGAGAACTTATGCTGTTGCTGCTGCCCAGTAAGAAGGGAGGTAGGAGTGCAGTGGACCAGGGCCCCTGCTGAGCCCCTTCATCAGTCCCAGGCCTGCGTAATTTGTACCCGCCCCCTCCTCTCTCGCCAAAACTGCCGACATCCTCCAGAGCTGCTGCTGCTGGAGTAACGGAGCCTACGGGAGGGTAGAGGAGGAGCAGCGCCCAAGTGTGGATCCAAGGCAGAGCATCAGTCAGAGTTATGCCTACAAAGTAATGAAGCAGAAGGTACTACATTTACAGTAGCAGCGTGATATGTATAACGTGGTTGGGCTATACCTGGCATAACGTGTATAAGCAGCTTTTATTGTGTGTGTGTGTGTGTGTGTGTGTGTGTGTGGTGTAACATGTATAAGAGTACTACTGTGTGGTATAATGTGACTAACGGACACTACTGTGTGGTATAATGTGACTAACGGACACTACTGTGTGGTATAATAAGACTAACGGACACTACTGTGTGGTATAATGTGACTAACGGACACTACTGTGGGGTATAATGTGACTAACGGACACTACTGTGTGGTATAATGTGACTAATGGACACTACTGTGTGGTATAATGTGACTAACGGACACTACTGTGGGGTATAATGTGACTAACGGACACTACTGTGTGGTATAATAAGACTAACGGACACTACTGTGTGGTATAATGTGACTAACGGACACTACTGTGGGGTATAATGTGACTAACGGACACTACTGTGTGGTATAATGTGACTAATGGACACTACTGTGTGGTATAATGTGACTAACGGACACTACTGTGTGGTATAATGTGACTAACGGACACTACTGTGGGGTATAATGTGACTAACGGACACTACTGTGTGGTATAATAAGACTAACGGACACTACTGTGTGGTATAATGTGACTAACGGACACTACTGTGGGGTATAATGTGACTAACGGACACTACTGTGTGGTATAATGTGACTAACGGACACTACTGTGTGGTATAATGTGACTAATGGACACTACTGTGGGGTATAATGTGACTAACGGACACTACTGTGGGGTATAATGTGACTAATGGACACTACTGTGGGGTATAATGTGACTAACGGACACTACTGTGGGGTATAATGTGACTAACGGACACTACTGTGTGGTATAATGTGACTAACGAACACTACTGTGGGGTATAATGTGACTAACGGACACTACTGTGGGGTATAATGTGACTAACGGACACTACTGTGGGGTATAATGTGACTAACGGACAATACTGTGGGGTATAATGTGACTAATGGACACTACTGTGTGGTATAATGTGACTAACGGACACTACTGTGGGGTATAATGTGACTAACGGACACTACTGTGGGGTATAATGTGACTAACGGACACTACTGTGGGGTATAATGTGACTAACGGACACTACTGTGGGGTATAATGTGACTAACGGACACTACTGTGTGGTATAATGTGACTAACGGACACTACTGTGTGGTATAATGTGACTAATGGACACTACTGTGGGGTATAATGTGACTAACGGACACTACTGTGGGGTATAATGTGACTAATGGACACTACTGTGGGGTATAATGTGACTAACGGACACTACTGTGGGGTATAATGTGACTAACGGACACTACTGTGTGGTATAATGTGACTAACGAACACTACTGTGGGGTATAATGTGACTAACGGACACTACTGTGGGGTATAATGTGACTAACGGACACTACTGTGGGGTATAATGTGACTAACGGACAATACTGTGGGGTATAATGTGACTAATGGACACTACTGTGTGGTATAATGTGACTAACGGACACTACTGTGGGGTATAATGTGACTAACGGACACTACTGTGGGGTATAATGTGACTAATGGACACTACTGTGGGGTATAATGTGACTAACGGACACTACTGTGTGGTATAATGTGACTAACGGACACTACTGTGTGGTATAATGTGACTAACGGACACTACTGTGTGGTATAATGTGACTAACGGACACTACTGTGTGGTATAATGTGACTAACGGACACTACTGTGGGGTATAATGTGACTAACGGACACTACTGTGGGGTGTAATGTGACTAACGGACACTACTGTGGGGTATAATGTGACTAACGGACACTACTGTGGGGTTTAATGTGACTAACGGACACTACTGTGTGGTATAATGTGACTAACGGACACTACTGTGTGGTATAATGTGACTAACGGACACTACTGTGTGGTATAATGTGACTAACGGACACTACTGTGCGGTGTAATGTGACTAACGGACACTACTGTGCGGTGTAATGTGACTAACGGACACTACTGTGGGGTGTAATGTGACTAACGGACACTACTGTGCGGTGTAATGTGACTAACGGACACTACTGTGGGGTGTAATGTGACTAACGGACACTACTGTGGGGTGTAATGTGACTAACGGACACTACTGTGCGGTGTAATGTGACTAACGGACACTACTGTGGGGTGTAATGTGACTAACGGACACTACTGTGCGGTGTAATGTGACTAACGGACACTACTGTGGGGTGTAATGTGACTAACGGACACTACTGTGGGGTGTAATGTGACTAATGGACACTACTGTGCGGTGTAATGTGACTAACGGACACTACTGTGGGGTGTAATGTGACTAACGGACACTACTGTGCGGTGTAATGTGACTAACGGACACTACTGTGGGGTGTAATGTGACTAACGGACACTACTGTGGGGTGTAATGTGACTAACGGACACTACTGTGCGGTGTAATGTGACTAACGGATATTACTGTGCAGTGTAATGTGACTAACGGATATTACTGTGCAGTGTAATGTCAAATGTGAATTTTTACTATTCTGTGTCCACAACCCTATATATTTGGTGCGCGCCGAAGGCGCGCACTGTCCCTGACCTGAGCATGGCTATCGCCAAAGGAAACTTGTCCTGAGCTCCTCAAGGTCTAGAACAGGCCATGTCACCAATTTTAAAATATATTTTTCTTTTCAAATGTAACATACCTCCAATCCAACACAGGGAAAGGGTGCTGAAACATAACCTTACTCCGGGCATCATGGCACCTATCTACACCTCTAATAAGGGGCACTACTGTGGGCATTGTGTATAAGTACTGTGTGGTGTAACGTGTATAAGGGGCACTACTGTGTGACGTTAATGAATAAGGGGCACTACTAGAGGGTGTAATATGAATCAGGGGCACTATGTTTGTGGTAAAGTGAATAAGATTGTAATACTGTGTGATGTAATTTGAATTGTGGGCCACGCTCCTTTCTTGTGTGACCACATCCCTTTTTGCGTCACGTCCTCTCCCTTTTTTACAGATGGGAGGGCGCAAATTTATAATTTGCAGGGGGGCGCCAAACACTCTAGCACCGGCCCTGCCTCCAAACCTGACCCAAGGATCCAGGAAAGGAACCAGTCCATAAAGCAACGATTGGCCTACACAGATATAATCATAAGATGAAAATTATCATTACAATAAACTGTTGGACATTGCAGTATAGGGATGGCCAGAAAAATACTTATCCAATCACTTACCAACAATTTATCACCCTACCTACGGCAGATGTGATGTCATAATGTCACGTGACTCATGCAGCACAGTAAGCTAGAGGGCAGGTCCAAATGAGGGCTAGACAAATAAGACACCCGACCTTCTGTGGCGAAGTTGAATGCTCTACTGCGTGTAGACCCCACTCCAGAGACCAAAAACCAGATACTGAGGTGAATGTGCCTGTGTTATACAGGGTCCTATTCATTTCTAGCTCATCTCACCTTGGAAATAAGGAGTGATAACTGGGCTATTATGTGAAGTCCTCATACAGATTACATTTCACTTGGGGCCACAAGGTCATATGGGCGGAACCGACACTGCCCCACGGCACCTGCATTTGGCTCACAGTGTACCTGAAACAGTACCCTGCACCATGTACAGCCACACTTTCTTATGGTGTTAGCAGCCCATCCCCCTGTGATGTCATGATGTCACATGTTCAGGGGGTGGAGCAGGAACAAGACGGAAAATCTCCCTGCTCCAGCGCTGCTGTCAACCATTTATTTTACTTTTATTTAACAGCTGTTCATAGTGGTGCAATATTAGAGGGTGTCCAAATCCCATTGGTATACGGACGCTTTGGAAATTAAACTGTAAGTTCAGGTTCAAAAGACCATGTGGTATAAAAGATCGACAGTGTTATGGTAGACAGTCATTCAATAGGTCGACATCAAATGGTCGACATGCATTAGGTCAACAGGTACAAAAGGTTGACATGTTATAGGTCGACAGAGGTTAAAGTGAGCAGGTAAAAAAGGTTGACAAGGTCAAAAAGTTGACATGATAATGATGAACACAGAAATGGTCGTCACATGTTTTTGTTTTATGGGTAAATCTTGTATATTTTATGTTATGTGGCCACCATCACTACAAACGTAGACTCTCACAAACATAGACCCATGCTTCGGGCTAGGTGGCTTGCTTCACTCTCCACAGATTACTATTCCCAATAGATGTCCACGTGGATAGTAAATCAAGCAAATGTTGGGAAAACATGTGGAAAGTGTTGATGAACTATGTGTCGACCATTGCCGTGTTTACCCTTTTTTTACATGTCAACCTTACCTTGTCAATCTATCATCCAGATTCCTCAAAAGATTGGTGAAATGGGTCATGTTTAGACAATTCTTAGACCTGATTTATCTCTAGAGCAGGGGTGGCCAACCAGTCAAAGGCAAAGAGCCAGAAAAGATCTGTAGTCATAGGCAAGAGCCACTATCATGCGCGCGCCTAAGGTGCGTGTACAAAAAAGGGGGTGTGGCCTAGTTGTCACAAATCCACACCCCATTTTTGTGCATACACCTATCGGTATGAAATTTGTAGGAGTATGACCTTGTGTCATAACCCCGTTTTTAGTCATGTTGTACAGTGCCACAGTACAGTGCCACAAACATATAAAAATGCCCAAAAATGGGTGCCTCTACAGTGTCAGATGCATATATGCCCCCACAGTGCCAGATAAATATATGCCTCAGTGCCAAATACACATGTACCCACACTGCCAGATACATATATGCCCCCACAGTGCCAGATACACATATCCCCACAGTGCAAGATATATATATATGCCCGACAGTGCTAGATACACACATGTCCCCACAGTGCCAGATACACATATGCCCCACAGTGCCAGATACATAAATGTCCCCACAGTGCCAGATACATATATGCCCCACAGTGCCAGATACACATATCCCCACAGTGCCAAATACATATATGCCCCACAGTGCCAGATGCACATGTCCCCACAGTGCCAGATACATATATGCCCCCACAGTGCCAGATACACATGTCCCCACAGTACCAGATACATATATGCCCCCACAGTGCCAGATACACATATTAGGGATGTGCACTTGAAATTTTTCGGGTTTTGTGTTTTGGTTTTGGGTTCGGTTCCGCGGCCGTGTTTTGGGTTCGACCGCGTTTTGGCAAAACCTCACCGAATTTTTTTTGTCGGATTCGGGTTTGTTTTGGATTCGGGTGTTTTTTTCAAAAAACCCTAAAAAACAGCTTAAATCATAGAATTTGGGGGTCATTTTGATCCCAAAGTATTATTAACCTCAAAAACCACAATTTCCACTCATTTTCAGTCTATTCAGAATACCTCACACCTCACAATATTATTTTTAGTCCTAAAATTTGCACCGAGGTCGCTGGATGACTAAGCTAAGCGACCCTAGTGGCCGACACAAACACCTGGCCCATCTAGGAGTGGCACTGCAGTGTCACGCAGGATGGCCCTTCCAAAAAACACTCCCCAAACAGCACATGACGCAAAGAAGAAAAAAAGAGGCGCAATGAGGTAGCTGTGTGAGTAAGATAAGCGACCCTAGTGGCCGACACAAACACCTGGCCCATCTAGGAGTGGCACTGCAGTGTCACGCAGGATGGCCCTTCCAAAAAACACTCCCCAAACAGCACATGACGCAAAGAAGAAAAAAAGAGGCGCAATGAGGTAGCTGTGTGAGTAAGATAAGCGACCCTAGTGGCCGACACAAACACCTGGCCCATCTAGGAGTGGCACTGCAGTGTCACGCAGGATGGCCCTTCCAAAAAACACTCCCCAAACAGCACATGACGCAAATAAAAATGAAAGAAAAAAGAGGTGCAAGATAGAATTGTCCTTGGGCCCTCCCACCCACCCTTATGTTGTATAAACAGGACATGCACACTTTAACCAACCCATCATTTCAGTGACAGGGTCTGCCACACGACTGTGACTGAAATGACGGGTTGGTTTGGACCCCACCGAAAAAGAAGCAATTAATCTCTCCTTGCACAAACTGGCTCTACAGAGGCAAGATGTCCACCTCATCATCATCCTCCGATATATCACCGTGTACATCCCGCTCCTCACAGATTATCAATTCGTCCCCACTGGAATCCACCATCTCAGCTCCCTGTGTACTTTGTGGAGGCAATTGCTGCTGGTCAATGTCTCCACGGAGGAATTGATTATAATTCATTTTAATGAACATCATCTTCTCCACATTTTCTGGAAGTAACCTCGTACGCAGATTGCTGACAAGGTGAGCGGCGGCACTAAACACTCTTTCGGAGTACACACTTGTGGGAGGGCAACTTAGGTAGAATAAAGCCAGTTTGTGCAAGGGCCTCCAAATTGCCTCTTTTTCCTGCCAGTATAAGTACGGACTGTCTGACGTGCCTACTTGGATGCGGTCACTCATATAATCCTCCACCATTCTTTCAATGGTGAGAGAATCATATGCAGTGACAGTAGACGACATGTCCGTAATCGTTGTCAGGTCCTTCAGTCCGGACCAGATGTCAGCATCAGCAGTCGCTCCAGACTGCCCTGCATCACCGCCAGCGGGTGGGCTCGGAATTCTGAGCCTTTTCCTCGCACCCCCAGTTGCGGGAGAATGTGAAGGAGGAGATGTTGACAGGTCGCGTTCCGCTTGACTTGACAATTTTGTCACCAGCAGGTCTTTGAACCCCAGCAGACTTGTGTCTGCCGGAAAGAGAGATCCAAGGTAGGTTTTAAATCTAGGATCGAGCACGGTGGCCAAAATGTAGTGCTCTGATTTCAACAGATTGACCACCCGTGAATCCTTGTTAAGCGAATTAAGGGCTCCATCCACAAGTCCCACATGCCTAGCGGAATCGCTCCCTTTTAGCTCCTCCTTCAATGCCTCCAGCTTCTTCTGCAAAAGCCTGATGAGGGGAATGACCTGACTCAGGCTGGCAGTGTCTGAACTGACTTCACGTGTGGCAAGTTCAAAAGGTTGCAGAACCTTGCACAACGTTGAAATCATTCTCCACTGCGCTTGAGACAGGTACATTCCACCTCCTATATCGTGCTCAATTGTATAGGCTTGAATGGCCTTTTGCTGCTCCTCCAACCTCTGAAGCATATAGAGGGTTGAATTCCACCTCGTTACCACTTCTTGCTTCAGATGATGGCAGGGCAGGTTCAGGCGTTTTTGGTGGTGCTCCAGTCTTCTGTACGTGGTGCCTGTACGCCGAAAGTGTCCCGCAATTCTTCTGGCCACCGACAGCATCTCTTGCACGCCCCTCTCGTTTTTTTAAAAATTCTGCACCACCAAATTCAAGGTATGTGCAAAACATGGGACGTGCTGGAATTTGCCCATATTTAATGCACACACAATATTGCTGGCGTTGTCCGATGCCACAAATCCACAGGAGAGTCCAATTGGGGTAAGCCATTCCGCGATGATCTTCCTCAGTTGCCGTAAGAGGTTTTCAGCTGTGTGCGTATTCTGGAAACCGGTGATACAAAGCGTAGCCTGCCTAGGAAAGAGTTGGCGTTTGCGAGATGCTGCTACTGGTGCCGCCGCTGCTGTTCTTGCGGCGGGAGTCCATACATCTACCCAGTGGGCTGTCACAGTCATATAGTCCTGACCCTGCCCTGCTCCACTTGTCCACATGTCCGTGGTTAAGTGGACATTGGGTACAACTGCATTTTTTAGGACACTGGTGAGTCTTTTTCTGACGTCCGTGTACATTCTCGGTATCGCCTGCCTAGAGAAGTGGAACCTAGATGGTATTTGGTAACGGGGGCACACTGCCTCAAGAAATTGTCTAGTTCCCTGTGAACTAACGGCGGATACCGGACGCACGTCTAACACCAACATAGTTGTCAAGGCCTCAGTTATCCGCTTTGCAACATGATGACTGCTGTGATATTTCATCTTCCTCGCAAAGGACTGTTGGACAGTCAATTGCTTGGTGGAAGTAGTAAAAGTGGGCTTACGACTTCCCCTCTGGGATGACCATCGACTCCCAGCAGCAACAACAGCAGCGCCAGCAGCAATAGGCGTTACACGCAAGGATGCATCGGAGGAATCCCAGGCAGGAGAGGACTCGTCAGAATTGCCAGTGACATGGCATGCAGGACTATTGGCATTCCTGGGGAAGGAGGAAATTGACACTGAGGGAGTTGGTGGGGTGGTTTGCGTGAGCTTGGTTACAAGAGGAAGGGATTTACTGGTCAGTGGACTGCTTCCGCTGTCGCCCAAAGTTTATGAACTTGTCACTGACTTATTATGAATGCGCTGCAGGTGACGTATAAGGGAGGATGTTCCGAGGTGGTTAACGTCCTTACCCCTACTTACTACAGCTTGACAAAGGCAACACACGGCTTGACAAATGTTGTCCGCATTTCTGGTGAAATACTTCCACACCGAAGAGCTGATTTTTTTGGTATTTTCACCAGGCATGTCAACGGCCCTATTCCTCCCACGGACAACAGGTGTCTCCCCGGGTGCCTGACTTAAACAAACCACCTCACCATCAGAATCCTCCTTGTCAATTTCCTCCCCAGCGCCAGCAACACCCATATCCTCCTCATCCTGGTGTACTTCAACACTGACATCTTCAATCTGACTATCAGGAACTGGACTGCGGGTGCTCCTTCCAGCACTTTCAGGGGGCGTGCAAATGGTGGAAGGCGCATGCTCTTCACGTCCAGTGTTGGGAAGGTCAGGCATCGCAACCGACACAATTGGACTCTCCTTGTGGATTTGTGATTTCGAAGAACGCACAGTTCTTTGCGGTGCTTTTGCCAGCTTGAGTCTTTTCAGTTTTCTAGCGAGAGGCTGAGTGCTTCCATCCTCATGTGAAGCTGAACCACTAGCCATGAACATAGGCCAGGGCCTCAGCCGTTCCTTCCCACTCCGTGTGGTAAATGGCATTTTGGCAAGTTTACGCTTCTCCGACGACAATTTTATTTTAGATTTTGGAGTCCTTTTTTTACTGATATTTGGTGTTTTGGATTTTACATGCTCTGTACTATGACATTGGGCATCGGCCTTGGCAGACGACGTTGCTGGCATTTCATCGTCTCGGCCATGACTAGTGGCAGCAACTTCAGCACGAGGTGGAAGTGGATCTTGATCTTTCCCTAATTTTGGAACCTCAACATTTTTGTTCTCCATATTTTAATAGGCACAACTAAAAGGCACCTCAGGTAAACAATGGAGATGGATGGATACTAGTATACTTATGGATGGACGAGCGACTGCCGACACAGAGGTAGCTACAGCCGTGGACTACCGTACTGTGTCTGCTGCTAATATAGACTGGATGATAAGGAGATGAAATTAATATATATATATATATAATATCACTAGTACTGCAGCCGGACAGGTATATATATTTATTTTGTAATGACTGATGACGGACCTGCTGGACACTGTCAGCTCAGCAGCACCGCAGACTGCTACAGTAAGCTACTATAGTAGTATGTATAAAGAAGAAAGAAAAAAAAACCACGGGTAGGTGGTATACAATTATGGATGGACGAGCGACTGCCGACACAGAGGTAGCTACAGCCGTGGACTACCGTACTGTGTCTGCTGCTAATATAGACTGGATGATAATGAGATGAAATCAATATATATTATATCACACTAGTACTGCAGCCGGACAGGTAGATATATTTATTATGTAATGACTGATGACGGACCTGCTGGACACTGTCAGCTCAGCAGCACCGCAGACTGCTACAGTAAGCTACTATAGTAGTATGTATAAAGAAGAAAGAAAAAGAAAAAACCACGGGTAGGTGGTATACAATTATGGATGGACGAGCGACTGCCGACACAGAGGTAGCTACAGCCGTGGACTACCGTACTGTGTCTGCTGCTAATATAGACTGGATGATAATGAGATGAAATCAATATATATTATATCACACTAGTACTGCAGCCGGACAGGTAGATATATTTATTATGTAATGACTGATGACGGACCTGCTGGACACTGTCAGCTCAGCAGCACCGCAGACTGCTACAGTAAGCTACTATAGTAGTATGTATAAAGAAGAAAGAAAAAAAAAAAAACACGGGTAGGTGGTATACAATTATGGATGGACGAGCGACTGCCGACACAGAGGTAGCTACAGCCGTGGACTACCGTACTGTGTCTGCTGCTAATATAGACTGGATGATAATGAGATGAAATCAATATATTTTATATCACACTAGTACTGCAGCCGGACAGGTAGATATATTTATTATGTAATGACTGATGACGGACCTGCTGGACACTGTCAGCTCAGCAGCACCGCAGACTGCTACAGTAAGCTACTATAGTAGTATGTATCAAGAAGAAAGAAAAAAAAAACCACGGGTAGGTGGTATACAATTATGGATGGACGAGCGACTGCCGACACAGAGGTAGCTACAGCCGTGGACTACCGTACTATGTGTCTGCTGCTAATATAGACTGGATGATAATGAGATGAAATCAATATATATATATATATATAATATCACTAGTACTGCAGCCGGACAGGTATATATATTTATTATGTAATGACTGATGACGGACCTGCTGGACACAGTCAGCTCAGCAGCACCGCAGACTGCTACAGTAAGCTACTATAGTAGTATGTATAAAGAAGAAAGAAAAAAAAAAAAACCACGGGTAGGTGGTATACAATATTATATATATATTATATACAATTATATATATATATATATATATATATATATATATATATTAAACTGGTGGTGACTGGTGGTCAGGTCACTGGTCACACTATCAGCAACTTGCAAGTAGTACTCCTAAGCAGACAATCACAATATATATTATACTGGTGGTCAGTGTGGTCACAATGGCAGTGTGGCACTCTGGCAGCAAAAGTGTGCACTGTACGTTATATGTACTCCTGAGTCCTGCTCTCAGACTCTAACTGCTCCCCACTGTCAGTGTCTCCCCCACAAGTCAGATAATATACAGTCACACTATCTATCACTTCAGCAAGTAACTAACTAGTACTCCTCCTAATGCTCCCCAAAATTACTACTGTATCTCTCTCTACTGTCTCACTCTCTTCTCTATAAACGGAGAGTACGCCAGCCACGTCCTCTCCCTATGAATCTCAATGCACGTGTGAAAATGGCGGCGACGCGCGGCTCCTTATATAGAATCCGAGTCTCGCGATAGAATCCGAGCCTCGCGAGAATCCGACAGCGGGATGATGACGTTCGGGCGCGCTCGGGTTAACCGAGCAAGGCGGGAAGATCCGAGTCGCTCGGACCCGTGTAAAAAAACATGAAGTTCGGGCGGGTTCGGATTCCGAGGAACCGAACCCGCTCATCCCTAACACATATGTCCCCACAGTGCCAGATAAACATGTCCCCACAGTGCCAGATACATATATGCCCCCACAGTGCCAGATACACATGTGCCCAAAGTGCCAGATACACATGTCCCCACAGTGCCAGATACATATATGCCCCAGTGCCAGATACACATGTACCCACAGTGCCAGATACATATATGCCCCCACAGTGCCAGATACACATATCCCCACAGTGCCAGATACATATATGCCCCCAGTGCCAGATACACATGTCCCCACAGTGCCAGATACACATGTGCTCCACAGTGCCAGATACATATATGTCCCCACAGTGCCAGATACATATATGCCCCCACAGTGCCAGATACACATGTCCCCAAAGTGCCAGATACATATATGCCCCCACAGTGCCAGATACATATATGTCCCCACAGTGCCAGATACACATATGTCCCCACAGTGCCAGATACATATGTCCCCACAGTGCCAGATACATATATGCCCCCACAGTGCCAGATACACATATCCCCACAGTGCCAGATACACATGTCCCCACAGTGCCAGATACACATGTCCCCACAGTGCCAGATACATATATGCCCCCACAGTGCCAGATACACATGTCCCCACAGTGCCAGATACATATATGCCCCCACAGTGCCAGATACACATGTCCCCACAGTGCCAGCTATATATATGCCCCACAGTGCCAGATACACATATGTCCCCACAGTGCCAGATACACATGTCCCCACAGTGCCAGCTATATATATGCCCCACAGTGCCAGATACACATATGTCCCCACAGTGCCAGATACACATGTCCCCACAGTGCCAGCTATATATATGCCCCCAGTGCCAGATACACATGTCCCCACAGTGCTGAATTGCAGATAGTCACCGCTGCTGGAGACCTAGAAGTATGTGTGTGCAGTGTGCCAGGCTGTGTCGGGCAGCGGTTGCCGGGAGCGGATCAAACCGCATGCAGAGGATGAAAGAGCGGGTTGGCCGCCGCTGCTCTAGAGCAATGGATCTGTGATCAGACAAGATGCTGGTTATACTGTAAATCAGTAGCTGTATGACTAAGCTAAGCGACACAAGTGTGCGGCACAAACACCTGGCCCATCTAGGATTGGCACTGCAGTCCCACTGCACTAATGGCGGATACCGGACGCACGTCTAACACCAGCATAGTTGTTATGGCCTCAGTAATCCGCTTTGCAACAGGGTATATATATACGGCAGGATCACTGGATTTATACGCCAGTACCACTGGAATTATACAACAGGATCACTGGATTTATACAGCAGGATCACTGGATTACACGCCAGTACCATTGGACTGGATTTATACACCAGTACCACTGGAATTATACAGCAGGATCACTGGATTTATACGCCAGTACCACTGGAATTATAGGGCAGGATCACTGGAATTATACGACAGTACCACTGGAATTATACGGCAGGATCACTGGAATTATAAAGCAGGATCACTGGATTTATACGCCAATACCACTGGAATTATACGGCAGGATCACTGGATTTATACGCCAGTACCACTGGAATTATATGGCAGGATCACTGGAATTATACGGCAGGATCACTGGATTTATATGGCAGTACCACTGGACATATACGGCAGTATCAATGGACATATATGGCAGTATCAATAGACATATAGGCCAGTATCACTGGACTGGATTTGTATGCCAGTACCACTGGATTTATATGGCAGGATCACTGGATTTATACGCCAGTACCACTGGAATTATACGGCAGGATCACTGGATTTATCTGAGAACCGAACCCGCTCATCTCAAGTCACAACTATACCACCCCAGACTAGGGGTCTTTTTACTATGCCTTGGAGAGAGATAAAGTGGATGGAGATAAAGTACCAGCCAATCAGCTCATAACTGTCATTTTTCAAACACAGCCTGTAACATGGCAGTTAGGAGCTGATTGGCTGGTACTTTATCTCTCTCTCCACTTTATCTCTCTGCAATGCTTAGTAAATAGACCACTAACAGGCTTAAGCCCATTGGATGAGTGTGCACAATCCATCCCGCAACTACAGTGACATGTGACATTCAGCGCGGACCCTACATATGTCTTATGTACACTGTGCTAAGTCACTGGCTCATTCAAGTACATAAACACAGCATGTAATGCAGGACATGTCCATCACACCCTCATCCCCAGGATATCTCCATGTCCATCACACCCTCACCCCCAGGACATGTCCATCACACCCTCACCCCCAGAACATGTCCATCACACCCTCATCCCCAGGACATGTCCATCACACCCTCATCCCCAGGACATCTCCATGTCCATCACACCCTCACCCCCAGGACATGTCCATCACACCCTCACCCCCAGAACATGTCCATCACACCCTCATCTCCAGGACATGTCCATCACACCCTCATCCCCAGGACATGTCCATCACACCCTCATCCCCAGGACATGTCCATCACACCCTCATCCCTAGGACTTGTCCATCACACCCTCATCCCCAGGACATCTCCATGTCCATCACACCCTCACCCCCAAGACATGTCCATCACACCCTCACCCCCAGAACATGTTCATCACACCCTCATCTTCAGGACATGTCCATCACACCCTCATCCCCAGGACATGTCCATCACACCCTCATCCCCAGGACATGTCCATCACACCCTCATCCCCAGGACATGTCCATCACACCCTCATCCCCAGGACATGTCCATCACACCCTCATCCCCAGGACATCTCCATCACACCCTCATCCCCAGGACATGTCCATCACACCCTCATCCCCAGGACATGTCCATCACACCCTCATCCCCAGGACATGTCCATCACACCCTCATCCCCAGGACATGTCCATCACACCCTCATCCCCAGGACATCTCCATCACACCCTCATCCCCAGGACATGTCCATCACAATCTCATCCCCAGGACATGTCCATCACACCCTCATCCCCAGGACATGTCCATCACACCCTCATCCCCAGGACATCTCCGTCACACCCTCATCCCCAGGACATGTCCATCACACCCTCATCCCCAGGGGTTTCATAGATTCATGTAAATTAGCAATACAATAAAGGGCTCACTGCTTTACTGCTACATCACTGCAGTTAGGAGTTATTCAGAGAAAATCCATAATATTCATAACTTCAATGAAAGTAAAGGTTCAGACCTAATAAATGACAGAATCTGCTGTTCTTATTTATCCGTTCCTGGAAACCAGTATTGGAATGTGAAGGATATTCTGACATGTTAACATCTCTTATTAACGGCTGCTTATTACAGGGAATCTAGACTTTTCAATAAACCCAAGATCGATGGCCGGCGTTCTCTGTCTGCTGAGAGCCGACAGCTACCTCTATTGTCTTTCCTTTATATTGTTTCATCTGTAAATAAGAAATAAATATAGAATTGTTATATTTTTTAATCTTAAGTCACATGAAAGTAGCTGGGTAACAACAAGCTACTTCGGTGTCCAAGATACAAATACTATCTTGTACCGACGGTTACAGGTGGCATCACATGTGAAAAGTCTCATCATTTAGAATATTCTCACAAAGGAAAGGGACACACGATTCGACACTAGTCAAAATATTATAGAAAAGAAGGTGAAAACCAAAACCGGACAATCAAACAGGAATCGATGCACTGGTATGTCCACTTGGTGGTGAGCCCGGAGTCAGGTAACTATACGTTTGTACAAAAGGAGAGAGAGAAGACTCTTTTGATAATAATTGTTGACATACAGTAATGAAAATTTTATAATTTTGACCATGCCGACATGTGTGAATGTTGATATTTTTTATGTTGACCTAACGTTCATGATGGCATTCTGTCACAATATTCTAAATGTACAAAAGGAGAGAGAGAAGACTCTTGTGTGGGCACACTCTTATTCTAAACGGTAAATACCATAATTAGTGATGTGCACCGTACATTTTTCGGGTTTTGTGTTTTGGTTTTGGATTCGGTTCCGCGGCCGTGTTTTGGATTCGGACGCGTTTTGGCGAAACCTCCCTGAAATTTTTTTGGCGGATTCGGGTGTGTTTTGGATTCAGGTGTTTTTTACAAAAAACCCTCAAAAACAGCTTAAATCATAGAATGTGGGGGTCATTTTGATACCACAGTATTATTAACCTCAATAACCATAATTTCCACTCATTTCCACTCTATTCTGAACACCTCACACCTCACAATATTATTTTTAGTCCTAAAATTTGCACCAAGGTCGCTGGATGACTAAGCTAAGCGACCCAAGTGGCCGACACAAACACCTGGCCCATCTAGGAGTGGCACTGCAGTGTCAGACAGGATGGCAGATTAAAAAAATTGTCCCCAAACAGCACATGATGCAAAGAAAAAAAGAGGCGCAATGAGGTAGCTGTGTGACTAAGCTAAGCGACCCAAGTGGCCGACACAAACACCTGGCCCATTTAGGAGTGGCACTGCAGTGTCAGACAGGATGGCAGATTAAAAAAATTGTCCCCAAACAGCACATGATGCAAAGAAAAAAAGAGGCGCAATGAGGTAGCTGTGTGACTAAGCTAAGCGACCAAGTGGCCAACACAAACACCTGGCCCATCTAGGAGTGGCACTGCAGTGTCAGACAGGATGGCACTTCAAAAAAATAGTCCCCAAACAGCACATGATGCAAAGAAAAAAAGAGGCGCAATGAGGTAACTGTGTGACTAAGCTAAGCGACCCAAGTGGCCGACACAAACACCTGGCCCATCTAGGAGTGGCACTGCAGTTTTCTAGCGAGAGGATGAGTGTTTCCATCCTCATGTGAAGCTGAACCACTAGCCATGAACATAGGCAAGGGCCTCAGCCGTTCCTTGCCACTACTTGTCGTAAATGGCATATTGGCAAGTTTACGCTTCTCCTCAGACGCTTTTAATTTAGATTTTTGGGTCATTTTACTGAACTTTAGTATTTTGGATTTTACATGGTCTCTACTATGACATTGGGCATCGGCCTTGGCAGACGACGTTGATGGCATTTCATCGTCTCGGCCATGACTAGTGGCAGCAGCTTCAGCACGAGGTGGAAGTGGATCTTGATCTTTCCCTATTTTACCCTCCACATTTTTTGTTCTCCATTTTTTAATGTGTGGAATTATATGCCAGTAATAGATCAACGTATAATACTGGTGGTCACTGGTCAGCAAAACTCTGCACTGTACTCCTCCTATATAATATACTGGTGGTCCCCAGTCCCCACAATAAAGCAGTGTGAGCACAGATATATGCAGCACACTGAGCACAGATATGGAGCGTTTTTCAGGCAGAGAATGTATAATACTGGTGGTCACTGGTCAGCAAAACTCTGCACTGTACTCCTCCTATATAAAATACTGGTTGTCTCCAGTCCCCACAATAAAGCAGTGTGAGCACAGATATATGCAGCACACTGAGCACAGATATGGAGCGTTTTTCAGGCAGAGAACGTATAATACTGGTGGTCACTTGTCAGCAAAACTCTGCACTGTACTCCTCCTATATAATATATTGGTGGTCCCCAGTCCCCACAATAAAGCAGTGTGAGCACAGATATATGCAGCACACTGAGCACAGATATGGAGCGTTTTTCAGGCAGAGAACGTATAATACTGGTGGTCACTGGTCAGCAAAACTCTGCACTGTACTCCTCCTATATAATACAGCTGCTCCCCAGTCTCCACAATAAAGCAGTGTGAGCACAGATATATGCAGCACACTGAGCACAGATATGGAGCGTTTTTCAGGCAGAGAACTTATATTACTGGTGGTCACTGGTCAGCAAAACTCTGCACTGTACTCCTCCTATAATACTGCTGGTCCCCAGAATAAAGATATGCAGCCCCCTGAAACAAAGTGAGAGGACGCCAGCCACGTCCTCTCACTATCATTTCCAAAGCACGAGTGAAAAATGTCGGCGACGCGCGGCGACGCGCGGCTCCTCATATAGAATCCGAATCTCGCGAGAATCCGACAGCGGGATGATGATGTTCGGGCGCGCTCGTGTTAACCGAGCAAGGCGGGAGGATCCGAGTCGCTCAGACCCATGAAAAAAAAGGTAAAGTTCGGGCGGGTTCGGATCCCGAGGATCCGAACCCGCTCATCACTAACCATAATGAGTTTAAGGAAAATAGAATAAAACAAAACCTTTATTGTTAAGTTCCTTAAAATAGATTAGTACCCAACCGACAACAATTAGTTTAAAATACTCTGAAAAGAAGTAACATAGAGATTAAAAATGTAAGTATGTTCTGGTCAATCAATATATCTCGTAGATTAAAAAGATGCAGACGCAAATAGTAATACATCGGTTTCACCCTGACCAGTACAGATAAATCTGTATAAATAAGACCCAAATGGGTCAGTTAACACATGGGAAAACCTTTTTAACAGATTATAGATAGAAACACAATAGGGGTTATTCCACAGCAGTTATAAGACGCATAAGAGAAGATAAAGGAACCAAAAATGGACAATCTGATGGGACACCCCTGGATAATGTCACATTGGTGGTGCACCCTGAGTCAGACAGTAGGAATATTTCATTCACAAATAGAGAAGAAAGAAAACTCTTGGCAGGTGCACTCTTGAAAATTGTATAGAAATATCAGAATATGGTAAAGGATAAAAATATATCACTTTATTAGATATTGTTTAAAATAAATGTATCCAGAAAAAAAGGGACAAACAACATTTAATGTTTAAAACGTACTAGTCTGAGGTTTTTTGGTCATGTGCAGTCGCTAGAATATTTTCCTATAAGGAAATAAAGACCTAGTGGTCAATAAAGGTGAACTCACCGGATTGCCACATGTGCTATCTAACTATCTGATTATGTGTTATAGCTTAGGATAAAAAAGAGAGATTAGTGGTGATTCTGCTGTCAATGTTAGGCATGGAGTCTTGGACCAGGTAGTTACTCTACTAAACTTGGTATTCCTAGGAGGTCTCCCATCCAAGTACTGATCAAGCCCAACACTGCTTAGCTACCAAGATCAGATGGTATTGGGCGTCTACAGTGTGGTATGATAGTAGATTATTGTTGAGGCAGCCACTCCTGGATCACTGATGAGCGATCACCTTGTAGGAGAAGGTATAGAAAAAATAGTTGGAAAGAACAAAAGGTGGATCTGCTGCCAATGTTAGGCGGAGGTGGTATTGGAATGTTGTGTCCCAGACACCAATATCACTCCTCCGGATCACTGGTGAGAGTCCACGAAAAGGAAGTAGCACCAAATGTGATTGTGCTAATTCCGTTAAATAATGAGTGTGTATATAGAGTTAATTGGGTGTGTGGAAACAGAGTGCCCCTGGATAACAATGCTGTTCCATGCACACTCAGGTTTGCGCACCCTATGAGATTGTCAGTCATCCAAAATTGCGCAGTTTAAATACAGACAGATTATATACTATCCCAATGTGTAATATATTGACAGATTATATCACATATAAATAATGGTATCACCGCATTTGAAAAGAGAAACTTTTTAGTGATGTTGCACCATACATACACAGAAAGGTGCTAGAGACCCCTGGCATGGGGTAATTGTTCTCATGTAATCAGAGCGTGTTTTGTACAAAATGTGAGTCAAAGGGGAAATAAAAGGCTCCTGCAATATTACTACACATGAATATAAGAGTGCAGAACCCTAATCAAAATCCCAACAGTATTGCACCACACATATACTGTATATAGAAAAGTGCAAAGGGATCACTGCTATGGGAAAATAATTCTCATTGAATCAGAGCATGTATACATTAAATATCACAGGGAAAGTAGGAACCCCTATAATATTGCTGCACACAAGTATGAAACAGTACAGATCCCCAATCACATCGATCCCTACAGTGGAGTGTGCATGCATAAGTACAATAGCAAAGTATAGATAACGCTATACCCAAAGGTCTGGTCCTACCAGGGGGAAATGCATCCTGTGAGTTCAAAGGAACAGTGGTGCGGCTGCGATGGCGGAAGACGCATTTCATCTGTCCGTCGGGCTTGTTCACCTCCGATGGTGCCTTTTTTCTGGATACTTTTATTTTAAACAGTATCTAATAAAGTGTATGTATTAATCCTTTACCATATTCTGATATTTCTATACGATTTTCAAGAGTGCACCCACCAAGAGTTTCTTTCTTCTCTATTTGTGAATGAAATATTCCTACTGTCTGACTCAGGGTGCACCACCAATGTGACATTATCTAGGGGTGTCCCATCAGATTGTCCATTTTTGGTTCCTTTATCTTCTCTTATGCGTTTTATGACTGCTGCGGAATCACCCCTATTGTGTTTCTATCTATAATCTGTTAAAAAGGTTTCCCGTGTGTTAACTGACCTATTTGGGTCTTATTAATACAGATTTATCTGTACTGGTCAGGGTGAAACCGATGTATTACTATTTGTGTCTGTATCCTTTCAATCTACGAGATATATTGATTGACCAGAACATACTTCAATTTTTAATATCTACGTTACTTCTTCTCAGAGTATTTTAAACTAATTGTTGTCGGTTGGGTACTAATAATCTATTTTAAGGAACTAAACAATAAAGGTTTTATTTTATTCTATTTTCCTTAAACTCATTATGGTATTTACTGTTTAGAATAAGAGTGCGTCCACACAAGAGTCTTTTCTCTCCCTCCTTTTGTACATTTAGAATATTGTGACAGAATGCTGTCATGGACGTTAGGTCAACATAAAAAATATCAACATTCACAAATGTTGGCATGGTCAAAATTATAAAATTTTCATTACTGTATGTCAACATTTATTATCAAAATGTCGACATACCATTTATTGCATATTTTATCATAATAATAATTATTTTATTTATTTAGCGCTCTTTCTCCAGTACTCAAGGATATTTACATTTTTGCAGTACAGAGACTATGAACATAACAAGGAGGTTTGGATCTGCATGACAAGCAGAAGTTACAGCTGCGCTATTGGGTCATCAATTGCGGAATTACTCATCATATTTTAGCCTAAACCTAACACTAAACCTAACAATAACCCTAAACACAACCCTAACTATAACCCAGGGGCATTTTAACTACTTCCGGTGGGCCCCCTCCTCTGTACGACGCAGTAGTCTCCTGCATTGCACTGGAGTCTATTGCGCATACGCATATTCCAGAAACAATGCGCCCGCCATGTTCCAGAGACCAATTTGAATACTGCACATGCAAGGCGGCCATTCTTGCTGCGATTTTTGCTGCAACTGCAGCGCCCAATGCTGGACTCTGGAAAGGTAAGTGTTAAAATAATGGGTGCAGTGTTTGCAGTGTGGGCCCCACCTGGACCCAGGGGCCCGGTGCATTACACACATTGCACCCATTATAGAAATACCAATGCATAACCCTAAACCTAACCATAATGCTAAACATAGCTCTTAGCAGAACCTTCACCTTAACCCTAAACCTAATCTTAAATCTAAACCTAATCATAACCCTAAACATAACCCTAACCTTATCCTTAAACCTAACCCTAGCAGTAAACTTAACCCTAAATCTAACTGTAAAACCATCCCTAACCCTAAAAATACCACTAAAATGTATGGTTGACGTGTTAAATGTTGACATCTTGGTGCTGACATCCTGACTGGTGACATTCTGACCAGATACCTACTATACTAGTACAAGGAAAAGCAGTGGATGTGGTCTTCCTAGATTTTGCAAAAGCCTTCGATACAGTTCCGCACAGGAGATTGGCCTAGGAATAACTATTTGCCATGGATAAGCAGCTGGTTGGATAGCAGGGTACAGCGAGTAGTGGTCAATGGGAAGTCCTCAACCTGGTCCCCAGTAGTCAGTGGAATACCACAAGGGTCCGTACTCGGACCACTACTGTTCAACATATTTATCAATGACCTAGAAATAGGCCTGGAAAACACAGTGTCAATCTTTGCAGATGATACTAAACTGTGTAAGGTAATTAGTTCAGAATTGGATGTGGAGTCCTTGCAGAATGATCTATCTAAACTTGAACTCTGGGCGTCTAAATGGAAAATGAGGTTCAAAACAGGCAAAAGCAAGGTTATGCATTTTGGGACTAAAAACAAACTTGCATCCTACATATTAAATGGGGAACGCCTAGGGGAAACAGAGTTGGGAAAAGATTTGGGGGTAATCATTGATAATAGGCTTAATAACCGTACACAATGTCAAAACGCAGTAAAGAAGACAAGTAAGGTGCTAGCGTGCATAAAACGGGGAATTGAGACAATGGACTCGAATGTAATCCTGCCGCTGTATAAAGCATTGGTACGTCCGCACCTGGAATATTGTGTTCAGTTTTGGGCACCATTGTATAAAAAAGACATCGGTGAACTCGAAAGTGTTCAAAGGCGAGCTTCTAAATTGATTAAAGGCCTAGAAGGACTGGACTATAAGGAAAGACTTACTAGGCTGAATATGTATACACTAGAAAAGAGGCGCCTAAGAGGAGATATTATTAATATCTTCAAATATGTAAAGGGACATCACAAAGAGTTATCAGAGGAATTATTTATTAAAAGAACACAGTTAAGGACACGTGGGCATTCGCTGAGACTGGAGGAGAGAAAGTTCCGAACGCAACGGAGGAAAGGGTTCTTCACTGTTAGGGCAATCAGGATGTGGAATTCCCTGCCAGGGAAGGTGGTAATGGCGGACTCTGTAATTGTATTTAAAAAAGGAATGGATAAATTTCTGAATGAAAAAGCTATCCAAGGTTATAATACTTAAAATATCAACGTGGTTAATCCAGGGGTAACATGAGTTATAGTAGCTAACTAGTCATAAAACATTATTTAGCAAGTATGTAGAATCATCACAACTTAATACAGGTTGAACATGATGGGCAATTTGCCTCTATTCAACCTCAAATACTATGTTACTATGTTACTATGTTACTATACTGACACAAGTGGAATATATGGCAATAATAAAAAAAAGTTAAGAAGAAAATGTGGTTCTCATTCGTCGTATCTGACTGCAGAAGAATTTAGTGTTGAGCTTTCATGTTACCACATTGTCCAGCATTTGAGCCCTGTGATCTACTTCCTCATACGTTACAACAAATTATCTGACACATCCACAAGACACATGACACAACCATATTTCATTTTGTACTGTGATGCTTAGAGACCAGGACATACAGTACTGCTTGGACTGCAGGTAAGTGGTGGGGAGGCAGGTAGGCTCGGGAGGCATTATAGCAGTGATGGGGAACCTTTGGCTCTCCAGCTGATGTTGAACTACACATATCAGCACACCCTGCAACAGTTTTAACATGGCCAAATAGCAAAACTGTAGCAGGGCATGCTGGTATGTGTAATTCCATAACAGCTAGAGAGCTGAAGGTTCCCCATCCCTGCATTATAGTATGAGGATCATTGTAAGCAAAAAACGCTGTAGTGATGCTTCTTTGAGTTCTACAATACTGTCTTGATGCAATGATACAAGCAGCTTGGATAAAATATAAATGTAAGCTAGAGCTGAGATATTGTTCTACACTTTAAGTTCTAGCCACACCACTAGTTGCAATGTTACCATATGATATGTAGCTACTGTTTAAGAGACACCCCATGATCTCAAATCAAAGAGAGTAACAAATAATTTAAAACAAGGTTGATGATATTTCTCTTTTTGCACTTTCTGTATTGTTAGGATTTGTGTGTGTGTGTGTGTGTGTGTGTGTGTGTGTGTGTGTGTGTCCAGTTAAGATTTATTTTAATTATGGACTCCTGTGATCCTCCATTGTGCACTGAAAATCATGGAGCTGTTCACTTATCATTATGTTAAAATTAATCTATACGACCACCTACTGTACCAAACTGAAATGTAGCTAACATAATTCTATTTATCTTGAATCCAGGAACATAGCCAGAACTTTGTGGACCTCATAGCAACATCTTGAAGGGCCCCCACCCCAACCCCCATTAGAACTATACCTCTCTCCACATCAGTTGACTATTTCATGCCTCATAGTAGTGCTCGAGTTAAGGTTATTCCACATTGCAGTGCCCTAGTTCATGTTATGCCACTCAGTAATGCACTAGTTCACACAGTACCCATGTTCACATTATTCCACTAAGTGTCCCCAGCAGTGGCGTGCGGTGAGGTCAGTGGCTGGTGAGGCACTACAGCCATAATGTACGCCGGATCCTGCAGATGACCCCTACCGCCGCCAAGCCAATGCCCGCTACTGCCTCTGAGTCGATGCCTGCTGCCACCGCCAATGGCTTACAAACTTGCCCACCATCAACTGACCCAGCCTTCCGCCACTAATTTGCATCTCAATCTGATGCCGCCAATGCCCGCTGCCTGCCTGTTCATCATGCTTGTGATATATTGTAAATTTTTATAGAATAAAAAATAAAAATGAGTGTTTGGGACTGGGAAGGGAGTGGGAGGAGGACATGAATGCAATTTTGTTGTCCAGGGCTTCCATTAACTTAATGGAGAAGGGTCTGAATGGGTTAAAAAATGTAAAATAAAATGCGTGAGGTCCCCCTTCCTAAGTATAACCACCCTCGGGCTCTTTGAGCCAGGCCTGGTTGTTTAAATACTGGGAAAAAATTGGACAGGGGTTCCCCGTATTTAGACAACCAGCACCGGGCTCTTAGACCGATCCTGGTTTCAATAATATGGGGGACAAAAGATGTAGGGGTCCCCCATATTTTTAAAACCAGCACCGGGCTCCACTAGCCAGGGACATAATGCCACAGCCGGGGGACACATTTATGTAGATCCCTGCGACCGTAGCATTACCCCCCAACTAGTCACTCCTGGCCGGGGTTCCCTGGAGGAGTGGGAACCCCTTAAATTAAGGGGTCCCCCCTCCAGACACCCAAGGGTCAGGGGTGAAGCCCGAGGCTGTCCTCGGCACCCCTGGGCAGTGGGTGTCGGGCTGATAGCTATAAGTGTGTAAAAAAAAATATTGTTTTTTGTTTGTGGAACTACAAGGCCCAGCAAGCCTCCCCCGCTTGCTGGTACTTGGAGAACCTCAAGTACCAGCATGCGGGGAAATAACGGGCCCGCTTGCACCTGTAGTTCTACAACAACAAAAATACCCAAATAAAAACACAACACACACACCGTGAAAGTAAAAATTTATTAAAACACACTTACACACTCACACATACTTACCTACATCCCACGCCGGTCACGTCCACTTGTCCAGTAGAATCCAATAGGTGGTTCCTGTAAAAATGAGAGAGAGATTACTTACCTACATCCCACGCCGGTCACGTCCACTTGTCCAGTAGAATCCAATAGGGCCGGTACCTGTAAAAATGAAAATTATACTTACAAATGAAGTAATCCACAGGAGGAGAGAGAGAAATGAATGACTATTATACACTCGCTGACGCGGGAGGACGTTAGCACAGACAGGGGACAGTGCTGCTGCTGGCTGGGATGATGGAGCAGGCTCCCCCAATAGTTGTGAGCCCAGTAGCTGTACCCCTAGTAGCTTTGCCCCCTGTAGCAGTGCCCCGAGTAGTTGTGCCCCTTTTAGCTGTGCCCCCTGTAGCTTTGCCCCTTGTGGCTGTGCCCCCTGTAGCTGTGCCCCCTGTAGCAGTGCCCTGAGTAGTTGTGCCCCCAGTCGCTGTGGCCCCTGTAGCTTTGCCCCCAGTCGCTGTGCCCCCAGTAGTTGTGACCCCTGTAGTTGTGACCCCAGTCGCTGTGCCCCTTGTAGCTTTACCCCCAATAGCTGTGACCCCTAGCTGTGTCCCGACTAGTTGTGACCCCTGTATTTGTGCCCCCTGTCGCTGTGCCCCCAGTCACTGTGCCCCCTGTAGCTTTGCCCCCAGTAGTTGTGACCCCAGTCACTGTGCACCCTGTAGCTTTTCCCCCAGTCGCTGTGCCCCTTGTGGCTGTGCCCCCAGTAGTTGTGACCCCTGTAATTGTGCCCCCAGTTGCTGTGCCCCTTGTAGCTGTGCCCCCAGTTGCTGTGCCCCTTGTAGTTGTGCCCCCAGTTGCTATGCCCCTTGTAGTTGTGCCCCTTGTTGCTGTGCCCCTTGTAGTTGTGCCCCCAGTCGCTATGCCCCTTATAGTTGTGCCCCCAGTTGCTGTGTCCCTTGTTGTTGTGCCCCCCAGTTGCTATGCCCCTTGTTGCTGTGCCCCTTGCAGTTTTGCCCCTGTTGCTGTGCCCCTTATAGTTGTGCCCCCAGTTGCTGTGTCCCTTGTTGTTGTGCCCCCAGTTGCTGTGCCCTTTGTAGCTGTGCCCCCAGTTGCTGTGCACCTTGTAGTTGTGCCCCCAGTTGCTGTGCCCCTTGTAGTTGTGCCCCCAGTTGCTGTGCCCCTTGTTGCTGTGCCCCTTGTAGTTGTGCCCCCAGTTGCTATGCCCCTTATAGTTGTGCCCCCAGTTGCTGTGTCCCTTGTTGTTGTGCCCCCCAGTTGCTGTGCCTATTGTTGCTGTGCCCCTTGTAGTTGTGCCCCCAGTTGCTATGCACCTTATAGTTGTGCCCCCAGTTGCTGTGTCCCTTGTTGTTGTGCCCCCCAGTTGCTGTGCCCCTTGTTGCTGTGCCCCTTGTAGTTGTGCTCCCAGTTGCTATGCCCCTTATAGTTGTGCCCCCAATTGCTGTGTCCCTTGTTGTTGTGCCCCCCAGTTGCTGTGCCCCTTGTTGCTGTGCCCCTTGTAGTTGTGCCCCCAGTCGCTATGCCCCTTATAGTTGTTCCCCCAGTTGCTGTGTCCCTTGTTGTAGTGCCCCCCAGTTTCTGTACCCCTTGTAGCTGTGCCCCTTGTAGTTGTGCCCCCAGTTGCTATGCCCCTTATAGTTGTGCCCCATTAGCTGTGTCCCTTGTTGTTGTGCCCCCAGTTGCTGTGCCCCTTGTTGCTGTCCCCCTTGTAGTTTTGCCCCAGTTGCTGTGCCCCTTATAGTTGTGCCCCCAGTGGCTGTGTCCCTTTTTGTTGTGCCCCCAGTTGCTGTGCCCCTTGTAGTTGTGCCCCCAGTTGCTGTGTCCCTTATAGTGTTGCCCTCAGTTGCTGTGTCCCTTGTTGTTGTGCCCCCAGTTGCTGTGCCCCTTGTAGCTGTGCCCATTGTAGTTGTGCCCCCAGTTGCTATACCCCTTATAGTTGTGCCCCAGTTGCTGTGTCCCTTGTTGTTGTGCCCCCAGTTGCTGTGCCCCTTGTAGTTGTGCCCCCAGTTGCTGTGCCCCTTATAGTTGTGCCCCTGTTGCTGTGCCCCTTGTTGTTGTGCCCCCAGTTGCTGTGCCGCCAGCTGCTGTGCCCCTTATAGTTGTGCCCTTGTTGCTGTGCCCCTTGTTTTTGTGCCCCCCAGTTGCTGTGCCCCTTATAGTTGTGCCCCTGTTGCTGTGCCCCTTGTAGTTGTGCTCCCAGTTGCTGTGCCCCTTATAGTTGTGCCCCTGTTGCTGTGCCCCTTGTAGTTGTGCTTCCAGTTGCTGTGCCCCTTATAGTTGTGCCCCTGTTGCTGTGCCCCTTGTTGTTGTGCCCCCCAGTTGCTGTGCCCCTTATAGTTGTGCCCCTGTTGCTGTGCCCTTTGTTGCTGTGCCCCTTATAGTTGTGCCCCTGTTGCTGTGCCCCTTATAGTTGTGCCCCTGTTGCTGTGCCCATTGTTGTTGTGCCCCCGTTGCTCTTCCCCCAACACAAACACATAAAATAAAAAAAATACACACACTCACACATACTTACCGCTCCTGCAGCGCTGTCCTCCGTCTCCGGCCGCCGGCTTCTCTCTACTATGGGAGAGACGTCATGACTCATGACGTCTCTCCCATAGTAGCGCCGCTCAGTGACTAGGGGTCAATTATGACCTCTGGTGTCAGTCAGCGGCGCTGGCTGCAGCGGGCGCCCACACAGCACACGGCACCTGCTGCAGCCGGGAAGGGGGATTGCTAGTGATTGGACAACGGATCCCTCACTGGGTCCGCTGGGCCAATCACATCTGCGGCAGTGACAGGGGCGTGCATTCATCGGGGCTGAATGCACGCCCCTGTCATTGAGGCACCTGTAGTGGTGCCGCTTCACCATTCATTTTCAATGGGCTTTCACAGCCCATTGCTGCTCCCCGCCCCCTGCCCGGACTTTTAGTGTTAGCAGCGGGAGGCACCTCACACCATCACACGCAGCCATAGCAAGAGGGGGAAAATGATTACAATAATAAAAGAAGATATTTATCACATACTCTGTTATAAATATCTTCTTTTTATTATTTTAATCATTATGACAGGGGAGGCACTGCCTCCCCTGCCTCCCCTGACTGCACGTCCCTGGTCCCCAGTACATTTCATGCCACATTGTAGTGACCCCAGTTCATTCTGTGTATTTGCCTTAATAGCAAAAATAAATCAAAATAAGGGACTAATAACAAAATGAAGTTAAAGATGATTAATGACAATAGTTGAAATCATTGAAAGTATTTCTGACTATTAAAGATATCGCATTTACCTGTAACTTACTGTTTATTTAATTTTCGACACACTCCACATACTTATCAATTCTACAGCTTACCCAGCACCGCTCTTCATTTGGATACAAATAATAATACCTTGGCATTCTGCTTGACATTTACTCATGTTGTATGAGTGAGTGACACTCATACAAAATGCATAAGGATCATGAAAATGCCAACTTCTTACAACTAATTACAGTTATTTCTGCTATGTGTGTTATTGTGTATTTTTGCAAACAAAATCTTGTGCCAGGCCAAAACTTTCACCGGTGATTCGTGAGTGTGGTGCAGCAGGAGAGACTGCATTGGATCATAAACTAAGTCAGCAAGGTGATACTTTCAGCTCATGACACCACCACAAGCTCCTATGACTTTGTATGCAGCTCTCGGATCTGAGATGCTGGCAGGAGGTGTCTTTTTCTTCAGACACCTCCTGCAGGCATCACCATATTTTTGCACAGCAGGTGCGTCCATGACGCAACTTCTATGCAAAAGTGTCCATCTCAGGTCAATAGTGTTCAAGAAACAAAAACACTTGCTTCTCATATCCTGTTATTGGACATAGTAAGTTGATAGCCACCCACCAGGGAGTTATTGACTCAAGAAAGTTTGCAAGCATTGTGGTCTTCAGTTACGCTTCATATTTCTTTAAAGTAGCTTCATCTACATGGCTAAATATAAACAGAAGTGAATGGTGGTCATTGGCTGAGGATCAATGCCGTAACGGGGCTGCGCAGCGCTCTGTGCCTGTTATACCCCCGTCCAATGGAAGTACAATGGAGGTGGAGCAATAGGAAAGTGCAACTGATTAAGCCTCAAAGCTGGTGGGGCCATGGACTCCAGAAAGTGCAGCATTATCCTGAGAGTCCTCATGATGCTCAGAGGGGACTCTGCAGAGCCCTTGTGGCAACAATGGTGCCACCCATAGAGCACTGTGTTCTGTGCGGTGGCACACCTCGCACCCCCCCCCCCCTAGTTACGGCCCTGCTGAGGATAGACTACCTTCGAAACCACTTCCTCGAACCTCCATTTGGAACTGAAAGTCTACTCAAGTGTTAAATGCTAAAATTATTTATACGGTAGCAAGGAAAACAGTTTGATTTTATTTTGGTTACTGTTACAAGGTTAAACTCTGATTAATTAACTAATTCATTATACCGATCTGTTTAGCAACTTCTGCAGACGTTTAAGGAAAACTGTACAATATCATTAAAACTTGGCAGCTCCGTAGTGCGAGAGCCCCAGGCTTGTTTCACGAAGTGTGTGCGCTGCTACAGACGCCTGCTTTAGGAGTGGAGAATATATGACCAGCCAGGCACGGATGCACTAAATTCTATTCATCTGGATAAATACCAATTCTAAAACTTGTACGTGTCAGATTCGCTAACATTATTTTAATGATTGGTAATTGATCATTTAGGCGATAGGGCAGCGTTCTGTTATTCCAAGGTAATGCTGCATGATCTGAAATCGTTTGTCATCATTACTGTATGTAAGAAGGCCCTGGCTTTATTGAGAAATACAGTAGAACGTGTAATGAACTGGCTGGAAGAGATATTACCTGGACTGGCAAACGGAGAACTTAAAAAGAACATAACACTGGACGTACTCAAAGTAATATTTTCCACGGCTAGGATTTAATGGTTTTGAAAACTTTTTAGCTCACTGATTAGGGAAATTAATATGAGAAAATGAACAAATAATTGGATATTAATAAATCAATGCAGAAACTACAGTAGCTAGGCAACATAAATACTGTAGGTGAGGTTGATGCTTCTATATTTCCTCAGATAGCTTATATGATTATTCTAGGACAGAGATTCCCAAACTCGGTCCTCAAGGCACCCCAACGGTCCAGGTTTTAGGTATATCCATGGCTCAGACTGGGGCGCTAATTAAGTCACCTGTGGCCAAGCATGGACAAACCTAAAACTTGGACCGTTGGGGAGCCTTGAGGACCGCATTTGGGAACCTCTGTTCTAGGCACTTGTTAACGTTTAGGGCCCAATTTAGGTGCAGTTGTTCTTGCTGCTGCTGGTTTGTTTGTTTTTTGCCGTATGCAATTACAATTATATGCTAATATAGGCAGAAGAGACCAGAGCATAGCGATGCTCACTACTGTTGCATCATTTCCATTCAATGGCATATAATTGCTGCTACATTGGTACCATCGTTGCAAATCGGGTCATGTCGCAAAGTTCCAGGCTATCTGAAGATGCACAGGCTGAGCTGCTCTCCCGGGATGCTGAGGGCTCTCCAGTAGCAGGTGAGATCGCATCTGCCACTTTATGCATGCTCAGAAAACACCGTCTGTATGGTCATGACATGCCTGCGTTTTCCCAACCACTCCCCGTTCCCACCCCCAAACGCTGTCCTCCCATCACTCACGCTGCGACTATTTCCTTGGTGAGGCAGACATCACAATTCACTCGCTGCACATGCACTCAGATGCATGCGCAGTAAGAAAATATTGATGCATATAATAGCCATTTTGTGACTGAATCTAAACTAGGCCTATAGATAGGAGAGGTACAATGATGGGCTGCACGAGGCTTATAAGGAATGACTACAATTGCTCTGTCAGCGCTGTGCTTAAGATCCCCCCAGTGACGCAAAGGAGGAGCCTGGCGAGGACATGTCTTGGAAATCAACAAATTCTCTCCATTAGTTACCATTTAGCGATGGGCTAAGATGAGAGAAAGGAAGAGGGAGAAAGAGAGAGAGAGAGGGGGAGGGAGGGAGTGAGTGAAAGAGAGATAGAGAGAAAGAGAGAGAGAGAGGAAGAGGGTGAAAGATATATATATAGAGAGAGAGGGAGTGGTGGAAGAGGGTGAAAGAGAGAGAGAGGGAGTGGTGGAAGAGAGACAGAGAGAGAGAAGGAGAGGGAGAGAGAGGGAGAGACAGAGAGAAAGAGAGAGAGCGTGTAATGGATATCAGCAAAATACTTCTATTTACCAGTTAGCAATGGGCTAAGAGGGAGAGAGAGTAAGTGGGATACATATACACATATATATATATAGAGAGAGAGGGGGGGGTGGAGCTAGGGAGAAGAGAGAGAGGAAGGGATAGAGAGGAAGAGAGAGGGAGTGAGAGATAGAGAAAGGGAGGCAGACAGTGCGGAAGAGAGAGAGGGGGAGAGAGAGAGAGACAGAGACAAAGTGAGAGGGGAGCTAGGGAGAAGAGAGAGTGGAAGGGAGAGATAGGAAGAGAGGGGGGAGAGAGAGAGGATGAGAGAAAAAGAGAGAGAGGGAGAGAGAGAGAGAAAGGGGGAAAGAGAGGCAGGGAGGGAGGATGAGAGAGGGGGAGAGAGAAGATGAGAGAGGGGGAGAGAGAAGATGAGAGGGGTGGAGAAATAGGATAAGAGAGGGGGAGAGAGGAGGAGCAGGGGGGAAGGATGAGAGAGGGAGAGAGACAGACGGGGAGGGAGCGAGAGAGAGAAAAAGGGGGAAAGAGAGACAGGGAGAGAGGACGAGAGAGGGGGAGAGGGAGGATGAGAGATGGGAAGAGAGAGGATGAGAGAGAGGGGAGAGGATGAGAGAGGTGGAGAGAGGTGGAGAGAGAGGATGAGAGAGGGGGAGAGGATGAGAGAGGGAGTGAAAGAGAAAGGGGGAGAGAGAAAAGGAGAGATACTGTAGGAAGAGAAAGACTGAGAGAGAGAGAGGGAGAGAGAGAGGGAGTGAGAGAGAGAGAGAGAGAGGAGTGAGCGAGAGAGAAAGGGGGGAGAGATGGGAAGAGAAAGACAGAGAGAGGATGAGAGAGAAGAGGAGAGGGGGAGTGAGAGTGAGAAGTGGGGGAGAGAGAGAGAGGCACTGGGCAATAGAGGGAGAGCATGTCTTGGATATCAGCGCAATCCTCCTATTTACCAGTTAGCAGATGTACACATATTCATATTCCTAGATGAAACAAGTTAATGTTCTGGATTTTGTAGCTATTGTATAAAATGCACCATTGCCTCTAATTCTCTCCGCACCTTCTGTAAAGGTAGCATCGATGATGCCTAAAATGTCCTTCACTCGGCAAATGCCATATTTTGATCCTGGAGGGCACAATGGAAGCTCATCTGCATGCTGGTCAGGAGACGTGTTTGTTTAGTGCAAATGACATCCCATTGTTCATTTGGGATTTTATGCACACATGCCTCTTTGTGTTTTCATTCCATTTGCCTCGGGGATTACACTGCCTTCCTCCCAATTCTCAGAGATTCTCTCAGAATCCAAGAGGCAAACAGACCTGTTTGTTAACTAAATCCTTAGCTGGGAACAAAAAAAAAGTCTGATATATTCTCTTCTCAATCTTTGTTATTTCCCCCCCCCCCTTTTAAACTTAAAGATCAAGAGTGAAATGATGCTTTTATACACAAATAAATTAATCATTGTATATAACATACAAAAAGTGTTGTGGTTCAAAGTGTTATTTTGTTTTTATTTTAATGTGCTTATTTTCCTATTTATTGCTCACAATTTATTGCATTCTGTAGAGTTTCTGCTTACCAGCAGGAGGAAATCTTGAAGGAATACATTACATAAGTGAATAATTCAGTGAGTTCAAAGAAGTATATTATACTAAAAACATATTTTGAAACATGTATCGGATTCTTTCATACAGAAATAGGTCACAATGGTTTTATACAACTTACGGTGTGGCCCTATAGGGGGACTGCTGCTCCCATTGCTGAGAGTGCTAAGTTATAAAAGGGGTCATTCCGAGTTGATCGCTAGCTGAAAATGTTTGCTGCGCTGCAATTAAGTTAAAAAAATGGCACTTAGGCGCATGCGTATGCGGCGCAGTACGCAAGCGCAACGTACTTTCACAACGGCTGATGTATTTTCACACAAGGTATGGCAAAGCTTTTCAGTCGCAATGGCCGCCGCAGAGTGATTGACATGAAGTGGCGCGTTTCTGGGTGTCAACTGACCGTTTTCAGGGAGTGTTCGAAAAAATGCAGGCATGCCAGGAAAAACGCAGGCGTGGCTGGGCGAACACAGGGCATGTTTGTGACGTCAAATCCGGAACTGAATGGTCTGGAGTGATCGCAAGCGCTGAGTAGGTCTGAAGCTACTCAGAAACTGCACAATATTTTTTTGTAGCCATTCTGCGATGCATTCATTCGTACTTCTGCTAAGCTAAGATACACTCCCAGAGGGCGGCGGCTGAGCATTTGCATGGCTGCTAAAAACTGGTAGCGAGCGATCAACTCGGAATGACCCCCAAAGTGCTATCATCTTGTAGTTATTTATAGAGTCATTTATAAATTACATCTGCACTGCCACCCAGTGAAATAGATTGCTACTTGTACTCTGTGTGTGCGCCTAAGGGGTGTGGCAACTTGAAGCGCAGGCCACTTGGGGCAAGGAGGTAGAGGGTATGGTGTACCGAATACTAATTTGTTAATGATACACCATGCCGCCTTGCTTGTACCACTGCTACCACCTAAGTCAAAGGTTTTACTACTGAAAACCCTTCCATCTTGCTACATGCAGCCATTTTTCCCAGGGCCATGTTGCTTTGCAACCAAATTTAAATGGCCGCGGAGTGTGAATGGAAGACCCGTGGCAATCTTGAGTCTCTTGATTGTAGCTTGTGACTTGTCCTCCTACTAATAAAAGCACCCTGAATTTTGCGTGGGGCTGTAAGTGGAACATGGAAGTACTGGGGCAAATGTGTAAAGAAGAGCAGCTTTTGGGGCTTCAGCTGAGTCATGGATACCAAGGGATATATTTACTAAGATTCATGTTTCTGCCGAATTGGTGGGAGTTTGAACTCAAATTTTATCAGTCATATTTTTCTGCAACTTTCTGAAATCATTTTCGGTAATTTACTAACCTGCCGTTTTTTGTTTTTCATATTTTTCAATGTCAATGTTATTCATATTGTTGGGCAGTGTTTTACAGGAGTGATTAGTAAAACACTGCCGGACATAACACAATGAAGCCCGGCCGGATCAGTGAGAACCATGCAGGGCTTCATTGTGTACAGTACGAGAAGTATTTACAATTACAATTTACAGTTACAATTTAAAAAAAATTGTGTAGGGTCCCCCCTCCTAAGCATAACCAGCCTCAGGCTCTTTGAGCCAACCATGGTTGTTTAAATACCGGGGAAAAATTGACTGGGGTCCCCCGTATTTAGACAACCAGCACCGGGCTCTTGGGCTGGCCCTGGTTCCAAAAATATGGGGGACAAAAGATGTAGGGGTCCCCTGTATTTTTAAAACAAGCACAGGGCTCCACTAGCCAGAGAGATAATGCCACAGCCGGGGGAGACTTTTATACTGGTCCCTGCGGCCGTGGCATTAACCCCCCAATAAGTCACCCCTGACTAGGGTTCCCTGGAGGAGTGGGGACCCCTTAAATCAAGGGGTCCCCCCCTCCAGGCACCCAAGGACCAGGGTGAAGCTCGAGGCTGTCCCCTCCATCCCTGGGTGGTGGATGGGGGGCTGATAGCCTTTGTTTGTGTAAAAAAAGAATATTGTCTTTTATTGTAGAACTAAAAGTCCCATCAAGCCTCCCCCACGTGCTGGTACTTGGAGAACCACAAGTACCAGCATGCGGGGAAATAACAGGCCTGTAGTTCTACAACAAAAGAAATACCCGGATAAAAACAATACACACACTGTGACAGTATAACTTTAATTAACATACATGCACACTTATGCACTCACACATACTTACCTAGTGTCCCACGGAGCCCCTTGGTCCCCTTGTCAACGTAGAATCCACAGGTACCTGTTAAGAAAATGCCCAAAATACTCACCTATTATCCGGTGAAGTTCGGTCCTTTCTGTCCATGTAGCATCCACAGGGTTAAATAAAAAAACAAACCGAATTCCCAAACCACACAACTAAAGGGGATCCGTGTTTTCACATGGATCCCCTTTCCCCAAATGCCGGGACCCCCCAAGACTGCTGTCACTGGAGATCCTGCCAGCCAATCAGGGAGCGCCACGTCATAGCACTCTCCTGATTGGCTGTGCGCTCCTGGCCTGTCAATCAGGATAGAGATCTGTGCAGCTCCATTCTGGCCTATGATGGGAACTTTGCGGTCTGCTGGTAACCGCAAAGTTAATTGGGGTCACCTACAAGAATTACCCCAATTAACCTATAATAAATTAATAAATAAATGCACTTTATACCTTTATATTTAAAATAAATAAATTAGTTACAGTATAATTGAACAGGTGATTGGAGTCGTTAGGTCCCACTTCCCATGGCATAATGCCACAAGTAATGGGATCAAGAAGGGGCTGAAAGGATGCAATTCCCTGAGTACTGCATCAACATGCCAACCTCCAGCTCACTAGGAAGTGGACGGGATGTGGGAAGGTGTCCACCTCTATCTGCAGTCTGTGGGGACTCCTCAGAATTTGTGAGTCCCAATTATGTTCTGGGCGTATAGGCAAATGTACAAAGGAGGAATCCTTCTGATAAAGAACCAACCAATCAGTTCCTAACTTGTAATTTTTCAAACACAGACTGTAAATGACAGAAGCTGATTGGACAGTACTTTATCTCTCTCCATGTTATCTTTGTCCAAGCTTTGCTAAATCTACCACTCTATTTGTAAGTGCAAAATTAGTGCCATTTCTATTGTATTACTAGAGCCAGGGAGATGATAGACTACTAATTATGCTGTGTGCCTTTGTTTTTATAAGAAATTAAAATATTAATTCCAGAAAACACCCCTATAATCTGCAATATTTTGCAACATAATGAGGAATGGGGTGAAGACTTTGCAGAACAGTGGTAACATTGTACACCATTACACCTACAGTATCATGTGATGGTTGTTCATTTCTAGAGATTGAATAAAAGCTTCAAGAAAAACATGGAGAAATATGTAACAATATTATTGTAACTCAATTCACAAAGAAACTTTATAGTTCCAGGTGTAACCCCTGATAGTTGTGCAATCAATACTGTCATTTGTCCAAGAACCTAGAAGATTGTAATTACATTGAGAGAAAAAATCATCTTGTTTTTTTTGTCTCGAAAAAAACAAAAACAAATGAAAAAACAACCTGTAATTTCCTCTCCTTACAACATGACCAGAGATAAAACTGAAGAATAAAAGCTTTCTGAGAAGCATTTGAAACACACAATACGCAATATACCCACAAGCACACAGAGAGGCACTTCAAAAGATATAGCTTCAAATAAAAGCACATCAAAAACAAATAATACGAGTGAGAGCTAAAGGATAGAGGTCAGAATAAAAAAAAAAAACAATGCTGGAAAATAAAATCTGAATTTGTGTTATGAAATCTATGGTATGCACCACAGATTCACCAAAGTATTTGCATCAATACGTAAAACTCAATAGATATTGTGCAACATATTTCACTAGCTGATATCGGGGCTTACTCACACTCTGGGGGACACCCTGCACAAAGCAAGGCCGTCCAGTATGTGTATGGCATGGCCCCACGATGCGTTCACCATTTATTTGCAAATGCATTGATATGTGGTTGACCGCTGAGTGCGCTGACAGGCGGTCCGGTGCCATTTTTTTATCTTGGAGCGGCTGCGTGTGATGTTCCAGTGGACAACAAGAGCTAAACTGAATGAGGCCCCATTCCCTCTACCTTGGGAGCCTAGATCTAACCTGGCACAAGCCGTGGCATTTCCAAGATTTGTTTTGACATTGCTCTTAACACATAGGGTAGAAAGAAACATTGTCATCTCCATGTCGGAGGGACGGGTATAAGAGAACACATTGCTTTGTGGTTCACATGAGGGCCCAGCCATATTTTGACAATGACGGATGGCCTGTGAGATGATCTTCTGCTGACTATGTTGATGGTGTAATCATCCCTGGTCCTGCTTGGTGGTCCCACTACTTACTCAGGGGTCAAGCAATGTTAGACTCTATCTGGGAGATGGTTGACAGCTGGCCTGGAAGAGTTAAAATGGCTTGAGGGGCATATAAGCATATTCATGCTATTATGATGTTAGTTTAGGTCAAACCACGCTTGTCTGTGCTATTTGAAATAATCTTTAAAAATACTATAAAAACAGACAATGCCATTTTATATAGGATTCTGATTCGGGGGTGCAATTTGCCTGAAATCTAGGCTGGTGAATTTGGTACATCCCCTCTCTGTACTTTCTTTTGTTGGTGGCCTTTGCTAGGAGCCTGGCACCAGTCATTTCCACATCACGGCCGCCTGTTACAGAGGGGAATCTGGTTTATGCAATGCAGCCTTCACATGACGGAGCTGCTGATTACTCAGCTGTGCACTCCTGTGCAGCAATGTTGGGCTCTAGTAATTTGGAAGGCAAGAGGGTTTAACCTCCTTGCTGGTGATAGTTTCTACTATGGTGGTGACTACCTGTGCTCCTGGAGTCCATACATTCATTTATTTGCTATGACCTTGGCTTTCACTCTTGACTACATCTGTGCCCCGACCTTTGGAAATATTAATGGATTTTTCTGTCTATCTCTAACCCACGATTGAGGATTGTTTGTCTTTGATTAGCTCTGCGGTTTTGTTGGAGCTGCTATTTGATTATTATTGTCATATACTGGGCAATATGTTCTTATTTACTCTGCTGCCGGAGGACGTTTGGGTTACAGTTTGCTATACAATATAATGATGTGCATATACTATCTGTCTAGCTTTATGTATGTGCTGCTGCAGAACTTCTTGCCAATGTTTTCTATTACCAACAGGTATTACTGTGAGTATGGTATTTATAGATATTACCAGTGGCGGATCCAGAGGGGAGCTGCAGCCCGGCCCAAAATGAAGATAGGGGAGCCACACCAACTGTCTGTGAGTCCAAATTACCTGGGACTGGGAGTGTATAGTATGCCACAAACCCCCCACCCCAGTTGTGGATGCAGCAAGGGGGCTTAGTCACAGTTTAGTATCAGCTGATCAGCTACTAAATGCCATGTTACAGGCTGTGTTTGAAAAATGGCAGTTAGGAGCTGATTGCCTGGCAGTTTATCTTTCTCCACTTTATCACTCTCCAAAGCTTAGTACATTTGCCCCAAAATCTGCTAAAAAGTGTTATGTGAAGAGAACCACTGTTAGATACAGGATGTATATAACATAGTAGCATATCTCATACCCCCTTTGTTAGAAAACATAGCCTACAAATGTGGATCCAGTAGCACAATAATAGTTTCTGATCGAATGGGATTCCATATAGTCACATTTGTGAAATGATATTGCTGGCTAGCTGCAAGGTGTTAGCCTGGGTAAGATTATTTTGCAAGCAATGCAATTAAGGAAACCAAAGTGAAATACAAAACAAAATAATGCTTTTCAGTACAGTTTAGGTACAGTATGTCAGGAACCGGCGTGTCTCCAGGAAAACAGGGCACAGTAATGATCAACCTAACCGAGCCGAGGTCTGAACTCACGGCTGACAGCAGATGTGGTCACTTTACTGTCAGGTGATAAATATAGTTGCACAGTCTATTACTTGAGATTGGACGGTATGTGAGGCGAAGGCACTGAGATAGAATTCCAGATATGTGTGTTGTAATAATAAGGTTACATGTGGACAGATTGTAGACAGTGAAGAATGGCGCGCTCCTAAATCAACTTATCCCTCCACCCAATTTTTACTCTAAATTACTCTGTACTGTATCTTAGCTCATATGAATTATATTTTCAAGACTGTGAATCGTTTCACCAATGTTTCATTGACAAAAAAAATAAATAAATCAGAAATTGAACTGAGATGTCGTTTGAAATGTAGGTTTATTTTTTAATGCAACTCTTTTCAAACAACAAAATTGCTGTAAACTGTACGGTATACTGTATGCAGCTCCATCCAATATTCTGTTCTCGCCCTTCTTTGTGCGCAAATGAGCCATACGAGGTTCCTACTTCCTAGCCATTAAATTGTCAATGCATGAAACACTCTGGTGATTGCTCAGACTCATTCCTCCTGTAGACACTGGTTGTTGTTTTTTAAAAAGATCCTTTGGGTCTAGTTAGAATCTTTAAGCACTAGAGGAATGATGCAAAGTTGGGGCAAGCACATATTTTGGTACAAATTGGACTTTTTGTAGTGCACAAGTGCATAAAATTTGTTATGCATCTGTGCCTATGAATATCTGGGAAAATGGCGCGGCAGCCATTTTCCTGATGATTTTCCTAATGCGCATGCGTAAAACTCCAGAAAAATGGCCGCTGCAGCACGTTTCCGGAGTTTTCAGCAAGCGCAATAGAGTTTGTACCCCCTAATGTTCAGACTCTATTGCGCTGCCGAGAAGGGATGGCTCCGACGGGGGACTCCAGAGAGGTAAGTATTAAACAAATGGGTGCAGTGTGTGCAGGGTGGGCCCCCCTGGACAGAGCCGGCCCTAGCCAATATGATGCCTTAGGCAAGATTTTGGCTGGTGCCCCCTAGCACTACCGCTGGTTCAGCCTCTGACCTTCCACCTCTTTCCCAGTACCATCACCCCTCACCCATAGCAGTCCTTATTTTGGTGTTTGTACCCCCCTATATTTGAAATAGGAACAGTTCGCACATTTGGCACACAGCCCAAAAAAGGGGGTGTTTGCTGGCAAGGGGCATGGCCACACAATAACCCCAATTCCAATTACGCCACACAGTACTGCAACTTTATTTACATTTGATCATGTGATAGTGTCTATAATTCATATTACATCCCACAGTAGTATCACTTTACCTTATTAATGTTACTCCTCACAGTAGAGCCCCTTATTCACATTACATCACACTGAAGTGCTCCTTATATTCACATTACACCACACCCTATTGCTCTTTATTCACATTAGACGACACAGTAGTGCCCTTTCTATACGCAACGCCACATAGTAGAGCACCTGAGCACCTTATACACATACTGCCACACATTAGTAATCCATTTATACACATTCCACACAGTAATGCCCCTTACACATATGAGACACCTTATTACTGTCCTTATAAAAATAATGCGCCTTACACATTATGACAACCTTTATTAATACCCTTTTACACATAATGTCCCTTACACATATGCCGCACATTAATGCCCTTATACACATAATGATACACAGTGCCCCTACACATTTGCTGCACATTATTAGTGCCCCTATACACATAATGACATACATACAGTAGTACCCTGTTACACATATGCCGCACATTATTAATGCCCTTATACACATAATGACACACATAGTGCCCCTTACACATATATTGCACATTATTAATTCATTTTTACATGACACACATAATGCTCCTTACACATATTCCGAACACTAATGCACAACCAACCCACTCACATGCACACAACACTCACACTGCCACTAACACTGTGACATCTGCCTCTGCTTGGATACAGATGTGTCCTCATAAATCTTGCCTCAATGCTAACGTCGGCCACACCTTTTTTATTTTATTTTTATGAAAATGCATCTTATTTGCATTGCTATGTGGCTAGGATGCACAAGCAGCTTCTGATGATTAAAATGATATGCTGCATGCCTATATACTGCGTGAGACTGTGGCTGTATCTGCATATGAAATGCTACACACAGAATATAGGCATGCCGCATATCATTTTAATCAGCAGAAGCTGCTGATGCCCCTAGGCATATCAAATGCCCTAGGCAATTGCCTAGTTTGCCTATGCCTATGGCCGGCTCTGCCCCTGGACCTCGGGGCCCATGTGCCACACACTGCACCTGTTATAGATACGCCAATGCTTGCAGGAAAGACACACATGTATGCACCAGGGGCAGATATTTTGTGAGTGCTTGAGCTCTGGTACAAACTTGAAACTGATGATGATGATAATAATGATGATCAGGAGATGTTTCCAGGGCCAATGAGAAAGCTGCAGGGTGTGCAGGGCGTGAGACCAAATACTGGGTGTGACCCCGCCCCCTCCAGAGAATACTTTGTGCCGCATCTGGAAGCAGCGCTGCAAAAAGGGACATTCCCATTTGACTTTTTAAAGTATAATATAATGGATGTTTGTATGTACAGTAATTGAATTTAAGCAGAAACTTAATATTGTACAATATTTGCTCTGAAATCTGCAGTTTTTAGGAATAATTTACACTTGCATTTTTTACACAAAATACACAGTGAGAACTTCACTATTCTAATGTTTGATAATTTGACACAGGTTGAGTCTCCCTTATCCGAAAAGCTTGGGACCAAAATATATTTTGTATTTTTCTGCATTTTGGAATATTTGCATCCCGTAAGAAGATATCTTGGGGATCGGACCCAAGTCTTAATACATTTGTGTTTCACATACACATTTTACACAAAGACTGAAGGAATTTTATAAAATATTTTTAATAATTTTATGCATGAAACAAAGTTTGTGTACATTGAACCATCAGAAAGCAAAGGTGTCACTATCGTGCACTCACAAAATGTTGTATTTCAGAATATTTTGGATATCAGATTTCCCGATGTGGGAGACTCAATCTGTATGACTACCAAGGGTGCCCAGAGTTTGTTGGGATAGTTCTTGTACAAATTGCCTGGGCCTCTCTTGGTGGCCCAGCAGAGGCAGATCTTGGTGGGGACAGATGTCATTTTATTAACGCAACTTTCTGAGACACATTGAAGGTTGAGCAAAATGATTACTTAGATAAATAGATTCCTGGGTATCTGAACGGACCCACCCCTCCTGTTGGGTCCATGTGATAATATACTTGAAAGGGGTGGGTTTCAGTTTGCCGGCTGTCGGGATCCCCAGCAGCCGACATACCAACACCTTTTCTCCCTCTTGGGGGTCCACGACCACCCTGGTGAGAGAATAGATATCGTGGAGCACATAGCACGCAACCGTGCCTGCAGCGTGGCTAGTGCAGAGACCCCGCAAGGGGCTCATTTGCGCTTGCCCAGCTGTCGGTATGCCGGCGTTCGGGATTCCGGTGCCGTTATGCGGGTTGCCAGGAGCCTGGCCGCCGGCATACCCTAGTATACCCACTTGAAGTCTGTGGTAGTACCCTGGAGAGAACTCAAAACTCATCAGCACCATGGCCCAAGATAAAGCTCAGCAGCCCTGGTGAGCACACTGCAAGTAGTATCAATTTACCAATATATTTCTGGGGCTGCATTAACGGTATAGAAATAAAACTGGGCATCGCTACATCTATATGATCTTGACAAGTGATATGGGGGGGGGGGGGGTTTAATAGATTTGTTTTCTATTTAATATAACTTTTGGATATGTTCATTTTTTTGTTTAAAAAAACAACAAAAAACGTATTGTTACAGGTCAGAGAGGAGCTCTCTGGGCCAATGGCACTGGTTGGGCATAACTAAATATGGGCAGGTCTGTGCCCATGCAATGGTTTGAGTACCAAGACACTCTTTACACAATTACATTTTTTATTTTTAAGTTGTACAGTAGTTATACTTTAAGGATTTTCTGTGCATTATAACATATTTAAAATCAACAGAAATTATATTGGTGGATAAATAAAAACAGTCCAATGAGTGGGGGTTTACTGATTGAGCACCATCCCCAACTTACCGTCATTTTAATCAGCCACACGTTTCACCTGCATCATATTTCAAGACAACAACTGTGACCTCAACTGTTTGTAGGTTAAGGGGGATATTCAATTAGTGCCGAGTTTTCCAACAGTCAGAAAACCGGCACTAATTCCACCGTTGGCTATGCAATTGCAGGCGTTTTCGATAGGTTTTTGCTCCGTTTTTGCCATGACTTTTCTATTTATTTATTTTTTTGTCAAATCGGCATGGTTGAAAACGGACCAAAAAACTGTTGAAAACGCCCGCAAATTCGACAAAACACGTGGATAGGCGGGTAATTTGCAGATGAACATAGTTTTTACGCCTGGCCGGATTTTTCTATAAGTCAAAAAATTGGTCCGGGCTTTGAATAGGTTGAATGTGAATTCGACCTGCAAACTGGCGGAATGTGCAGTTTTTTCGACAATCGAAAAAACGGCACTAATTGAATACCCCCCTGTGGGGGAAATGTGTCAAACCTTAGAGAGAAATAAAGTGAGAGATATAATGTAAAGTACCAACCAATCAGCTCCTGTCATTTTTGAAACACCGCCTGTAAAAGGACATTTAAATGCTGATTGGCTGGTACTTTATCTGAGGTTTGATGCATCTCCTTCTCCACACAAGACAAGTATTCTCCGAACCTGTAGCTAGAGAGAGAGAGAGAGAGAGAGAGAGAGAGAGAGAGAGAGAGAGAGAGAGAGAGAGGTAGAACTTTTAGCTTATAAACAGTGTGGGAGAATGTCAACCCTATTCTCCCTGGCCTTGAATGGGTTATTATATAATTACACGACCACTGAGAGTTCTGTTTTCTAGACCGGGGGCTGAGTCTTTGCCAGGCACTGATTAAGTATCTTCTAAATTACCAAGCAAAATGGATTCTTTGATAAATGATTGCAATCAGGTTGATAATATATAATTTTGATTAATCAAGGAAGTTTGATTAATACGGGTGTTGATCTTCAAATAATTCCTTGTAGCAATAAGATACTGTTTACTGTCATTCAAGTTAAGTGGGATTATCTGAGAACGGGTCAGTAGTTTTATTATATCTCGAGCACAATAAATACTTTAACCTCACCTGGTATTAAAATAACTACAGATGCAGATGTTATATAAATAGAATTTCTGGATTTCTGGAGTTATAAACACATAGAATAATAAATTGTGCTTCACATGTTATTATCGCCAACTGGCGGCAGATAGTGAATCTTGAATGAATCTTGTCTTTAAAAAATTAAAAAATAGGTAAAATTTCTGGGTTCAATGAATACTTTTTTGATTGCCTAGTTTTCTTAATACTTTTATAAGGTCATATATACTATACATCAGTTTCTTGGTATTTATTTATTTATTCTACTTTTTTTTTTAGCCAAAAACATTTTAATGACTGTTTTAATAATTCCACTCAGCGTCAGTCAAAGTCGGACTGCGCTGCCAGAATTCCACTTAAAATACATCACTACCTGGTCTTGATATGCAAAGCTCTGCAACATTTGCACATTGATGACTGAGCAGTGTATATGTTGTGAAAATGCAAATATGCCTTAAATTATAATGTTCCCTGTAGATTTACTCCGACCTCCCCACATCAAAGGCATTTCCCTAGCCCAGCAACACTTCAGCTGCTTACTGGTGGTCAAAATATGAAGAGTAACAAAAGGATGGAACGGCGGTAGCAGACTGTCAGACACTGAGGGGCTGCCTTAAAGACGCCCTATGGCACTATGCATAGATGCTAAAATACAGATTGGCGCTTCTTTACATGTAACATTGGTCACACTATATCAACTTGCGGCAGCCCAATGGCTGGCACCCAGAGAAAAGGGTTTGCTAGCCTAAATAAGGTAATTTTATTGGGAATCTACATGTACATATATATTGTGAATATTATGTACATATAGATATATGGGAAAACAGATATTGGGGTGGCTTTGGGCTGGTTGCATCAGACAGCCAACACTGAAGTGTATGGGATGGCGGTGAGACGTTACATGAGCGCTGCATGTTGTCCGCTCCTGTGACCAGAGTAAACACTAGCAAACCTCCTCTCCCCTGGTCACTCAGTGGCAGAGGTTGCAGAGATACAATCCCAGGCTGGGCTGAAGTGAGAGAAAGGAGACCCATGAGGGAGAAGGGTGATGACAGAGGTGTGAGGGGAAAGGAAGAGAAAAGTTACAGAAATCAGAGAGTCAGTTACAAAGAGGTCACTGGTAGCAAGTGACACAAGACAAAACTTATGTTAATTCTAGCAAATTAGACAGAGGTCACAGGCAGAGAAAAGGGCGAGAAGGATTCCATCCAGGGCAGAGCCAATCAGAGGGCAGTGACAGGCGGGGAAGAAACATAACATTAAGTTTATAGTAAGTGAAAAGAGTCAGAAACATAGAATAGCCAGTGCAATTGTGTGAGAGAAAGATTTGGGCAGAACAGACAGTGAGAGAGAACTATCTGGTAGGGACATTATACTAAGCTAAGCTTTTTGGAGTTTGGCCCCTTTGGGGTCCCACTGGCCTACACCAGTCAAGCTTGGTCCACAGGACCCCAATCAGTTCAGGTATTCCAGGTCACCAATCAGATGCACAGGTGTCATCATTACTCACAGACACATTTTAGTATTCACATTTGACCTGGAAACCATGAAATGTTCCGGGTCCGGGGGACTGAATTTGAGAATCACTGGTTTATGCCATCCTCAGATGTTTTCTATAGCGGCAGCTGGATATTGCTTAAAAATCAAACACAGTTACTATATGGGATATATTGCTAAGAGTCTGAATTAACAGGGATCTACATTTGAGTATATTGATGCACAACAGTAGTTTCTTAAAATGTTTCTTATGCAGAAGTATCTAAGTCATTAAACTTCTAATTACTTTGTACTAAGTGCTAGATTGTACATAGCAATGTTACATATAGGCAGTACTTAATGTATTACCGCATCAAATGTATTGAAATCAAGTTGTTCAGATCATTTACTAAAATACTGAACCAGTTGCATAACCAACCATTGCAAACGGTACATGTGTCCTTTATTTTTAGTAATGCCTAATTTGCATAAGTATAAGAGGATTAGAATAGCTTGGTAGGGAACACCGTATCTCTTTGAAACCTGCTCATTGCTACCAGGAAAATTCTTGATAACATTTGTGAGACATTATGTTTATTTTTTATTTTATTTTATTTTTTATTTTTTTTGTATTCTGAGGTGAGGGCAAGAGGGGAATACATTACATTTATGCTTTTAAGGCTCATTAATTCCTTTTATTTTTCTTAAGTAGTATTCATTTAGATTGGTAAGTTTTGACTGTGGAGATGTGCAGTTCGCTGTAATTCTCATTAGAGAAAAAGGTAATTACTCACGTAGACTCATTTTTAAGTTGCACCAGAAAACAAGCACAGCAGCATTTGCTAGCTCGAAACCAGACACAGATTGAAGTGTAAGCCAGGGATCTGGTTGAGCATAATTAAATCCCTAACTGATTTCAAGTTAAGCCCCTTTTAAGATTGTTTTCGGATTGCTGCTATAAGTTTGGTCCTGACATTTTGATTGACGAGTTTATCAGCCAATTGTTGCTAGTGGGGTGTGCTGCTGTTTGTTTCTGGAGGTCCCACCCTCCCTACCTTGTTGCATTGTTTTTATGTTGTTTTTGGTGGCGGCAGTAGAACAACTTGTTTAAGTGGTTTATTTTGATTTGATTTGAGGTTCAGTAAAAATGTCTCTCCCAGGGATTAGCACAAGCCATCCGTGTGTGATTTATGGAGTTGAACAACGATGTTTGATTGTATGAATATTTTGTTGTCTTGACTGTTCTTGGCCCATCATCACACTAACATTAAACAGCAATCACAAAAAAAATTATTATTGAAGATAAGTCAGACCCTCATTTTAAATGACAACTCTTGTGGTCCATGTCTTTATTTATTAGATACGTTTCAGTAATATGTATTTAAGAAAAGGTAACTCATAGGGAGTTTAATGTCATTGTTGACCAGGGTTGACCTAAAGCCTGCAGGTGCCCTAGATAGGGATTAATAATGTTATTCTTTATCAAGAGTCCAATTCCCCTTGTAAAAAAGGCTGCAGCTATGTGGGGCTATGTGACATTCAGAGACATTCTCTCTCTCTCTCTTTCTCTCTATCTCGCTCTTTCTCTCGCTCTCCATACTAAAGTTTGCCCGTGCTTCATTCGCGACAGTAGTGCCATCTAATATTGTGATGTATATTTTATATTGTACACATGGATTGCATGTTACAATGAAGATTGCTCAGTGCACTGCATTGTATGCAATCTGTGATACAGTGTGGGTGAGGTATAACAGATAGACAGTGTCTAGCTAGACAGTCAATAGATCGACACCACATCTTACACAGTCAAAAGGTTGATAGGGTCAAAAGGTCAACATGAAAATGGAGGACATAAAAAAGATAGACACCTTTTTTTTGCGGGAGCGGTTTTGTGTGGATAGTTTTGTCTTTTTCAGAACCCCAAATGTAGAAAGGCATTCCCTCGCGGGTCTTGTTTCAGTCTCGGGGCTCGCTGCATTTGCCACAAGGTTTGTAACTGACTCTATACCGACATGGATAGAGAGGGTATGAAACAATCCAAAAACATGTCAAATAAAAAAAAACTGTCTACCTTTTTTTATGTCGACCATTTTCATGTCGACCATTTGACCCTGTTGACCTAATGTCTGTCTAACATATGGTGTCTATGTATTGACTGTCTAACTAGACACTGTCTATCTATCATCCGGACACCACGCCGTATATGCCCACCATGTGTCCAAATAAGCCCCATGGACAACATAGAAGAGGCCAAGATCACTTTTCCTACAATGAAGATATACAAGAAATGTTGGATACATCTAAGGCACAAGTTTGCCATGAACCTTTAGCAACAAAAGAGCTGATACATAGTTTAGTGTAATCCCATCTTGGCAGTGCATCTTGCATTTATCTGCACTATGCGTGCTCTGTAAATGAGTGCAGATAAGTGCGGGCGATGCAGGGTACGTGCATTATGCGCACAGGCACACTTATGACCGAGGAGGCAGAACTGGGCTGTACCAGGGGGTTCTCATATAAGCAACGTTCAGTGAGATTGCGTTTATACAAATGAGGGCTATGCGGAGTTGGACGTAAGTGAAAGTACTGTACTCCTGTTTGGACAAAGTACAAATGTGTGCCTGTCCTCACTGAGGATGATGATGATGTGGATGAAGATGATGATTTGTACCAAATCATGTGCAGAAACAGATGCAGACCCATGTCAGTCACATGCAACTCTACATCTACACATTCACTTCCAATGTTACATCAGGTCCAAAAAGTCTCAAAATAAAATTTTTAGGAAATTTCTCCCTCACAAGTAATTACATTTTAAAACACATTTTAAGTGACAACGTTTTCTGCACAGAGTTTATAAACTGATTGATTGACCACAAAATACACATTTACTAGAAGTGGAATTTAAGGCATCACGTATTGAACTACAACTCCCAGCCTCTTTACCCTGGATTCCGCACTGCACCGAGCTCCAGTTTGACGTTCCAGCCTCTCCTTTAATCTCTCATGAAGCAAATCTAGATAGTTATGCAAAGCCAAGGGTTAAGCCTCCGTGCTGTATGTACAATGCGTTCAGATCTCTTATCTCCTCTTCTGCTGGGAAGGGAATACACAGTGACAGCTCCTTAATATTGTTTCATTAATGACAGCCTGATTAACATCGGAAGCCCAATGATCTGTAATAAATGTTGCAATAATGTTCTTGTGAAACTTATGAACTGCGTAGTCCCATCCTGAGACATTGCTGTGCATGAAGATAATATATAAGGTAAAAAGAAACATTTAAATATATACAATTATATATTGCAAGTGTCATGTCAAAGATAATTACAGTTAAACTGGAAGTTGTTCTTAGCAAAAGATTTAGTTTAGCAGTAATAAATACATACTGCATATGACAGCTCACACTGACAAACATTTCTGTATGATACAGTCACTACAACATCACGGAAGGTAACTTTCACAGTTGCAACTTCCCATATCTAGCAATAGAATTTCCCATCAAGTCTTCCTGGGACATGCATTAGGTCAACATGGTCAATAGATCGACATGGTCAATAGATCGACATGGCCACGGTCGACACATGAAAATGTCGACATGTGTTGTTCACAGTTTTTACATTTTTTACTTTCTCATACTTTACGATCCACGTGGACTACGATTGGGAACGGTAACCTGTGCCGAGCGCAGCAGTAGCGGACCGAGGCACCTTGCCCAAAGCCAGGTGAGCAAAACGAGCCATGCGAGGGGACACGGTGCACTAATTGTAGCTCCCGTCACTTTACGAAGAAAAAAACAACAAAAATAAATTAAAAACGCATATCGCCTTTTTTGCATGTTGACATTTTCCGTGTCAACCTAACGCCCATGTCGACCTATATTGAGTGTCGACCTAGTCACTGTCGACCAATAGTGGTCGACCCAATGACTGTCGACCTAGTTACTGTCGACCCTATGATCCGCACCCATCTTCCCAGCATCACACTAGAGAAAGTGACCCCTTAACCTAATTGTGAGATCAAAGCAAAACTACCGTATAAAGGGTCCTACAATAATCCTTGTATTTCTGGTATTAAGTCAAAACGTCGACAGAATGTAGGCAGAACATTTTAGTGCCAGACTTAGGGTTCGGTTTAGAGTTAAGGTTAGGTTTCAGTTTAGGGTTATAGTTAGGTTTAGTGTTAGGTTCATGGTTAGGTTTATCGTGAGGTTTAGAGTTAGAGTTTAGGGTAAGGTTTGGAGTTAGAGTTTAGAGATAGGTTTGGTGTGAGGTTTATTTTCAGGGGTAGGTTTAGGATTTAGGGTTATGTTTAGGTTTATGGTTGGGTTTAGTTTTAGTGTTAGGTTAAGGCTTAGGTTTAGGGTTAGGTTTAGGTATAGAGTTAATTTTAGGTTTAGTGTTAAGTTTATGGTTATGGTTAGATCTAGTGTTAGGGTTAGGTTTATGGTTGAGGTCAGGGTTTGGTTTAGGGTTTGTCTTAAATTTAGGTACAGGGCTAGATTTAGGGTTTAGGGTTAGGTTTTAGGGTTAGGATTAAGTGTAGGGTTATGGTTAGGCATAGGTTTAGTGTTATGGTTAAACTTAGGTTTAGGGTTAGATATAGGATTAAAATAAGGGTTAGGTTTAGGATTAGAGTTATTTAGAGTTAGGTTTAGGGTTTAGCTTTAGCATTAGGTTTAGGGATAGGCTTAGGTTTAGGCAGAGGGTATTGACTGTGGACATTCAAAAATGTTGACATTCAAAACATGTTGACGTTATGGTGTTGACAATCAGACAAATATAATACTACTAAAACAAGACTGGGTAATACCTAGGGTTGCCATATTATGTCTTTAATCTGGGACACATAGGAAATACAGCGCACAGGTTCTCTGGCTGGCTAAATCCGCCATGTTTTATTCATTCACAGCCCAAGTGTAATCAAACATTAGGTGTCCCAGATTAACTGGATATCATGGCAACCCTAATAATAACAGACAGACAGAGAGGCAATAGGGCCACACTCACAAGATTACACTCTATAGGCAAATAGACATTTACATACATATTACAAACTAGTCCAACCAGATTGCAGAGGTTGGGGTGTGATAGATTATCCAATTCCACATCAATGTTGACTTGAGGTCAGAAAAATATGTAAGTGTAGAAATGTGCCCTTCTTACCCAAATCCATTGCCCAAAGTAACTCAAAGACACAAGTATCTACAGGAGGTTTCATCTCAAAGACTTCTGTACAGTATACAAGAGAGTTTCATGGGAGACCAGCAAAGCAGCATTACTGGGCTGCAGTACAACAAAACTCAGTACTGGGGCTCCATCAGCCTGGCCACTGTGGAGAACACTTCTTAGGAAATATGAAAAGAACAAATAATAATAATAATAATAATTTTATTTATATAGCGCTCTTTCTCCAATAGGACTCAAGGTGCTTAACAGATACATAGCATAATATAGTACAGAGAATAATGAAGTACAGAAAAGCTTTTCATAAAATACAGAAGCATGGAGATACTAAAGGGACATTATGGAAATGCTGAGTAAACAGGAAAGTCTTGAGTCTACTTTTGAAGGATTCTATAGTTGGGGCCTCTCGCACTGTGCGGGGAAGTGACTTCTATAGAGTCGGAGCCGCATGACTAAAAGCTCGACCCCCAGATGAATTACGGAGATTCTAGGTACTGCTAAAAGTCCTTCATCTACAGATCGCAGTAACCGAGTGGGGAAGTATGGGGTCAGAAGCTGCTTCAGGTACCTTGGGTCCTGGTCATGTAGTGCTTTGAAACTCAGTAAGCCAATCTTGAAGATGATTCGCCATCTTACAAGCAACCAGTGAAGGGAGTAGAGGATGGGTGTTATGTGGTTGGAACGGGGATGGTTAGTTTACAGCCTGGCAGCTGTGTTTTGCACCAGCTGTAAGTGGTGCAATTCTTTTGCTGGGAGACCAAGGTAGAGGGCATTACAGTAGTCTAATCGAGATGATACAAATGCGTGGATGACTTTTGGCAGATCATCTGAGGGAATTAAGTGCTTGATTCTGGCTATGTTCCTCAGGTGAAAGAATGAGTATATGATTGTGGCTGATATCTGATGTTTAAGTATAAAGCCACCATCCAGGACAACACCAAGATTCCGCATACGTACAGTGGTTTGTAACTCTGAATCACTGAGTGTAAGTCCAGTTGGTTAGCTATGCTGCAGTCTTGTACTTTGATGTTGCAGTCCTATCATAAGGACCTCTGTTTTATCCGGGTTCAGTCGCAGCCAACCTGCGCTCATCCACTAAATCTAAATTATTTCATCAACATAAGTTACAGATGTCACTCCACCTGTCCCAATTCTCGGGTGGAATATGTGGATGCTGACTGTACACTTGGAGATGATGAGTTCCCAGAACTGTGGCGCAGAGTCTAATATATCGGTGGTTTTCACCAGGGACCTCAGCAAGGGGATTTGGACTTTGCTGTACCCAATACACAGGTTGCAGACCTCAGTTTGGGTTCCAATATATGGGCTGGTGGTCGATTTTGAAATTCTCAGATCTACTAAAGCCAAAACCAACTGAAAATTTACTAAAAAAATTACTTTAGACTAAAATAGACATCTAACCAACTCTCTGTACTTTTTAACAGAAGCCTATACAAATCTCTCATTTACTAACAGTCCATTTGAAAAACAAACCAAAACCGACTCAAAATTGCCTCAGTTGCCTGAAAACTCACCATGATGCCTATGAAAAGGGATACATCCATATGGCTGCAGCAGTTATGGCAATCCAAGGCTCATTTTCCTGCGGTATGCAAATCACCACCTGAACAAAGATGTTTTTGGGTCTAAATGTGCATGTGACATGTTTTAGCCAATAGGAGAGAAGCAGGAAATTAAATTTGGTTTTAATTCGATTTTGAGTTGACTTTGAGTTGGTTTAGAGATAGTTTCTAATGTGTATTAAACTAAAACCAAATTTAGACTTTTAAAACTGACTCAGATCACCATTATTCTTTAAACTGGACAAATAAAACCCAACTTTTAGTAATTACCCAATTTTAGTCGGTCAAACATGAGTGAAAAATCAGATGATTTGAGTTGGTTTTCAAAGCAATTCAAAACCAACTCTTAGTAAATATTCCCCCATAACTCATCCATGAGAAATACATTATCCCAGGGAAGGTTTATCGGTCATATGGAACATGTGTGCAGCCATTCCAGCAGTCCCATGGCTAAAGTTGTATTTGAGACTAATATAACAGGAAAGTCAATGGACAATTATATGACTGGCCTTATCACGGGTATTGCACCAATTTCCTAAGGCAACCATCAAAATCTAGGCAGGGGGCAGTCATGGGAAAGGAACAAATGGGTTTTGCTTACAGTAGAATAGCTTAGAACCATTCCTGATCAGAAGATGCTCAGGTGTGACCTGTGGAAAGTAAACAAGGCACCGTCCAACTAATAACCTGAACCTATTGGACATTTAAGATACTTCAAAGTATTATTCCTCTCTCCCCGGCATCTAGCACAAGTAGCTAGTTCTGGCATGCATGTTCTCATGTCTCCAAATGACCCAGATAGTTCTGAGGAAAACACAGAAAGAGATCACTGTCCTGGGATACACACGTTCTCTGTCACTATGTCAAAAAGAGAAGGCAAACACCATTATCCAGGCCTATGCTGTGTCTACCATGCACATGAGCCCGCAGACACAACTTTAAGCAACTTCAGATTATTCAGATGCATGCAGCTCAGCTGCATCTTTACTTGCAGCTTAGTGGGTGTATCTGCACAAAACTTGGCATTTGCACACAAGATACTGTATGAGGGCCGTGGGCATGTACAGGCTATGTGCATGCAAATGCAGGCTATTCAGAGAAGTATGCAGAGATCTGGCTGCTTTCAGCCTGCACCAATGGCTGAGCTGGAGCAACTGATGATAATGGATGTGGTGCAGCCACAAAGATGTTGCATTCAACTCCAAGCACGAAATATGGCGGCAAATACTGCTGAATTGCGTGCAGCTCAGAATATGGCCCATAGTGTGGAATTTAGAATGCTTGAAAAAAGGATTGTTCATGGCCCATGATTGGTTAGGAAAATTCAGGATCCACTGAGTTCCTCCACTCAGAACATGATAAATTGTACAAAACAGCAAATGCCACCATTTTATTTAAATAAATGCAGCAACAACACCTCCTTCCTGCATTTGCGATTGCAATATTGTGATCAAACGATCGCAGTCCAGGATGTACATCGCAACCATCAGTCGTGATGGTCATCTGCTACGGCAGGTTGAGTAAGCCTGACCTCTTACTCAAGCTAGCTGTTGCAGGGCGGCTTGCAAGGCCAAGGAAATTACATCTCGTGATGCAGTACTCACCACTCCTGGAAAATGGGGGCAACACGCCCTCGTCCCGTCCCTTCCCTCGAACGCCTCTGCCTGTCATACGCAGAATTCGTCTTGCACATGCGCAGTTTTCTGACCATCGGGAAACTGCAGATTGGATGGTAATTGTGATACAGCGTTAATTAGGCCCTTGCTGCTGAAATGAAAACCTCTCCCTATCAATGTGACCTCTGGGGGTGTATTTAATAAAAGGTCGATTCCCATAGATTTTTATCCATTTCAAATTGATGGAAAGCAATTTAAATTGATATTGTGTTTCCAAGGCTAAAAAAAACCCACATTTACTAACATTCTAAAATTACTATAAAAATTGGTTTAGATTGATTTTCATCAATAAAAACAGATGGAAATTGATGAAAAACGACCTTTAGCAAATATCACCTGGTCAGAAACTAGAAATGAGGGAACAGCACAGACCTCGGGCACTGGAAGGGTAGACAAATGGCGTACAGCACCAGAGAACGGTAACTCTTGGTGCATATTTCAGCCTCTTAATAGATGGTAAGGGGATGCTCCTATAATCGGTCTATGACGTTAATAAATAAGGAGAATATACAAGGATTGGCAATGATCAGCAAAACCTGAACATTCCCTGAATGCATTTTTCATAGCAGCCATGCTGTAATGAGAGCTGCTTGTGTTGTAACAGGCTATTGATGGCAACGCCATGTTTCGCTCTACCTGTCCGTTCCACTTGTATAACTCTCCCAATAACGGTTATTGGATGCTGCCTTTCTGTGCCCATTAACAGTCTGTGCTTTATTACTGAAATTCCTCATGATTGCTCTGCATCGAGCCTATTGGCATGTTAGGTACTCAGCTAATAGATATTGCTGCTCGCATTCAGGATATTGTGTCAGAGATGCCGTTGACCATAACACTCATTACACTCGGTCTAAGGACAATCCAATTGTTTCTTTAACATACAGCCTGCATAGTATGTCCTTGGGGAAGTCATTTTACAGCCTTTATATTTTGTACTGATACTCTGCTCCCCTCCATGAAATTCCTATCAACATGAAATCAGAAACCGGAGACAATAAGAATATACTTTAGGCGTTGTTATTCTTGGAAGCTTGCGAGCAGGGCCCTCCTGCCTCTGTCTGTTTGTTTTTACCCAGTTTAGTTTTTTCACTCTTGTTTCCAATTGTTTCGTTTTATGTTATCACTGTTTCCAATTGTAAAGCGCAACGGAATTTGCTGCGCTGTATAAGAAACTGTTACTATTGTATCTTACTTGCCGACTTTTGGTCTGCTCTCTCCGGGAGAAAGCAGCCGGTCGGCTCAGCAGGGCAGGCGGGCTGTGAGGTGACGTGCAGAGGGGGGCGGGCCAGAGGCGGAATGGGGGCGGGCCAGAGGCGGAACGGGAATGTGGCTGCAGGATCGCGTCTTGTAAGCCACGCCTCCCACTGTGTAATGCCGCCATTACCGGCATTATACAGCAGGGGGCGTGGCTATGATGACGCGATTCAACAAAAATCGCATCATTGCTTGCCCGGACCGCCCACTTTACTCGCTAAGTGGGCGGCCGGGCAGGGGGTGACCCCTGACATCGGGAGACTTGCCTGCTCTTCCGGGGGGCCGGTAGGGTCACCCGATTTTCGGGAGCCTCCCTGCCATACCGGGAGGGTAGGCAAGTATGTATTGTATCATTCTTATTTTTATCTGTTAAGTAACTTTTGTCCAACAATTTATTAATTTCTCTCTCTCTAAAGTGTTGCACCCAGAAATATTACTTGAAATGAGTGTGTGCTGCAAGTGACAGAGGCAGCTCACAGAGAGCAGCATACCTTATATGAACGAAATAGAGACTTGCCGATAAAACCAGCCTTACTACGGATCAGTGGCAATATTTATGAAGGTTGGCAGTGTGATGGTGATTCCCATCCAAAGCATTAAGCACTTCTGTATGTTGATGTCTTTTCACAATATGCAGGTCATATACGAAGGAGTGAATATACAGGGACAGGGCGTTCTTTATTTTATTTTAGTACTTATGTATCTACAGGTTCACCAATTACAGAACAGCGGACGCGTCCAATTTCTCCTCGGGGATCTGCCTATGGGTATAAATCATGACTGTACGCAGCTGCATTTTTCTAGGTTACGGAATTGCCAATCTTCTCAAGTGAAGCTGGCACTCAAGGAAGAAGACAGACACCAACCGGACCCAAAGTTCTCCGCAATTGCATACTCAAATGCAGCGCCGACGCAAAAATAAGGAACTTTGGGGGTAATTTGGACCTGATCGTAGCAGCAAATGTATTAGCAGCTGGGCAAAACCATGTGCACTGCAGGTGGGGCAGATGTAACATGTGCAGAGAGAGTTAGATTTGGGTGGGGTGCGTTCAAACTGAAATCTAAATTGCAGTGTAAAAATAAAGCAGCCAGTATTTACCCTGCACAGAAACAAAACAACCGTCCCAAATCAAACTCTCTCTCTGCACATGTTACATCTGCCCCACCTGCAGTCCACATAGGGGGTAATTCAGATCTGATCGTAGCAGCAAATTTGTTAGCAGTTGGGCAAAACCATGGCCCTCATTCCGAGTTGTTCGCTCGCTAGCTGCTTTTAGCAGCATTGCACACGCTAAGCCGCCGCCCTCTGGGAGTGAATCTTAGCATAGCAGAATTGCGAACGAAAGATTAGCAGAATTGCGAATAGAAATTTCTTAGCAGTTTCTGAGTAGCTCAGGACTTACTCCTACACTGCGATCAGTTCAGTCAGTTACGTTCCTGGTTTGACGTCACAAACACACCCAGCGTTCGCCCAGCCACTCCCCCGTTTCTCCAGACACTCCAGCGTTTTTCCCTGACACGCCTGCGTTTTTCCGCGCACTCCCAGAAAACGGTCAGTTTCCGCCCAGAAACACCCACTTCCTGTCAATCACACTACGATCAGCAGAACGATGAAAAAACCTTGTTAGGCCGTGAGTAAAATAACAAACATTTGTCCAAATTTACTTGGCGCAGGCGCACTGCGAACATTGTGCATGCGCAGTTTGCGACTAATCGCTCCGTAGCGAAAAAAAATAACGAGTGAACAACTCGGAATGACCCCCCATGTGCACTGCAGGTGGGGCAGATATAACATGTGCAGAGAGAGTTATATTGGGTGGGTTATATTGTTTCTGTGCAGGGTAAATACTGGCTGCTTTATTTTTACACTGCAATTTACATTTTCAGATTGAACACACCCCACCCAAATCTAACTCTCTCTGCACATGTTACATCTGCCGCACCTGCAGTGCACATGGTTATGCCCAACTGCTAACAAATTTGCTGCTGCGATCAGGTCTGAATTACCCCCATTGACTGCTAGGGTTGACCTATGGCTACGCAGACTGGCAACACTGGCTCAGCGTTTCTCTACACACATGATTGCAGCTGGTCCCTTCCTGTCAATCACTCCGTGTATAAAATATCACACAGGAGACATGGTGCGTGTGCAGTGCAATTGTGGCACAGGCGCAGTCTGCTTATAATTGCTCTGCTGCAAAAACATCGGCATTGCACAAAAACATATCATAGGCCCTATGCTCAAATGCAGTGCGGTATTATTTGGAACTGTGTGTTATACAGTATTTGTGAATATTTACACATACAGATCTGTAGCCGCTCTCATTATTGCAGCGGCAGCGATTACACACGCCCGGGAGCGAATACATACACCCGCAATGTCATTGCATGTTCCCTCCGGTGGACGTGCTAATTGCAGAAAGCTAGTCACACCCACGACTATTATCGGGTGCGATGAGAGGAGCTACAAAGGTATGTCCTGTCTTACTGTTGCTTCAGCAGTGCCCAAATGCCCCTCTCAGCGAACCAGGTCCCTATACACTACTCTGCTAAACTGCCCCGATCAATTGCTTATTTTGAAGATTTCGTAAAACTACCCCTTAGAGTTCAGGAATGTGCCCGAGTGCCAGTTGTGCCGATAATGGGGGTACAGATATTAATTACCCAGGCCTGATAAAGCCTCTTAACCCCCCCCCCCCCCCGCCTACCTGTCAGATGCTTCAATCTACTGCCCCCTTTTATATTGCAGTTCTGAGAGGCACTGATGGAACCAGCAGTTGTTGAGCATTCTGGTTCTTGTAGTGCCATTTGGAGGATCTAGGGGTGACTCTAGGCAAGTTTTCTCTCAATTTATATATATTTTGTACAGTATGTGCTATTATCAAGTAGCCTTACAGTAGACTTCTATGGCGCGGAGTGGGTGCTGTGATCATGCAGTGTAGGGACCTCCAGAATCAGAGACGCCTTGGTGTTTGGCCTGGAGGCTTACCATTACTTTGTAACTATATGTAACTAAGCTCTCTGAATTATCTACTATCATGTAGTGTTCAAATCTTATTGCAAATGCCTCTTGGTGTGCTGGGGAAAATCTGTTTTATGTCTTTTCACAGTTATTTACATTGTAATATTTTGGGGCTTTGATATCCAATTTGCTGTTGTTATTGTTACATTATGAATTTTTTTCTCTTGTCTATAAATGGTAATCCTATAAAGCGATGTGAATTATAGTGGTATTATTTAAATACATATAAAGATGTACTGTAGCTAGGCTCGGCAGCACGGAAATGCGATCACGAAAAGTGTGCCCAGCAAATGTGTACATGTGTGCGTTCACATCCACGTGCCCATAGGAAATTAATGGTGTGATCACAAGTGTGACTATTCGCAACCTGACACACAAAATCGCTACTGTGATGCATGCACACACGTGTACACATCGCGGCAAAGCTGAGCTGTATATATTCAACTTTCAACCTTTCAAAACTCAAAGTATTGAACCAAAGTTGTAGGATGTCTTGAGTTTAGTTGTGCAGTTACTATACACGTACCTTAGGTATAATGGTAACAGTCTGTGAGTTACAGTCAGTAGAAAGACTTGGATGAGCCACTAAATAAAAAGGTTGTTGTTTAAGGCAAAACCAAGTTGTAAAGTAAATCGCTACTTTAAACTTCATCACCGAAATCTTGCCGCTACCCCCAGCTCTCAGGCAGGGCCCCGGGCGGCATTAGGGGGCATGGCTTCGTACAGGGGGCATGGTCATTTACGCCCCCTGTACAGACTGAAATGATGTGCGGTGCGCGATGACATCATCGCGCACCGCACAGCAAAGGTCCTCTCCACGAAGGGAAACTAGACGTGTAGCGTCTAGTTCCCTTCGTGGAGAGGACCTTTGCTGTGCGGTGCGCGATGACGTCATTGCGCACCGCACAGTAAAGGACCTCTCCACAAAGGGAAACTAGATGCGTACGCGTCTAGTTTCCCTTCCCAGTGGCAGCGGGGGGGGGGGCAGCGGCCAGCGGCAGCAGGGGGCAGCGGGAAGCACACAGCAGCAGCGGATCTTGCCCTGGTGCGGCGCCCTCCGGTTTTGCTCAATTGCTAACAAATTTGCTGCTGCAATCAACTCTGAATTACCCCCTATGTTTCCCATGCAGTGATGCTATCAGCCAGCAATGATCACAAAGATATCACAGTACTAAATATAATGATAATGGAGAAACAAGTGTAATAATGGTCTCCCCAACCTTTGGGTAGGCTCAGTTCATTAGCCTCCCACCGGCTGCATCGCCCTCACTTTCATTTCTGAGCTACACCAGTGATCACAAAGGGAAACAAGTCATCTATCAGAAACATAAATATATCTCCAATGAACGCCCTAAGAGCTCAGTGAATGAGATTAGAAATATTAAAACATAGCCATGTAAAATTACTACACTATGGTGATTTTATTGCATTCATTAAAATGTCATTTTCTATACTTAGAAAATTACTTTTTAATAATCACTGATAATTTGTTGAAAGACACAGTATAAAGAAAATGATGTTTAAATAAAGTATATTACTATATATACACAGGAAGCGGTCACATCGCATTACACAGGAGTGCTAATGTAACAGACAGTTGCTTGAGCTTGAAAAAACTTTAGCATTGGAATGTCTAAATTGGGGACTACTGTATGTATACACCCTGCAGGTTCCATACACTGTACTTACATCTGTTGGTCAATGATGGGGGAGGACAGAGATGTCATTTGTGGGGGAACATATCCTTTACTAAAAACAGCTGCATCATTGGGGACAGTGACACCCGGTGCGATGCGAAAAAGCCTCATGAGCACTGGAAGTGCCCACAATAGAAAAGGGGGCGTGGTATCAAGGGAAGGGGTGTGTTCTTAAAGGGAGGGCGTGTCCTCACAAAACATCCCATTTTCATTACTCCGGGGTCATGCCCCCCACATTCCCCTAGTGATGCCAGTGATAAAATTGTTGCCATGGCTATGGTGATAAAATGTTTGTGAATCTGCAGAATGGTAATGTCCTTGTCATGTCTGAGGGTTGGGTCTGGTGTGAGTGGGTGGAGCGAGGACTGCTAGAGCATGGAAGAAGCAGGGAGGCTTGATCCAATTACTACTCATAGAACTAGGAGACTAGTAGAGGCATTAGGAACTGCTGGTAGTGGACTTGAGGCGTTGTGTTGGTGTTCTACCAGTGGCCAGCCCGAAGGTGTCTTTATTAGACCGGAATTGAATCTGGCTTGATCACCCGAGTGGTGTTTGAGACACGGATGACTGGATAGATGATCAGGCTGGAACTGGATAGATGACCAGGCTGGAACCAGAGAGGTGACTGAGCTGGAACCAGGTAGCTGACCAGACTGGAACTGGATAGGTCGCCGGGCTGTAACTGAATAGTTGACCAGACTGGATCTGAATTAGCAACTGGACTGGAACTGGGCAGGTGTTATTAAAATACAGTCTCTGCATACTGGAACCATATTGGCAACCATAGTGGAATCAGTCAGGTGTTATTAGATTAGAGCATCTGTAATTCAGAGTGCCCCGGGTGCCCGCCCTACTAGCCTGCACATAAAACCATTGACACTGATTGGTAGTATACATAGACTACTGTAATTTGTGACATTTCTACATCTGAGTCTCAATCTTTTTAAAAAGGGCTTAAGTGCGAATGGCCACGGCTCCTCCTCATGCCAAGTTCGGTTGTGCTTCATCTGGCGATGGTACATTTATATAACCCATTCCTGTATGGTTAATGTCGCTGGCCAGCGTCTCCGGTACACATATAAAATACAAAATGTAAAGGAAAATCTGGTATGCTGCCCCTCTCGGAGCGGCTCTGCTGCACCAGGTATCTCATACTGTACGGCGAATAGACACTAGGGGATGTATCAAATATTTACTATAGTGTGGGTTTTTTAGAAGTAGAGATGTTGCCCATAGCAACCAATTAGATTCTATTGGGCATTTATCCAGCACCTTCTAGAAGATAATTCCTAGAATATGATTGGTTGCTACTGGCAACATCTCCACTACGTCTAAAACCTCAACTTTAGTAAATATACCCTTAGATGCATGAGGACACATCATTATATAATATCACTTGTCTAATGGGTAATATAGCGTAATTATATGAAACTCATTAGAAATTATGGTTCAATCCATATCTAATACTTTCTAGTTCTGTTCTTATTTGATTTATATCGACAGCTCAGAGCAGCATGCAGTACAGGAGGTACCAGTATAGAACAGCAGAACATTGATATAATATCAGCTGTATTTTGTGCACAAGGAGACTTGCTATAATGGCGACTCATCTCTGCCCACCAACAAACCGCTCACCGTGTGACAATGATTCTCTAATGGTTTCGCAATATTTTATTATAGTCATTGGGGGGTCATTCAGACCTGATCGCTCGCTAGCAATTTTTTGCAGCACTGCGATCAGGTAGTCGCCGCCTACAGGGGAGTGTATTTTAGCTGTGCAAGTGTGCGAAGGCATGTGCTGCCGAGCTGTACAAAAAGATCTTTTGCAGTTTCTGAGTAGCCCAGGATCTTACTCAGCCGCTGCGATCACTTCAGCCTGTCCGGGAACAGAATTGATGACACCTGCCCTGCAAACGCTTGGACGCGCCTGCGTTTTTCCAAACACTCCCTGAAAACGGTCAGTTGACACCCACAAATGCCTTCTTTCTGTCAATCTCCTTGTGATCGCCCGTGCAAATTGATTCTTCGTAAAACCCATCGCACAGCAACGATCTGCTTTGTACCTGAGCGAGCGATCGGGTCTGAATTACCCCCATTATTTTATAATGAATGATTTTGTCATATTGGGGGCTCAGTATGTACAGTTTCAGTAGCCTCTTCCAATATATTCATTTGTATGTTAATAATAGCAATATTAATTAAAATGCTAACAGAGAAAAGGTGTAAAGGTATGGTACAAATAGTATACATACACAAACATTTTGAATGCCATACATCCAGCCATGTACTGCATGTATAGCCGCATTTATTAACACTGTATTCGCAATTAATTATGCAAGGGACAGCTCATCCATTAAGAACTGCACTTTGTGGTGTGAGGACTCCTGGATTTATGACCTGCACGAGCAACAGGGGGCACTAAAAGGGATCCCATCAGATCCCTCTCAGGGAATTCTGCAGAAAGAAGATTTTAGGCGTCTACAGGCAACATTTCTTTCTAGGTTTATTTCCTTAGACATCTGTACCATACAGCAGATACAGTATGAGCCAATAGAATTACACAAAATCAAATACAGTATATAGCCATGACAAGCCAATAACACATAACATGCATTCAGGGTGATAGTAGGATCATAGTCCGTGTGTAACCTCACAGAAAGTGAGTCATTTAATCTGCAGGAAAGTATATACTCAGTATTCACTTTATTAGGGACAGATCTCTAGCACTGGGTAGGATCTAACTTTGCCCCCAGGAGCATGGATTCAACAAGATGCTGGAAATATCCCTACAGATCCTCGACCATGGTGACTTCACGCAGTTGCAGCAGATCAGTCGGCTGCACATTCATGCTGCAATCTCCCGTTCCACCAAAGATTCTCTTTTGGACTGAGATCTAGATGTAAAACCCGGAAGAGGAGGATGTGTGAGATGGTGCAGAGCAGATTCACGCTGGAGTTACCTACTTGGTGGCTTTCTATTCTTAGACCCCCTTCTCAAGCAGCAAATCCAAACTAGACCATGCTGCGGGAGAGAGGCACGGGTTCCCCAACTAGACACAGACAAGTATAGACAGTACTTTGCAACATATTGTTTAGACTTATTTATAGCATGCCAAAAATGTCTGGAATAGGTTTCTAAGATCAAGAATGTCGCTTTAAATAATCTACAATAACTACAAATCAAAGCACAATCTGACTCAGAATCATGAAAATGAGCCGGCTTCCCCTTCCGTAACCGAGTATGAAGCATTATTAAAGTGTGTTATGGGCAGCAGTTGTGCTGTGTTTGCATAAATTGTGTATTTTTAATATTTGTTAAGATTCAGAGTTAGTTGTCGTCACCTTTATCATCATCATAATCTTCATTATCATCATCATACAATTTACACCAAGGTTAAAGCCCCCGCAAGACCCTTCCAGCCACAATATGCGCGTGACTTTTTCACTAGCCATTTAAGCCGCAATTTGAGACTACATGCCCTCACTACACCCTTACAGTACTTTGGTCATAATGGCGTGCCCACTGCCCATGTCTACTCACCCATTCCAGTGCTGGGGCTGGCTGCATATTCGTATACAGTCACAGATCCAGCACGAACCACAAAAAGGCTTGCACGCACACTAAGAAGTTTTTTTAACCTACTTATTTCTACATAATTCCTAGTAGTGCAGTTTCTGCCAACCCAGTTTTCATACCCCAAATGGGGCAGTGCCTAACGATACTGGAGCATAGCATTGGTAAAATGGAGCTGTGTTTGTGTAGATCTGGAAACTTGGGGCCTAATTCAGACCTGATCGCAGCAGCAAATTTGTTAGCTAATGGGCAAAACAATGTGCACTGCAGGTGGGGCAGATGTAACATGTGCAGAGAGAGTTAGATTTGGGTGGGTTGTGTTCAAACTGAAATCTAAATTGCGGTGTAAAAATAAAGCAGCCAGTATTTACCCTGCACAGAAACAATATACCCCACCCAAATCTAAATCTCTCTGCACATGTTACATCTGCCCCAACTGCAGTGCACATGATTTTGCCTATTAGTGGACACATTTCTGCTGTGATCAGGTCTGAATTAGGCCCTTGGTTCATCAGACAGGGTTAAGTTTTTTTCTTTTTATTGTGGACATTTTGAGATGTATGTTGCCCCCCCAAAAAAACTTTTTGTGCCCAAATTGCCTGCAGTAAGACCCAACCATGGGATTTGTTTTGCTGTGAAAGATTCAGATCGCCAATAAACCTGAATTCCTGCGTGTTCAATGTTTTTTTTTTTTATGTACAGTATTTTATTTCACAAAGATGCGGTAAAAATATATATTGCCGTTCTACGTTGTATTCACACATCACAAAAAAACATCAAGTGATTTCTGATTGTTGCACTTAGATGTCTTGAAATAGTTTGATCAGCAAAATTCTGTCATTTCATTTTGTTGTAGAGAAAAAAAATTCCTCCAACCATTCTCCAGGCCTAGTACTTAGTTGTCAATTGTTCTGATTGCCCAATCCCTGGAGAAATCTGGCCGCAGGAAACACCAAGGGAATCGGCCATCAAAGAAGGAAAACATGCAGACTGTTCTTTCCAGGTCTGGCCATTTATAAATGCCGTATTTACTGCTTCTGTGTTTTACTAGCTTTATAAACAAGGCAGATATGGTACATGGCGACAATAAAACTCCTCAGCTTTCCCTATACCCATCAGATTTATAATCCCTGATCCTTGGAGAAAGGTTTCATGACCAACAGTTTATAAGATGCCTCCTTAACCCCTGTCTAGCAGAGGCCTTTAGCAGTAGGCGGAAATAACAGAGGATTTTCTGCTGTGCAAATGAGCGCAATCACAGACACAGGTGAGAGTTAAATCTTCATTTCTAAATCTTCCCCCCCCCCCCCCCCCCTGCTGATTCTTGAATTAAATACAGGATCGGACCAGCTTAATTTTAGAGCGAACACGGAGATGGAATACATTGCAGGGGTCCCGCTGATATCTAAACCCACTCAAACACAGCTTCGGGGAGAAATCACTGCGGTGGAAACCAAGAGACCTAATTACAGGTTTTGTGTTTGATTCACTGAGCCTCTGGTGGATAAACATGAGGAAAAAGCTCTGTCTGTCGCAGTCAGTGATGTTCAGTCACTTCTCCGCTGGGTTGCGGAGTGTCACGCGGTCACAGAGTTGCAGGACTTGCAGCCAGCAATGGTCCCCGGGTGCGTGATCTTTTCCAGGAAAGTGGCCTTTTAGGATAACAAAGCTTTGCTGATGCACCTTGCAAAATAATGATCTCTCATACAAGGTTGTTATATTAAATGCTGTATAATTACACATCTCAGAAACTATTATAGCCTTGTTTATTTTCTGCTACATATGCTCCAGAACAAGCATTGCTGCAAATAGGACTCGCACCTCCGAAATCTATCTAATTTCCTTCTGATCATTCTTAGGTAGGGTTTTATTAAACCAAAATGAGCCCCTTTGCTGAAGTGAGACCAAGGCCAAGCTGGTCAGAACAGTCCTGGGTTTCATCTTGTTGATATTTTTTTCCTCCAGCAGGTACAGCCGTACTCACTGTTCTACACACTGGTAAATAGAGCTTCAGCGCAGCAGGATGTCATACAGATCACCAGCCAGTGAGTGTATGCAGGTACCGGGTAGTGGTGCAGGATGCTGGAACAGTGCAATCATGGGTCTCACTGTCTTTCACTGTAACACAGTCTCAAGATGGCACCACGCATGCTCAGTAGTAGTCTTGGCGGCCATCTTGGTACATGGAATGAAGCTTCCTTGGAGCAGCAGAAACGTGGAGTCTGTGCAGGTATTAGGAGATACAATATTAGGGGAACTTGGACCAAGTTATGTAAAACTTTCTACAGTACATGGGGGGTCATTCAGACCGGATCGCACACTAGGTTTTTTCGCTGCACTGCGATTAGGTCAGAACTCGGCATGTGTACGCACTGCAATGTGCAGTCGCGTCACACGGGTACAAAGCGGATCGTTGCTGAGTGATGGATTTAATGAAGAATCCATTCGCACAGCCGATCACAAGGAGATTGACAGGAAGAGGGCGTTTGTAGGTGGCAACTGGCCGTTTTCTGGGAGTGGTTGGAAAAACGCAGGCGTGTCCAAGCATTTGCAGGGCGGGTGTCTGACGTCAATTCCTGTCCCGTACAGGCTGAGGTGATCGCAGCGGCTGAGTAAGTTCTGAGCTACTCAGAAACTGTACAAAACTTTTTTGTACCGCTCGGCTGCACAAGCATTTGCACACTTGTAAAGTGAAAATACACTCCCTCATAGGCGGCGACTATCTGATCGCAGCGCTGCAAAAAATAGCTAGCGAGCGATCAGTCTGAATTAGGCCCATTGTACATAGGTTTGGAAAAACCATAGAAACTGTCATAATGTAAATGGTAGTTATGAGACAACAGGATAACGTCACTAAATAGTTAAAAGGTTCCATGTTACTGATACATTGTAACGTTTCTGATGTTCCCACGGATCTCATGATTTTTTTGTCATCCCATGTTATCTATACAGCTGGATATTCCATTACAGTTATAAGGTACAAAGTTATCTAGCAGTGGCGGACGCCATCGAGATTATAGAACATTTCCACATTACAGTGGGCACACTGGGGGTCCCTTCATTTAGGATGTGTCTAAAGGAATGTACGGACCCCTGCGAATATAAAACCACCTTAGAAGAAGACATGATATACAGGGCATAGAGACGCCATGTGTGCCCCACTTTACAGTACAAGGATCCTGGTTCATTTCAGAGGCACGAGGACATCAAAGAAACCCTTACAGAGCGGGCACCAACGTGACGGGCGAATCGCGATTTCCAGCCTCTGAATATGTCAATACTAGATATGCTCAATATTTATAGACAGAATGAAAGAAGGTGTTATTAACATAAAACCGATTTATTATCGCAATATAGGACACACAGATATATATTACACTTCCCAACGTTAAAATCCCAAAATTAGCAATAGGTAAACATGAATGAAGGGTTAATTTGTTTTGCTGTATTACAATGTATCAGTTGCTGATTATAATACATATTGTATAACACAGTATCTATAAGATCAGTATGATCTACCGGCGGCCAGGATGCTGGCCGTCAGAATACCGCCAACTGTACTCCTGTCGCCAGTATGCCGGTAGCGGGGTGAGCGCAAAGAGTACCGTTGCAGGCACAGTGTCTCGTTGTGCCCGCCACAGGGTCTATTGCCATTCTATGGGTGTTTTGGTTACCCACGAGTGGGAATAGTCCTGTGGCGCCGGGATTCCGTCATTGTCAGCTGTTGGGATCCCGACAGCCGGCAAATGAACTGCACCCCCCTGTAACTACAGTACATCCTCTACCTGGAGACTGCTGGAGTCCCACTGCAGGGCGGACATTACTAACCACCTACTCTTACAGCTGTAGGATATCACTGCATGTAGGTGGGCTCAGTATGTCTATCGTACCTACCTCTGTGCCGGCAGCAGCCTGCTGTGAGTGGGGAGCGGCAGACACTTTTATTAACAGCCGGTGGGCATTTCCCCATAAGAGGGCTGGGAGCTGTACAGCATCACTCCCCTAAGAGTTCTTTCTCCACCATCCATCAGACGGAGACCTGCGACCATTCTCTGCTAATTTCATTGACTTTACTTAATGAAGGTTTATGATACAGGGTATCAGGGCTGACACTGATATATTCGTCTTGTACTGAATCTGTAAGAGACTGTAACATTCAGGAAATGTAGTTATATCAATAGCCAGCAATTAATACATTGCTACACAGCAAGAGCAAATGCATCCATGGACTGACTGAATTACAATAACCATTTATTCATATTCACCTGCTGCTAATGTTGCAGCTAAAGTGGCTTTGTCACTGGTAATTGTTATATACAGTTTATGTACAGTATGTGTCCTATTTTGCGATAATAAATTGGTTTTATGTGAATGAGGCCTTGCCACCAGCGCAATTTCTACTGATGTATATGTAACATGGTTATAGGTTATTTTCATTTGTTATAAACATATATATTGTAATATGTATATAAAGTATTTAAGGAATATAAAATATATTTAGTAATGTCCATAATAGTATATGTGTGTTTAATATGTATTTATATGTAAGAAAGAGGTATATTAAGTGTATTTTATGTACGGGATATACAGGAGGGAGTAGGAGGTGCGGCACAGTAATAAAAGACAGAGGAGGCAGCCTGCGCGTGCCATTACTTGATGGGCTGAGTGCAAAGGGTGCGCGGGGCTGGTAATAATAGCGGCCAGGTGCAGAGGATCCCCGCGTGCAGGTAAATTGTGCCGTGTGCTGAGGGGTCACCTCGCACAGGTAAGGGAGGCCGTGTGCAAAGGAGTGGTCCCCGTGCGCCGGTGGAGGAGAGCATATAAAAGACGCTCCCGGCCGGCGGCGAGTCAGTCTGCAGATCCCCCTTGTAGTGCTGGCACCTGGGCTTCTCCGGCGGCTGCTAAGAGCTATAACAAGCTGTAAACACATCAGCGGCAGATGGGGAATCAGGGTAGCGCAGCCAGTCAAGGTAGCCTGAGCGCCGGAGAATGGAGTAGCGGGGCTGAAGAGGCAGGAAAGGTCATTGAGGTGGCCTACCTGTCCTCAATCCCCAGGCTGCCCGCTTCTCTCCAGAGAGTGCGATGCTAAGTTGCCCCTGCTCCCGCGATCAGCTGTAAACATTAATGCGGGCAGCAGGAGGTAGAAGGCGGTGACACTACTGAGAGCTCTGGCACCTCCTACTCCAGCATCGGAGGTAGTGGGAAAGGAGGCGGCGCCATAGACACAAAGGCATCAGTAAAGGGGCGTTCCATTGCTGAGACTCCAGGCATTAAGAGAGGTGGAGCCTGCAAGCATTAGCCAGTAAGGAGAGTCGGGGGAGGAATCGACAGCACCGCTGACGAATCGAGATGGTGTAAGTGAATGATTAACACCTGCACAATGGGGGTCATTCCGAGTTGTTCGCTCGCAAGCTGCTTTTAGCAGCTTTGCACACGCTAAGCCGCCGCCTACTGGGAGTGAATCTTAGCTTATCAAAATTGTGAACGAAAGATTAGCAGAATTGCGAATAGACACTTCTTAGCAGTTTCTGAGTAGCTCCAGACTTACTCGGCATCTGCGATCAGTTCAGTCAGTGTCGTTCCTGGTTTGACGTCACAAACACACCCAGCGTTCGCCCAGACACTCCTCCGTTTCTCCAGCCACTCCCGCGTTTTTCCCAGAAATGGTAGCGTTTTTTCACACACACCCATAAAACGGCCAGTTTCCGCCCAGAAACACCCACTTCCTGTCAATCACACTCTGATCACCAGAACGAATAAAAAACCTCGTAATGCCGTGAGTAAAATACCTAACTGCATAGCAAATTTACTTGGCGCAGTCACACTGCGGACATTGCGCATGCGCATTAGCGACTAATCGCTCCGTTGCGAGAAAAAAATAACAAGCGAACAACTCGGAATGACCCCCAATATTAAACACCTAAGGCACCCTAAGATAAGAGAGACATATAGCTGCACCCATGTGTGTGTAGACTGTGATAACCAGAGGCATTCCATACTGCACTAAATTTAACCCCTAAAGACTGTGAACTGAGGTACGTACATGAAGTGAGGGGTATAACAATAGGCATTGAGCAGCTGAAGTACTGATGGAGACTTAGCCCAGGATGTTAAGGGTAAACACATGGCAATAGACTTTATTCCACCTAAAGGTGGTAGACTATAAAGGCTTGTAAGTCTCCTGCTATCAGGACTATTTGGAGTTTCCTGTAAAAGAATATTACTAGAGACTGAATTCAGTCAGGAACTACAGAAATTATTGTGACTCATTAATAAGCCCCTTGCTAAATTACCCCATGAACATGTGAGTGTAATTATATTTATGGCCTGCACTGCTGTAGTTATATGGACAAAGAAGTCGCTGAACATAATAGGCTATTAATATAAGTGGTATGTCCCGTCATATAATAAGATGGAGATTATAATTGTATATATATATATATATATATATATATATATATATATACACAGTGGTAACAAGACTGCATATACAGCTGAGCAGGAGTGAACATTTGAGTCATATAAACTTCTCTATACATATATTCCATTAGCAAGGTGCAATTAGAGCATTGTTTATGCATGGATGCAGCTTATTAACTAAACCAGCCTTTATATTGCTTAAGAAATACTTTTTCTAGTATGAGATGTAGAGTTATTACTAAAGGACTAGAAAGGTTACATGATTGATACAGACTTTGTAAACTTTAAAAGAAAACAAAAGTAACTAAGGAAATGAAAGGCTGAATAGAACTCTCGCAATCTACTTAAGTAGCTTACTTACTTATGCCTAATGGAAACAAAGTACACTTCTTGCTACTTGTAAAGCACTGCATCTGTTAGCTGGTTAAAGGCAAAGAACATAGAGAACGGAGGATCATCTATTTAACCCCAGCAAAAGAGATTAAATAAACCATAGGCTCTACGTTGGAAATTCTCCACTTATTTCCAAGGGACAATAGTTTCTCTATGCACTCATTGGGCCCCAACTGCGCAATAATTTTATTGGTTAAGAGTATCCGGGTCACTCACTCTAGTATACACAATTGTTTTTTGTAATGCATGCACAATTCAATGTATAGGAAAACAAGATGATGCAATATGTATTTAGAAAGGAAAATATGGAAAATGTCAACTGTTTAGTTATGTGGATTGAAAAAAGGAATAGGTCACATGGTTAACGTAAAGAGTATATTAAAACAAACCTACTATACTTACCATAAAAGTGTTGTGTTGGTACCGGCGGATCCTGAAACCCTGAAACGAGAAGAAGAACAGGTATTTAATATATTAAGATGACAAGGGTATTAAATGTATAATTATTGAATAACATATCCATTTAATAAAGGCTTACCCAGGCAAGCCAAAATAGAAATTAGCTTGGGTGGAGGCACAAACTTATATTAGTGACCCACATCTAGAGGTAAGGTAGGGTTACATATAGTTATGTGTTTGTGGTGCATTTGTGCACAATCAAAGGGTCATTCAGACCTGATCGCACACTAGGTTTTTTCGCTGCGCTGCGATCAGGTCAGAACTGCGCATGCGTATGCACCGCAATGCGCAGGTATGTCGCACGGGTACAAAGCGGATTGTTGCTGTGCGGTGGGTTTTACGAAGAATCCATTAGCACAGGTGATCACAAGGAGATTGACAGGAAGAAGGCATTTATGGGTGTCAACTTACCGTTTTCAGGGAGTGGTTGGAAAAACGCAAGTGTGACCAAGCATTTGCAGGGGGGGTGTCTGGCGTCAATTTCCGGCCCCGGACAGGCTGAAGTGATCGCAGCGGCTGAGTAAGTTCTGAGCTACACAGAAACTGCACAAATATTTTTTGTACCGTTCGGCTGCACAAGCGTTCGCACACTTGCAAAGCAAAAATACACTCCCCTATGGGTGGCGACTATCTGCTCGCAGCAGTGCTAAAAAAACCCTAGCGAGCGATCAGGTCTGAATTACCCCCACTGTGTGTACACACAAACACACACACCGATATCTACATATATTTGTACAATTCTTTGAGGTTGCAAATCTCCCCTTTATTTTATACAAGCAATGGATGCACTTTCTGAATTGTCTCAATTGGTGCAAAGGGGGTGATTCAGACCTGATCTCACTCAGGCGGTTTTTTGCAGTGCTGCAATCACGTAGTTGCCGCCTACAGGGGAAGGTTGTAAACACTGTGTGGGGGTGCGATCGCTTGTGCAGAGAGCTGCACAGTCTCTGCACAGCTCAGGACTGACTCAGCCACTGCGATGATCCGGCCTAGAGCTGATGTCATGAATCCTCCTTTGAAACGGCTGCACACGCCCACAAACGGCCACTTTCTGTCAATCTTCTTGTGATCGCCGATGCGAATGCTTTCTTCGTTAGATCCGTCGCTGTCCGGCGAACCCCGTCACAGGCAGCCGACGCGCCTGCGCATTGCGGAGCATATGTATGCGCAGTTCAGACCCGATCGCACCGCTGCAAAAAAAGCTTGCGTGCGTTCGGGTCTGAATGACCCGCTAAGTGCAGAGTTCATTTTTATTGAGAAACAGAATGAAACACAACATTTTCATCCAGTTCCCTCAGTGTTTTATGTGGTATGTTTTGTGTGTCAAAGATGGGAAAATAAATCCCACCCTTAGCGTAAACTAAGGGTTAAATTTGAGAAAAACCTGATTATATGGATATTGAGAAAAATATTAGGGGGACGATATTAATTATAAATAAGGAGTTTGACCAAAACACTCAATGTGATAGTGGGATTTAATGAGGATATGAGCCTGAACACAAGTAAAGGAAAGTTTGATTAAAAAGACCAACAAGCCTAAAATGCATTTGAGTATCTATGGTAACTTTGCTGAATGCGGGCGGAAATGATGCGGCTAATGTGGGCGGAACTGATGAAGGAATCTAACAAGGACGGAACGGACGTTCGAGTACTGGTAGCCGTGACAACGGAAAACAACACATGCAAACAGCGATGACGGAAATGACGCGTCCAACAGAGGAGGACCCCATGATAGAAGGGCTGAAGTAGCGGTGACGCACAAAGCTGGAATAAGGGCGGAAGCCACGACGAAAGAGAGACGAGGGGCGGAAGTGTCTACCCGTCTCCATGGAAACCATTATCAAAGGGAGCTTTAAAAGCAGGATAGATGGTGCACTCAGTTATCCTGACGAAGCCTGCAAGACAGGCGAAACTAGTTGATACTAGAGCACTACACCACGTCTGCCGGCGGACATCTTATGCTTTGCTTTTCTCTGATACCCACGGATTACAAGTTAGTTGTGGTGATTCCCAACTTTTAGAAGTGACTTCCACTGCATAATCTAGGAATGCTCCTGAAGTAAACATGGTTTTCATGAGTTTCAGTTGGTAGGGAAAAACTCCTAAGAAGGACACTACAGGAAACCTTTGGGACATACTAAACTGCATGTGCAAAGGATTTAACTATCCTTTAAGGTGAAAAGACCCCCTAATATATGTTATATGTTGTTTTGTATGTATGTAGTATACCAGTATTAGGAATCACATTCTTTTAGATATGAATTAAATTATGTGTAATTGTGTTTATATATATTTTTAAATAAAAAATATTTTCCATAACAATGTATGCTCAATAATTTGAATAGAAGTAGCAATATCTGATAATTTAGCGCTTGGAGGGCTTTTCTGGTTTCTTAATGTATTATTGGGGAAAGTGGATTCCCTTCATACTCCTATAGCAGCTTGGTTTATCAGATAGCGAAAAGCGCAGTCCTTTTGATTCTGTGTTTTCAAGTCTATTTCCACTAGAAAAGGACAGCAGCTACTCGCATGATGACACTCAATAGAGAAGAACGTTTAAAGTTATTGAATGATTTAATACCAGCACAAGGAAGAACTCCACAAATAGCAATGGAAGTGACGGAGGAAACAGTCTGTGAATTATACACTAAATTGGAAAAATTAGAAATACAAGAAATTAAACAATGGTGGGAAAGTACTACACTTGGGAAGTACATTGAAAAACAGATGATCCCTAGAGGTCTAAGAATGACCAAAGTACCATCATTCTTATCAAAAAATGGGGAATTTGTAAAAAATGGAATGATATACTAGATGCATGCTCCTTTCGTCTAATGAAGTTAATTATTGAAGATAGGGAAGCATCTATTAGAGGTCTAGAGGAAGAAATTAAAAATATAAGGAAAAAATTGAAACCACTGGAAAAATTGACGGACTTTCAAAATTTGGAGACCCTGACCAAGAATAAACTTCAGAGAATAGAACATGAAGTAATTGAACAAAAACGAAAAAAGTTGGTCAGGGACTTGGAAGACTACAAGGGGTATTTTCGGAATTGGAAAATAGAAAAACAAATGAATAGAATGGAAATTAGATCAAGAAATGATTATCACTTGGCCCATCAATGGAATAGGACCAGAGATATCTCAAATCAATGGAAGGGTAGAGATGAGAATAGGGATCAGATCAATCCAAGATACAATGAGAATTATTGGTATAGTAATAGAGATCTTGAACCCAATAATAATAGATATTGGGAACAATCACGTACTAGAATGAGGTCCCCTGTAATTAGAAAACAGATGACTGAAAGATACGTAAGTCACTGGAAAAATGAAGAAAGACATCGGAAGTCGGAGAGAGATGAACCAAGATATGAGGCCCCTCACAATCATAAGAGAGATAGTTATCCCACAGTGGAGACTCTGAAAAGAAGCTACAATTGTGGAAGAGAAGATCACCAAGAAAAATTTGATGTCTCAGCCCGAACTTTGATGGCAAGATTGAACACTAGAGGAAAAAGTAAACTTGGAAGTGGAGAAAAACATCTAGTAGAAGAAGAAGATGAAGAAGTGGAAGATACAGAAGCTTTCTTAGATGCTTTTTTAGAACTAGCTCAAAAGAACACCTCCTCTCTAAATCTTGGAACAATCCCAAAAAATCACCAGATGCAAATATGAAAAAAGACGGCGGCGAAAGAGAGACTCAAATACAACAGAAGGGGAAAGCGAGGTGGAAGAAAAAACAGGTCAAAAAAAGAAAAAAATTAAAAAAACAGCGAAGAAGTCTCAACGCAGGGGATTTTCAACCTAAGTAAATAAAATTAAGTATCTATGAAACATCAATTCTACAAAAAGGCCTAAAATTCGCTCCAACAAATACCCTGGATAAATTCAATACATTTATAGATTTGGAGAATTTCATTAGAAAAATTACGCTAAAAATGTTTTTCAAGCGGAAAGAGAAAGAGAATGGAGGGGAAAGAGAAAGACCGGATGGTTTTGAACATTCAAACCTAAAGGAAAGATCCACTTTTTATCCAGTCCATTTGAAAGATCACTATCTCACCACCTTCCAGAGAAGGGTAGAAGATGATATCAGAAAAATACCGGATAGTATAAGACAAAAAGGGAAATGGAATTTAACCAAGAATGAGAGTAAGGCTTTGAAAATGTTACAAAAGAATGAGAAGATCGTAATAAAGCAGGCGGATAAAGGATGAGGGATTGTCCTTATGGATAAAGATCAATATGACAAGGAATCAAGAAGACTCCTAGGTGATGAAACAACTTACCAACCCCTACGAAAAGACCCTACGGAGGGATTCAAAAAAGAACTAGAAAAGATACTCATGGAAGCTCTGGAAAAAGGGATCCTGACAAGAGATGAATATAAATACTTATACCCAGAATACCCAATGATGGCTTATTTCTATTACTTGCCAAAAATCCATAAGGATCAAACCAATCCACCGGGAAGGCCAATAATAGCTGGTATTCAATCATTGACCTCCAACCTTTCTTGCTATATAGATACATTTTTGAAACCTCTCGTAACTAACCAGCGAAGTTATATTAAAGATACTACGCAAATTCTGAATAAACTAAACGGGATTATCTGGAAAGATGGGTACCTATTAGCTACATGTGACGTTAAGTCATTATACACCTCAATAAAACATAACCAAGGGATGGAAAATGTCCGGAAGATAATTACAAATGAATCTAGTTTAAAGATAGATCAAATTGATTTTATTCTGGAAGGAATAAAATTCACCTTAAATCATAATTTTTTCCGATATGAAGATGATTGCTATATCCAAACCCAGGGAACAGCCATGGGTACTAATTTCGCCCCTTCTTATGCGAATTTATTTCTCGCGCAGTGGGAAAATGAGCATATATGGAAGAATAATTCATTTTTAAGCAAGATCATTCTGTGGGCGAAGTATATTGACGACGTCATTCTTATCTGGGACGGAACGTCCACGGATTTGGAGAAATTTATTGAACAGTTGAATGACAATGTGTTCAATCTAGATTTCACAAAAGAGATCAGTGATTCTAGTGTGAATTTCTTAGATCTAACTATATTCATAAAAGAGAATAAAATAGAGACTAGAACTTATACAAAGGATGTGGACTGCAATAGCTATCTGAATTTTCAGAGCAACCACCATCCGAAATGGCTTTCAAATATTCCAAAGGGGCAGATGAAGCGGATCAGAAGAAATTGTTCTAGGAAAGAAGACTATGAAGAACAAACAGAGAAATGAATCCAACAAATTGAGAATAAGAACTATGAACGCTCAAACTTGGAAAACAACAAAGAAGAAGTGGATTTAATAGATAGAAATGACCTCCTCTGCTATAAAGAAAAGAAGAACATTCAAGATGAACTACTTTTTATAACAAATTATTCAAGTCAACAAAGTTTGTTAGAAAAAAGTATCTATAAACATTGGCATATCTTGAAAGCTGATAAAGATCTAGAAGATTTGTTACCGAAGAAACCGAAGGGGATATTTAGGAGAGCGCCCACAATAAAAAATAAAATTGTAAAAGGGATTTTAAAGAAAGACGAAAGGGAAAGAAACTTGGTTAAAAGAATCAGAACCAGGTTTTTATAACTGTCATAACTGCATAGCCTGCAAAAAAAACAAGAACACATCGACTAGATCAATCCAACAATATACATCAAGTAGAACAGGAAAAGAATATAAAATAAATGAAAGAATTACTTGCAACTCGAAAGGTGTGACCTACTTGCTCACGTGCCCATGCGGGCTGCAGTATGTGGGGAAGACGTACCGCAACCTACATACTAGAATTAATGAGCATCTTAATAACATAAGAAATAATAAAGAAAATCATAGCATTCCAGAACACTTTACTAAAAAACATAATAGTGATCCTTCAGGCTTAAGATTTATAGGTTAAAATCAGTAAAGAAACCATGGAGAGGTGGAAACTGGAATGATTTATTACTAAAAGAGGAAGCTAGAACAATATTTAATCTGGGAACTCTAACACCGGGAGGGCTCAATGCCGAATGGGACCTTCATCCATTTCTGAAAGAGAAGTAAAAAATACCCATTTTGTCTTCTTTTTTATTATTTTTTAAGTATAGGTTTAGTTGTAGAGGAATTATGATAAAATATTAAAATATAACATTTTTAGTCACAGTGTTTTATGTGGTATGCTTTGTGTGTCAAAGATGGGAAAATAAATCCCACCCTTAGCGTAAACTAAGGATTAAATATGAGAAAAACCTGATTATATGGATATTGAGAAAAATATTAGGGGGACGATATTAATTATAAATAAGGAGTTTGACCAAAACACTCAATGTGATAGTGGGATTTAATGAGGATATGAGCCTGAACACAAGTAAAGGAAAGTTTGATTAAAAAGACCAACAGGCCTAAAATGCATTTGAGTATCTATGGTAACTTTGCTGAATGCGGGCGGAAATGATGCGGCTAATGTGGGCGGAACTGATGAAGGAATCTAACAAGGACGGAACGGACGTTCGAGTACTGGTAGCCGTGACAACGAGAAACAACACAAATAAACAGCGAGGACGGAAATGACGCATCCAATAGAGGAGGACGGAAATGATGCGGCTAATGTGGGCGGAACTCATGAAGGAATTTAGCAAGGACGGAACGGACGTTCGAGTACTGGTAGCCGTGACAACGGAAAACAACACATGCAAACAGCGATGACGGAAATGACGCGTCCAACAGAGGAGGACCCCATGATAGAAGGGCGGAAGTAGCGGTGACGCACAAAGCTGGAATAAGGGCGGAAGCCACGACGAAAGAGAGACGAGGGGCGGAAGTGTCTACCCGTCTCCATGGAAACCATTATCAAAGGGAGCTTTAAAAGCAGGATAGATGGTGCACTCAGTTATCCTGACGAAGCCTGCGAGACAGGCGAAACTAGTTGATACTAGAGCACTACACCACGTCTGCCGGCGGACATCTTATGCTTTGCTTTTCTCTGATACCCACGGATTACAAGTTAGTTGTGGTGATTCCCAACTTTTAGAAGTGACTTCCACTGCATAATCTAGGAATGCTCCTGAAGTAAACATGGTTTTCATGAGTTTCAGTTGGTAGGGAAAACTCCTAAGAAGGACACTACAGGAAACCTCTGGGACATACCAAACTGCATGTGCAAAGGATTTAACTATCCTTTAAGGTGAAAAGACCCCCTAATATATGTTATATGTTGTTTTGTATGTATGTAGTATACCGGTATTAGGAATCACATTCTTTTAGATATGAATTAAATTATGTGTAATTGTGTTTATATATATTTTTAAATAAAAAATATTTTCCATAAAAATGTATGCTCGATAATTTGAATAGAAGTAGCAATATCTGATAATTTAGCGCTTGGAGGGCTTTTTTGGTTTCTAAACGTATTATTGGGGAAAGTGGATTCCCTTCATACTCCTATAGCAGCTTGGTTTATCAGATAGCGAAAAGCGCAGTCCTTTTGATTCTGTGCCCTCAGAAGAGAGCGCCCTTCAGAGATGGAGAAACGCGTCATATTCTGATTTTGGCCTAGGTTAGTACAGGCTGTTTGTACATCTATTACAACAGGCGCTGGGACAACATTCCTCTTTTTACCTAATTCGTGGGACACACAGGTTGGTACTCTCGTTGCATGTTGCCTGCTTTTCATAGTGTTCATAATAAATAACCATGAGTATTATATTAACGGTGCTTCTGTGAATTAAATTATCCTTTTTTATATCTACTTGAATGCCCATATTATGAGTCCTACTTGCACATATTTAACTACTGACTAACTTTACTAACGCATGGAGACCTTGTTGTTTATCTAACCCTGTGGGTAATGTAAGGATCCTAGTTACAATGACACAGGATACATTTGCACAATATATTGGGGGTCATACCGAGTTGATCGCACGCTAGCTGTTTTTAGCAGCCTTACAAACGCATAGTCGCCGCCCACGGGGGAGTGTATTTTCGCTTTGCAAGTGTGCGAAAGCCTGTGCAGCCAAACTCTGCAAAAAACATTTTGTGCAGTTTCAGAATAGGTCTGAACTTACTCAGCCGCTGCGATCACTTCAGTCTTTTTGGTGCCGCAATTGACGTCACCCACCCACCCTCGAAACGCCCAGACACACCAGCGTTTTCCTTACCACTCCCAAAAAACGGTCAGTTGCCACCCATAAACGCCTTCTTCCCGTCAAACTCCTTGCGATCGGCTGTGCGAATGGATTCTTCGTTAAATCTATAGCTCAGCAACAATCCGCATTGTACCCATACGACGCGCGTGCGCATTGTGGTGCATACGCATGCGCAGTAGAGACCTGATCGCAGCGCAGTGAAAATTGGCAGCATGCGATCAACTCGGAATGACCCCCATAGAGCACTGTTTTCACTCAATTTAGTGCCTGTGGTCTGAGGGTTTTCATATGATCTCAGTATAAGACTGTATCTAATATATGTTACTTAGACCCCACTCATAGCTTCTGATTTGTCTTTTTAGTTTGACTATTAATATATTGGGGGAAATTTATCAAATCTTGGAGAATTTGCTCATACCAACCAAACAGCCTCTCACTGTCATTCACAGGTTGTGATTGACAAATGACAGATTACGTTGGCCACACATCTATCAGATTATGTGGGAGATTTATCAATCCTTGCAGAGAAATAAAGTGGAGAGAGAGAAAGTGGCAGCCAATCAGCTCTAGACTGTCATTTGTCAAATTGATTTAATCAACTTACCTGAATGCCTGTTTTCCTTCATTTCACAGTATTTGAGAGAGAGAAAGAGAGAGAGAGAGAGAGAGTGAGAGAGAGAGAGAGAGCGAGAGAGCGAGAGAGAGAGACAGAGCAAAGGGCTGATTGTCATTTGCTCCCACACATTTCCCATTCCATATATGGGGGGGAGGTGGACTGCACACCCTCATTCTAAACATAATAAGAGGTGCTACTCTGCTGAGACTTGTAGTGATACACAGAAAAAAAGGGAAAACGCAGATGCACACACTAATATATAGGAACACTGGCAATCAGAACAATTGTAATAAACTCTGTAAATTAACATGGAGTAAAATTGAGGCTCTTAGCATAATTTTTGGCCAAAGAATATGGACCCACCTACCATGTCCAAGTGACCTCAGCAGGTGGGTCCCTACCATTCCTAAGGTTCAAGTCCAGAGCACGAGATACCCCAGGCCAACACATCCCGACCTCCCCAAGGCATCACACTCGTGAAAAGTAGCAGTTTAAAAGTTAAAAGGTGTTAGATTAATAAGAAGAAGCTGCTCAGCGCTAATAGTGTTACATAGATAAGAAGTAGTAAGTAGGGTGATGAAAAGTGTTACATTAGTGAATAGCAGTTTCAGGTGCTAAAAAATATCAGATTAAGTGTCACATTTGTGATGCCCTGAAGCAGCCCGGTAACAACAACACAGGGGGCCTCCCATCCTGAACTGCCACCTGGGTTGGTTTGGCCTGGCTGCTTCATCTCCAGTCCTCAAGCACCACCAACATGTCATGTTTTCTAGATTCCTTTAACCATGCTCATTTACAGTATAGTTACTACATTTTTGCTGGGTCAGTAATTATACCACCAGCTTCCACAGACAGAAATCCTCCTCCAGCGGCAGAACTCCTGCAGGAGCCAAGGGTGCAGCTACCATAGGTGCAGGGAGTGCAGCTGCTATGGGGCCCAGAGCTGAGAGGGGCCACCTTCCCTGTCACAGTTACATGTGTTATATACAGGGTGTACCTACCATAGGTGCAGGGAGTACAGCTGCTATGGGACCCAGAGCTGAGAGGGGCCACCTTCCCTGTCACAGTTACATGTGTTATATACAGGGTGTAGCTACCATAGGTGCAGGGAGTGCAGCTGCTATGGGGCCCAGAGCTGAGAGGGGCCACCTTCCCTGTCACAGTTACATGTGTTATATACAGGGTGTAGCTACCATAGGTGCAGGGAGTGCAGCTGCTATGGGTCCAGAGCTGAGAGGGGCCACCTTCCCTGTCACAGTTACATGTGTTATATACAGGGTGTAGCTACTATAGGTGCAGGGAGTGCAGCTGATATGGGGCCCAGAGCTGAGAGGGGTCACCATCCCTGTCACAGTTACATGTGTTATATACAGGGTGTACCTACCATAGGTGCAGGGAGTGCAGCTGCTATGGGGCCCAGAGCTGAGAGTGGCCACCTTCCCTGTCACAGTTACATGCATTATATACAGGGTGTAGCTACCATAGGTGCAGGGAGTACAGCTGCTATGGGGCCAGAGCTGAGAGGGGCCACCTTCCCTGTCACAGTTACATGTGTTATATACAGGGTGTAGCTACCATAGGTGCAGGGAGTGCAGCTGCTATGGGGCCCAGAGCTGAGAGGGGCCACCTTCCCTGTCACAGTTACATGTGTTATATACAGGGTGTAGCTACCACAGGTGCAGGCAGTGCAGCTGCTATGGGGCCCAGAGCTGAGAGGGACCCTCCTTCCCTGTCACAGTTACATGTGTTATATACATTTTCACCATTGGGAGGTACATAGGGACCCTTACAAACCTTTGCCTTGGGGCCTACAATATATCAAGGTATGCCCCTGGACCTGTTCATTGTAATGTGGTCTAAAAATGGACTGATGGTCATTATAATATTATATAATATGAACTGGAGCACTGTAATGTGGCACAATATGAAGTGGAAGCACAATGGTGTGGAATAATATGAACTAGGGAAACTACGTGGCATAATGTGAATTGGGAGTACTGTGTTACATAATGTGTACTGGAAGCCCTACAATGTGACATAATATGAACTTGGGAACATTGATGGTTCTCAAAATAAACTATGGCACTACTGTGGAGCATAACATTGAGTAGGGCACTACAATGGTTCAGAAAATGATCTAGGGCACTATTATGGGGCAAATCATTCACAGCTGCTGCAGAGAGATGTCTCTCTAGAAGCATTAGAACAGGGGGCCCTTCAAAATTCTGCCATGGAGTCTACAAAATTCTTGTTACGCCCTTGGCCGGAGCAGATGGTGCATTGCACCGATGCCTGCGTCAGTGAATGGGCCCACCTCCAGCAGCATTTTCAGCACTACTGTAATGAGTCAGACTCACTCATTACAGCACACTGCGGGCCCTAAAAGAGGAGGATGCCACTTCAGTCTGGATGGAGTAGAGGAGGGCAGGGGGAAGGTCTCTGGCCAGAAGGGAGAAGGAGGATGGTCCCTCCTGTTCTCTTTCTGAAGGAGGTAATGCAGTTGCTATGGGTGCCCGCCTTCTTCCCGGCACCAATGGTGCTCACAGTCACACTGCTATTCTGCTTTTGGACTAAAGAAGACAGCAGCCACTCAGTGACAAGAGGAGCCTGCATACATCTAGAGCAGAGCCAGGCAGCAACGCCCACCGACAGAACAGAAAGCAGGTCACAGGTGAGTGTACTAGAGGTTCCTGGGTGGGAGGTGTCTGTCAGTACTGAGATGGGAGGGTGGATAGTGACCTACTGACCTACAGATTCTGTAGGTCAGTAGGAGTACAGGGAACATCAGGGCTGTAACTAGGGTACATGCACATAGCGAAGATTTACTGCAGGCCCACCGTCTGATCTTACCCGAGTTGGCGGCTAGAGCTTGTCGCTGCCTATGTGATAGTAGGCAGTGGGAGCGCTGTTTGGTATATGATGTGCTCCCCCACCAGTATGTGTGGTGCACACCTTCCCCACCACCCCCATCATGCGTGGTGCATTTGCCCCCTCCCCCCCTCCGGCATGTGTGGTGCGTTCATTGGGCAATCTGATCGCTGGGCTGCTAATTTTGCTGTCCTGCAATCAGATAGTCACCGCCTCCAGGGGGAGTGTAAATTCGCCGTGCAAGTGTGTGATCCTATGTGTATGCTGAGCTGCGAAAATCCACTTTGTACAGTCTCTGTGCAGCCCAGGACTTCCTCCTCTAGTGCGATGAGAACAGTCTGATCGGGGCCGGAGCTGACGTCAGATACCCTCCCTGAAAACACTTGGGCACACTTGCGTTTTTCCAGACACTCCCTGTAAACACTCATTTGCCACCCACAAATGGCCTCATACTATCAATCACCTGACTGGCGATGCCCATTGTTGTCCAACGCGCATGGACCTGATCACTCGCTGTGTGAAATCAGATCTGAATTATCCCCATTGTCCCTCCTCCGTCATGTGTGGTGCAGTCCTCCTCCTCTCTCCCCCACTCCCCCACCGGCATGTGTGGTACGCTCCCCCCCACCGCCAGTATGTGTGGTGCATTCCTCCTCCAGCCCTCCTACCCCGACTGCGTGTAAAGTGTGCGCCTATTGCAGCTGTGATGCGACGTTTGTGGTGGTTGAGGAGCTGGTGAGACACAGTGTGACCCAGGAACATGCTGTAAGTTAGAGACACACACATTTTCACTCTATCTGTAGGAATGATCTACTTGGCAAAATATGTATAAGGTGCTCTACCTGGTGTAACTTGTGTAAGGGACTTTACCTGGAGTAACGTGTGTAAGGGGCGTAACCTAGAGTAACTTGTGCAAGGGGCGCTGCCTGGCAGAGTAACATGTGTAAGGGGCTCTACCTGGAGTAACGTGTGTAAGGGGCTCTACCTGGAGTAACGTGTGTAAGGGGCTCTACCTGGAGTAACGTGTGTAAGGGGCTCTACCTGGAGTAACGTGTGTAAGGGGCTCTACCTGGAGTAACGTGTGTAAGGGGCTCTACCTGGAGTAACGTGTGTAAGGGGCTCTACCTGGAGTAACGTGTGTAAGGGGCTCTACCTGGAGTAACGTGTGTAAGGGGCTCTACCTGGAGTAACGTGTGTAAGGGGCTCTACCTGGAGTAACGTGTGTAAGGGGCTCTACCTGGAGTAACTTGTGTAAGGGGCTCTACCTGGAGTAACTTGTGTAAGGGGCTCTACCTGGAGTAACATGTGTAAGGGGCTCTACCTGGAGTAACGTGTGTAAGGGGCTCTACCTGGAGTAACTTGTGTAAGGGGCTCTACCTGGAGTAACGTGTGTAAGGGGCTCTACCTGGAGTAACGTGTGTAAGGGGCTCTACCTGGAGTAACTTGTGTAAGGGGCTCTACCTGGAGTAACGTGTGTAAGGGGCTCTACCTGGAGTAACGTGTGTAAGGGGCTCTACCTGGAGTAACTTGTGTAAGGGGCTCTACCTGGAGTAACTTGTGTAAGGGGCTCTACCTGGAGTAACATGTGTAAGGGGCTCTACCTGGAGTAACGTGTGTAAGGGGCTCTACCTGGAGTAACTTGTGTAAGGGGCTCTACCTGTAGTAAGTTATGTAAGGTGCTCTACGTGGCATAACTTGTGTGAGAGGCTCTACCTGGAGTAATGTGTGTAAGGGGCTTTACCTGGAATAACTTGTGTAAGGGGCCCTACCTGGCATAACCTGTGTAAAGGGCTCTACCTAGAGTAATGTGTGTAAAGGGCTCTACCTAGAGTAACGTATGTAAGGTGATCTACCTGAAGTAACTTGTGTAAGGGGCTCTACCTGGAGTAACGTGTGTAAGGGGCTCTACCTGGAGTAACGTGTGTAAGGGGCTCTACCTGGAGTAACTTGTGTAAGGGGCTCTACCTGGAGTAACGTGTGTAAGGGGCTCTACCTGGAGTAACGTGTGTAAGGGGCTCTACCTGGAGTAACGTGTGTAAGGGGCTCTACCTGGAGTAACTTGTGTAAGGGGCTCTACCTGGAGTAACTTGTGTAAGGGGCTCTACCTGGAGTAACATGTGTAAGGGGCTCTACCTGGAGTAACGTGTGTAAGGGGCTCTACCTGGAGTAACTTGTGTAAGGGGCTCTACCTGTAGTAAGTTATGTAAGGTGCTCTACGTGGCATAACTTGTGTGAGAGGCTCTACCTGGAGTAATGTGTGTAAGGGGCTTTACCTGGAATAACTTGTGTAAGGGGCCCTACCTGGCATAACCTGTGTAAAGGGCTCTACCTAGAGTAACGTATGTAAGGTGATCTACCTGGAGTAACTTGTGTAAGGGGCTCTACCTGGAGTAACGTGTGTAAGGGGCTCTACCTGGAGTAACGTGTGTAAGGGGCTCTACCTGGAGTAACTTGTGTAAGGGGCTCTACCTGGAGTAACGTGTGTAAGGGGCTCTACCTGGAGTAACGTGTGTAAGGGGCTCTACCTGGAGTAACTTGTGTAAGGGGCTCTACCTGGAGTAACTTGTGTAAGGGGCTCTACCTGGAGTAACATGTGTAAGGGGCTCTACCTGGAGTAACGTGTGTAAGGGGCTCTACCTGGAGTAACTTGTGTAAGGGGCTCTACCTGTAGTAAGTTATGTAAGGTGCTCTACGTGGCATAACTTGTGTGAGAGGCTCTACCTGGAGTAATGTGTGTAAGGGGCTTTACCTGGAATAACTTGTGTAAGGGGCCCTACCTGGCATAACCTGTGTAAAGGGCTCTACCTAGAGTAATGTGTGTAAAGGGCTCTACCTAGAGTAACGTATGTAAGGTGATCTACCTGAAGTAACTTGTGTAAGGAGTTCTACCTGGAGCAACTTGTGCAAGGGGCTCTACCTGGCATAATGTGAGTAAGGGGCCCTACCTGGTATAACGTGCATAAGGGTTCCTACTGTGTAGTGATGTGAATAGCGGATACTACTTTGCGGTTTAATGTTAATTGGTACTATTCTGTGGCCATGCCCCTTCACCATGAAGCCACGCCCATATATTTTTGAGGCATGCACTGGTCCTATTTTCAAAATGAGGAGGGGGCAACAAATATCTTTTGGGCACAGAGCACCAAAATGTCCAGTTACAGCTCTGGGGAATAGTTTTATGGATCACCTGTCTATTTGATATCTCTCCCACACTTTGTAATGGTGTTAAAGAATCGGCAGTCCCTGACTGAGAGGGTCTCCTTATACAACAGCATCGCTCTGATCTCAGATGGAGCCTGGAATTGCAGTGTTGACTTTCCTTGCAGGAACATGAGAACGTACTGGTACCTTCGTCATTGTCTCTGTCCTATGGGAGACCCTCAAACTTCTGTGTGCACAGTTTTTCTTTTACATGGGGTTGGGGGCACAAAGCATATTTTTGCATCTGGGCCCACCAATCCCTAGTTCCACCACTGCTTTAAACCACAACCTTTTGGGAAAACATGAGGTTTGAGGTTGAGAACCAGTGATACAATTCTGCCTTTTCTGCAACTTCAAACATTTTATAATAATTGTAGTGTATTTTCTTTCACTGGAATAGAAAGTCATCATTGTGTTCAAGGCTGAGGTAGAAAAAAAATCTTAAAATAATACATACTGAAGTGCCGTTTAGTCTTGAACCTGATGGAACCTGTTGGCATTGCTCAAATGTAGCTCATGCAGTGATTTAATAGTATAAAGTTTGAGAATTTTCTTTTTAACAGTTTTCAAACTCTAGAACTTGTAGAACGGCTTTGGAACAATAGAGCAGCATCTGCAGCTATTACACTTCAGACAGCATTCCCAAATGTTCATCAGACACTGCATTTAGTCTAATCTATGCATGACCTACCTGCAGCCCCTAAATTATCCTTCAATTTAGTTGTGCAGTAAATATCTGCTGAAATAGAAATCAGAGGGAGGAAGACACTAAAATGGCCATTTATGATAATGCAAAAATGTGGATGAGCAGCAGATGTTATGTGCAAATGTGAGCATATGCCTGGTGTGTGTGTGTGTGTGTGTGTGTGTGTGTGTGTGTGTGTGTGTGTGTGTGTGTGTGTGTGTGTGTGTGTGTGTGTATATATATATATATATATATATATATAAAATGAGCGGGTTCGGTATTACTCAGATTTACTCAGTTCTCAAAAAGGCATCTTATTGGCTCACGGATGTCTCGTGGTTTGGATAGCCAATAGAAAAAATCCGGCGTTAATTCTGGCATTAAATCCGAACCTGCTCATCTCTAATATATATATATATATATATATATATATATATATATATAACAATAGTGGAAAAGCCGGGGTCAGGTCCAATCTAGACGAAATCCCAAAATATATACTTTGCAAAAAGGATGCACTCACCAGACCTCTCCAGAATGAACAAAATTAGTCTTTTAATTCCAACAACACATACTCACAGAGTAGTGTGATGGCAGTCTGGTAACCTGGTCTTGAAAAAGGCTCTGCTGTGAGCCGAAACGTTGACCATGACTCTGTGAGTATGTGTTGTTGGAATTAAAAGACTCATTTTGTTCATTGTGGAGAAGGCTGGTGAGAGCATCCTTTTTGCAAAGTATATATATATATATATATATATATATAATAAAATAATTGGCTGGCAAAATGAAATCTGAAATCCTTTTTTTTTTTTTGCATTCTTTTCGCAAATCGATTGGCTCACATCCAGCAAAAAAAATGTTCACTCAGTATCTCTGTTCATAAGATCCCCCCCCCCCCACCCCCTCCCCATTTTTCCAATAAGGACATTAGGCTCATTCCTGGGGAAGGAGCATGGCGAGAGTGATCCAAGAGAAACGCCATGCTATGATGCCCCTTCCCCCATTTTATATAAAAAACATGTGTATTAAATATATGTATATTTGCCCAGATCTGTGACTCATTTCCTAATGCTGGGCGGAGTCACAACACTGAGTCTGAGTCAGAGTCACAGATCTGGGTGGCTGGTTGCAGGTCATGATCCCTTAACTTTCAGGTGAGTGGTGAGCACTTTAAATATCGTTGATGACAAGCAGACACACCTAAGACACAGAGGTCGCGCTCCCTGCCTGACCACATGCTGCTGTGTCTATTTCCGTTCCGACCCACGCACCCGCCACACCTGTGGCACCACCGCACCTGCCCCCCCCCCCCACTTGCAGCCCCACCGCACCTGAAACTCCCCCACCCGCGGCACCCCCCCACCTGCGGCACCCCGCACCTCCCCCATGACAACCCTGCACCCACCCCTCCCCCACCCGCAGCACCCGTGGACCCCCTCCCGTGGCACCCCCGCAGCAGCCCCTCCCCTGCTCGCGGCGCATCCGGACCCCTACCCCACCAGCGGCTCCCCCCCAAACCCGCCACTCCCCCAATCACAGCACCTCCGGCTCCCTCCCCCATCCGCACTCCTCCACCCGCAGCATCTACAGACACCATGTGTGGTGCCAAAATGTGTTTAATGTATTAAATGACAAAGATATTGCTTGGACATTAATGTCAGGTTTGCGTTCAGCACAGTTTACAAACACTACACAGGTACGATGATAACAGACACAATAAGAATTGATCGAAATGTGGTCATACCATTTTTCTTCTTTCTTCCAGGTCTTTGTAGCTATATATACACAGCAAGGTCAGCAATTCCTACACATCGCTAAAGTCATTTATCAAGTGCTCGGGGAGATAAACCTGAAAAAAACCCCACACCAAATACAGGCTTCATGTTGTTGCATTTTGCCCCAGTTTTTCTCTGCAGCATTACAGGACATCTGATTACTATACTGTATGCACCGATCGTTAATGCATTTGTTTTGTATACTATAGTAACATTGCAAAATGTTTACTTTTGTTTTATCCTGATCCTGGCTTTCCTGTCATTTTTTAGATTAAAAATAGGGATTTCCATTTTATTGTTAGAAGAAGAAAGTGGCCTGGCGCGCCCCCATGTTTTCTGCAAACCCCAAATGTTGTAATAGTTACACAAAAGTATTCCCATATTATGACGCTGTTCTGCTTCGGGTGCAGTGCCGGATTACCAGATAGGCAGAGTAGGCACCGGCCTATGGGCCCCACGCCTTTTAGGGGCCCTGCCACAATGGATCAAAATAACACTGATTTGATCTATAATAAAAATTACATTCCAGCTTTCTTAAATTGCTTATAAAAATTAATCAACTCAAAGAAATGAAAACATTAAAGACTCTATAGAGAAAATACTGTATTAATCTGATATCCCCATTAACAAGTCACAGTGCATACACCACAGACATCAGAGTCACATCACAACTTCCAGATCATAGACTGTTAGCTGGTAAAGTTAAAAACATATTAGGAGATAGTTTGTGAAGGGGGCGGGGGGCGAGATTTCACCTGCCTTTGGGCCACCACAGGGTTTATCCCAGCACTGTTTGGGTGGGACTGTCCCGCCTTTCACCGGCAGGCCACAGCATCCCCTGGGGGGAAGGTATGGGGGGGGGCATCCTCGCAGGTGAATAGATGCTGTGTGCAGTGAGAGCCCGGGCCAGCCCGGCAACTCAGGGTGTTCTGGACAAACCCCCAAAATGATGGAAATGCTCCCTTCTGTTGAGGCCCTGCCCCCATTTTTGGTGGGACCCAAATGTTAAATTATATATATATATATATTAGCAAATTATACACTGCTGCACCTTTGAATAATGTACCATCTGACTCATATAGTGTATGTGTGTGTAAATCTGACTCTGATACTTTCGCTCCCGCCAAGTAGCTCCCTACCTGCACTGCCTAGCTGCGCTGGCAGGCGGCTACCCACCATGTTCTGGGTTGCAGAGGTTGTGTCTTGCAACGGTCCGGACACGTCCGCTATGTCCGGACCGCGCCCCACCAACGGCATTCTAACACCGTTGGCACACCCCCATCCCGCCCTGCGACTGCCTCTACCTGTCAATCAGGTAGAGGTGATCGCAACAGTGAGATGCTTTCACATAACGCTTAGGGTTTCAGCGTGCAGCGATCGGCTCTGAATTAGGCCCCCTATTCATGAGATATGAGGTTATGCGCATCATCATTATTCTGATCCCTTTCATTCAATAGGAAAGGACTGGTGGTGGCCTATTGTCATGGCAGTCCTGGAGAGAGTTCATCCAGTCTTAGCACGCTCTCTTGGATTTTACGGGAGACCAGACAAGTGTGCTCATGCTATATAATATAATGGCCATGTATGTCTAGTATTTTGCTAATACTAATAAATAAATATGTTTGCATCTAAGCAGAAATGCAGAAATTGTATCCGTCAGCGACTAGTGAGATCATTTGGGGGATGATTCTGACTCAGACGCAAGTCCACACGCGGGCAGATCCTGCAGATTCCTGTACACTGCTCATGTACTGTGGAAATCAATTGCAGAACGCACATGGGGCCTAATTCTGAGTTGATCGCAGCAGCAAATTTGTTAGCAGTTGGGCAAAACCATGTGCACTGCAGGTGGGGCAGATGTAACATGTGCAGAGAGAGTTAGATTTCGGTGGGGTGTATTCAAACTGAAATCTAAATTGCAGTGTAGGAATAAAGCAGCCAGTATTTACCCTGCAAATAAACAATATAACCCACCCAAATCTCTCTCTCTCTGCACATGTTACATCTGCCCTCCCTGCAGTGCACATGGTTTTGCCCAACTGCTAACTAAATTCCTGCTGCGATCAACTCAGAATTACCCCCTTGTTCAGCACCATGGAATTGCACAAGCACATGGAAAGCTTCATCCGCCCATCCCTGGTCTGTCTTGTGGGAGTGTCATAGGACGTTTGTGGGCAGGTACTGTAGGCCGCTTGTTTCAGATGGTGCATTTAAGTTCATACTGGGTGCAATTTCATATACTAATCACTATGGCTGCATATGAAAAACAACGGGTGAGTCAGCCATATACATGAAGATGCATGGGTGATCCCGTTAGATAAGTGGTTACTCGCATTAGCAGAAGGTAGTATAATAAGCACGCTGACGCAACCATACGTAACAGCGGCTGCAGATGCACAGGACTCAGTGGGTGGGATGTATCATGTATTACATTTGCAGTGTGACACATCTCGCCACTTATCGCACGCAGGCCCTCATTCCGAGTTGTTCGCTCGCTAGCTGCTTTTAGCAGCATTGCACACGCTAGGCCGCCGCCCTCTGGGAGTGTATCTTAGTTTAGCAGAATAGCGAACGAAAGATTAGCAGAACTGCTACTAAATAATTCCCTGCAGTTTCTGAGTAGCTCCAGACCTACTCACAGATTGCGATCACCTCAGTCCATTTAGTTCCTGGTTTGACGTAACAAACACGCCCTGCGTTTGGCCAGCCACTCCCCCGTTTCTCCAGACACTCCCACGTTTTTACCTGACACGCCTGCGTTTTTTAGCACACTCCCGGAAAACGCTCAGTTACCACCCAGAAACGCCCCTTTCCTGTCAATCACTCACCGATCAGCAGTGCGACTGAAAAGCGTCGCAGGAACACCAGCAAATCTACTAAGTTTTGTGTTAAATAACTTAGCACATGCGCTCTGCGTACCATGCGCATGCGCATTTAGCAACAAATCGCAGCATAGCGAAAATCGGCAACGAGCGAACAACGCGGAATGATCACCGCATACCAGTGTTTACAAGACTGATAATACAAGGGACAGCTCTTCCGATGAGCTGTCCCTTGCGCACAGAGCATTCAATGGGGACGGCTGTGTCTGCTGACCACAGCGGATATTTCCTATATACAGTATGGACCGCTCTAATGCACAGGGGACTGCAGCAAACCTCAGACAATGGCAGTTTTCAGCGCTTGGATTTCATTTTTGAGGTCAGTACATCCCACCCAAAATGACAACTTTGTTGCCTTTTTAATCTTTGTTCCAGTAGCGAGGCAGACAGACATGATCTTACAGATACATAGGGGTCAATTTACTAAGATGGGAGTTCTATTTAAGATGAGATGTTGCCCATAGCAACCAATCAGACTCTACTTCTCATTTATCTAGCACCTTCTAGAAGATAATACCTGGAATCTGACTGGTTGCTAACTCCCATCTTAGTAAATTTACCCCAAAGGGTGGGATGTAATGCCCCCTGACTTCGGCAGCATTTGGGATGCCGTCCGAATGTAGATGTTTTTTTAAAGGGGCAAAACCATGCCTTGTAAGTGATTGAGCCCTTTAAAAATATGTCCAAGTTCGGTCGGCATTCCCTGAACTTGTGGGACATTACATCCCGCCCCAAAGGTAATAGGTGGACTTACTGCGCCCCCCCGCCCCCCACCACCGTTACCTTCATCATTTTTATTTCTCTGTACTGCCCTGCGTTTCTTCAGTCAGGGAAACGGTTAATCCTCCCATGATATAAATATGAATAGATCTATAGTGAATAAAGTGAAATGAATCCTCGACAATAACAAAGTGATCAGCGATTATCATATATAATTTGCAGCCTCTCATTCTTGCAGGTATGTCGTTAGAACACCAGTATAATTTTCTTTGAGGCAATTGAGCTGGAAACTGACATGCTACAATCAGATGAAATTACTCTTACATTTTCTCGTCGACAGCCCTTTCCTAAAGACATGCTTAAAAAGCCAGCATTAAAGGTTATCCAGCCTTTCTAGAGCAACATTTGAATACCAAAGTAGTTAATGATTATGGGATTGGAACAAGTATGGTCTGAAGCAAAGCAGTGTTATATTGCTCGAGTGCCAAGAATCATTGAATTAGATGTTGACGTTAATAAAATATCACTGGGCATGGATTGAAACCATCAACAAAGACGCATAGTATTGCTACATACTACCGTATCATTATTATTATTTTCTCTTTTGATAGGAAATATACACGCAATTGAATGCTGCTATTTTTAATGTATTACAGCATTTTTTTCTACAAGACTGAAGCGATCGGCTCCTTGAGAAAAGAAGTCCAGAGGTAAGAAGATAAATAAATGCTCCCCCGTAAGAGAAGAGCCGGAACTGCGTAGAATACACCTAGTTATTACAGCAGCAGAATTGCAGCGGAGTCTTACGTTGGTCTTTATAATTACTTATGCTGGGTAAGGGGCAGTGCATTTTCCACTGGTGGGCACCGTGTGTTATACATACGTATGTAAAAAGTCCCAATGCGCAAATGCATGACTTGTGTAGACACCTGAAAAAGAAGGACCACCTAATCTTCCAGACGCCATTGTCTTATCTGGACGTCGCAGGTCAGGATGTAGTCACCATCCAAGCACTCAGCATACCAGCGTCGCGATCATGGCCGCCAGAAGGCCGGTAGGGGGCTGAGGACCATTCCCACTTGTGGGTGTCCACAACACCCTCACCCCACCGCACGTCACTGCCATAGAGTGGGAACAGAACCTGTGAGCCGCCGAGCCCGCAGCGTGGTGAGCGCAGCAAGCTTGCAAGGGTTGGTATGCTAACCGCCAGGATCCCGGCCGCCGGTCACCCACATCCAACGCCACAGGTCTGTAGGCTGATAAAACACAGAGAGCCCTCAGTGAGGCTGAGGATAAGAAGCAGCGAGGAGAAGAAAATGTATATCAGTATTATGAAGAAACCTCTATGTGACTGAACCTACTTGATGTTGTGTGAGTACAGTACGATGTCGCCTATATATGGGGAATGACTGTTTCCTATTTGCATGTGGTGAACAATGACCATCTTTAAAGAATCCTTTAGGTGTACTTTGAACCCCATTCCATGGGTTGGTCGACAATGTTAAGGTTGACACTCATTAGGTCAACCACTATTGGTCGACATTGACATGGTCAACATGGATAAATGGTCGACACATGAAAATGGTCGACACATGAAAAGGTCGACATGTATTTTTCATTATTTTTTTTTATTTTTTTGGAACTTTTTCATACTTTATGACTACGTTTGGAAACGGTAACCTTGCCCGAAGCATGGCAAGTGAAGCGAGCCATGCGAGTGGACGCGGTGCACTAATTAGGGTTCCCTGTAACATTACGCGAAAACGACACCAAAAAAAGTAAAAAAACTCATGTCAACCTTTCCATGTGTCGACCTTTCACGTGTCGACCATTTGTCCATGTCGACCATGTCAATGTCGACCAATAGTGGTCGACCTAATGAGTGTCAACCTTAACATTGTTGACCATTCATATCAGAACCATTTCACAGACTCTGGTACGCTATCTTGTTTCTTCCCACTCTGTTATTATGAAAGAGATTTGGGATTTCTACACCTTTAGCTCTCTTCCGGATATCATACTCTGGAGGTGTTTCATGAATATAGACTTTCTACACTATGAGTATTTTTCTCTGTTGGTTATATTTGTATATATGAGCAATGTTAAATTTGACAACAAAAATTGTGTCAATGTCTGTAGGTTGCACCATAAATCTTGCACCAGCCCTATGGCATTTGCAGTCTCTCAGTCCGAGTAATGGCCTCTTATGGGGGCGGTTCATGGTCTCTGTACACAACTGTTTTAAGTGACACACCCATGATACTGCCAATAACTGGCCCATAAGATACTCCTAGGCAGATGTCCTCCATTACAAATATATGCTCTCATCATACAGTGCTGCCACGTCTATCTCTAAGCCATCACATTTCAAGAATCTCATCTCCTCCAAGTCTTCAAACCCCCAGTGTCTCTTTACCACTGTCATCTTCCTCCTCTGCCCACCCCATCTCAACCACCCTCCTCACTTTCTGCCCTTGACTTTGCCCCCTACTCTACATCCAAAATTGACTTCATGCATCAGGACATCACTACTCACCAGGCCCTCAGCAAACTGCCCCCTTCTTTCCCTGACCACCCCTCCCCATCCTTCTTAGCAACTCTGACTTATCTTTTCCCTGTATCTGAAGACAAAGTTATGGCCCTCATCTGATCTGCCCTCCTCCACCGCCCCACGTGACTCTATCCCCTTCGGCCTCCTCTCATACCTCTCTCCTTCTGCCTGTTCCTATCTAGCCCACCGGCTCAATTGCTCCCTCTCATCTGGCACTGTGCCCTCTGCCTTCAAGCATGCCTTCATTGCTCCCCAATTCCTAAAATACCTAAACTGGAACCTAACACTCTTTCTGACTACTGACTACTGACCAATTGCGGCAGACAGAGCCACAATTACACACAGAATATAGGCATGCCGCATATCATTTTAATCAGCAGATGCGGCTTGTGCGTCCTACTGCATTATGTTGCGTCTAACATGCATTTTCGCAGGAAAAAATATAGTAAAAAAGACGCTCGTCACTACAGAGTCCCGCCACGTCATGGCGCAACTTGGAGGGCTGTTTAGTGTGACTGCAGCAAGGATGGAAGAGGACACATCTGTATATGTGGGATAATTACAGAACAACTGAAAATGCCGTCCAGTATATAAAATACAAGGTACTTTATTATCAGCTATTTCTTTCTCATTAAAGTATGGCTGAGACTACACGGATCAATATTTAAAGCTCATAAACGTGATGTTTTTTTCATTCCCTCAGTCAGACGGTAATTATGCTTGTATATCGGTACTACGTGTGACAGTGTATAAACAAATCACGCATTTCACGTACTAAGACTTTCCCTATTTCTGAATTACATGAGGAGTAAGATGAGGCTTTTACACTGATAAACTCACAAAAGACAGACACGCATCAGCCTTATTTACTGTCTGATTGATTAATTAGGACTGATTACACCTGATTGATTGATTAATTCTGATTGATTAAAATTTAATAATGATTGATTATTCATTAATATTTAAAAAAGAGAATTTAGGAACAAATGATTAGAAAAGTAGGATTTTATGCTCGATCCCGATGTTCAGTTATTCCTTTAGCACTGTCATTTGCAATATAGGCAGCAGTGATTCTTACATCCCCCGGCACTGGGTGCTAAATGCGTCTCTCTGTGCCCCGGCTTATTCATTCCTGTCATCAGCCCACTCTTGTTAGTCTGTGGCATTAGACAGATACCAACATTACAAAACATCAGAAAAGTTCCTTTATTGCATTAGAAATATGCTCAGATCTGCTTCTGTTCTGCAAGGGTTAAGCAGGAGAAAAAAAGACCCCAGAATCATTCAACGAAGTGTGTTAGATGGTGAAGCCAGTGGCGTGATTGTAGTTATAGCAGTGCATATGTGCTAGGGTCTGGCAGTACAGGGGGCACAGTCTGAGAGGGAAAAGTGTGGCTTAAAGAAGGGCCAGGCAGGGGTGGGCCAGCAGTTCCACCATTCAGGGCATCTGTATTTGGCATGCTGGGTGCCTAGAAAGCTGCCACCTAGCTGCCTCCATACACTCAGCCTCTGTCTAGTTCCGGTGGCAAGCTGCCGCATTGCCATCTGGCGCATCCTTGGGACACTCAGTTCCTGCCACCGCAGAGCCGCTGAGACCAGGAGACATGACATGGGCGGAGTGAGGGCACATTAAAGCCCTATTATGGCCATGGCTTAAAGTATAAGCTGAAATGTGCTTCATAATGATTTATCCAATGATTACTAGGAATTCACATCCAGTAGTCCGCTCCATTTGGGTATTGTCTGAATAAGGACCGGACATACTGTAGCAATGTTTATAATATTATGGTGATGTGTTACATATAATTCCGGGCAAAATGCATTTAACATAGTGGAAAAGAGACCAAGGAAATCACAGATGACTAACAGCAAATATGTAGATCTGGATATGTTTGCTCCATTGCGAAACGCGCTAAATCGCAGATTCTCCACTTAATCCTCAGATACAGTAGCAATCTCCCCTTTCGCAGTAACATAACGGGGGTAATTCAGAGTTGATCGCAGCAGCAAATTTGTTAGCAGTTGGGCAAAACCATGTGCACTGCAGGCGGGGCAGATGTAACATGTGCAGAGAGAGTTAGATTTGGATGGGGTGTGTTTAAACTGAAATCTAAATTGCAGTGTAAAAATAAAGCAGCCAGTATTTACCCTGCACAGAAACAATATCACCCACCCAAATCTAACTCTCTCTGCACATGTTACATCTGCCCCACCTGCAGTGCACATGGGTTTTCCCAACTGCTAACAAATTTGCTGCTGCGATCAACTCTGAATTAGGCCCTCTAACAGAATATATTGGGAGCATCTGGGAATGTTCCCCACTTTACTGTATATTTTGCTCAGTTTTCCTTAAATACAACATACGTACATCCCTAATTCCTACTGTATTGCTGGCTCAATCAAAGTGCACAGCTTATTACGTCTCATAAATAACAGCAACTTGGTGCTAATAGCTTTATAATGAAAAATAAATAATTTCTCCATTATTGAGAGAGCTCTAATTTGTTTTGTCATAGTCAAAATCTTCATTTAATTGCTACTGTAATTGAATAATAGTTTTAAGGATTTTATTATATGGTGTACGATCGTTATAATTGTAGGGCGCCATATGTAGTAGCGCTATATGTACATTGTAGCTGGTGCTTTATGCATAGTGACAAGCTCTGTTCTCCTGACGCCGGGAAACAGTACTACATATTATGTGTCTCGCAGCATAAAAAGACGTTCTGCGCTAACAACTTTCACGTTTCTTTTTCATTTCGCCAGCTTGGAATATAGATAGAGCTTTCATTCCGCCGGGTGATATATATCGCGTACACCAGTCTGGAAAATGTTTGGTATTTAATTTAAAATTATAGTAATGACATTAATTGAAAACCTTTTGAAAGAGAATCCCATGACTTGTAGATATGTGTGTTATAGTTAGTGTATCAGTGTTCCCTGCCCAGGGCACATGAGATGTCAGGACCAGAGGTGTACCGGGGCGGCAGTCTCAGAGAGGGAAATGCAGCATTGCCCGTAGCGTCCTGAGGACGTCCCAAGCGGCAGTACGAATTGCAGGGTGCATGTCTGGAGCGGCAGTACAGATTGCAGGGTGCTTGTCTGGAGCGGCAGTGAGGCAGGGATGTAGGCACACAGCTAGCCTGGAGCAAAGGTTGGGGGGGCAGCAGCGTAGTATATATTTATATACAGGTCCATATAGAGCAATGGCAGACTTTGACGATGGATGGGGTGGCATGGACTAATCATGGGGTGGCCCCCCCCAAAAGATGGAAAGCTAATGTGCACAGAAATGAGCCTCAAGGGTGAGTGGCATTCTTCAACCTGCACAGCTGGCCCGGGCCCCTGTCGGCTACGGGTCGTTGGTCAACTCAACTTAGGTCAACAGTCATAAGGTTGACCACTATTGGTCGACATGCATTAGGTCGACTGGGTGACTAGGTTGACATGGTCATTAGGTTAACATGTACTAGGTCAACAGGTCAAAAGGTCGACATGAGTTTTTCAAAAAAATTGGTGTAGTTTTCTTCATAAAGTGACTGAGAACCCCAATTAGTGCACCGTGTCCCCTTGCATGGCGAGCGAACTTTAGGCAAGGTGCCTCGCTCCGCCAGGCACAGGTTACCATTCCCAATTGTAATCCACGTGGATCACAAAGTATGAAAAAGTCCAAAAATGTAGAAAAAAAAGTGAAAAACTCATGTCGACCTTTTGAACTGTCGACCTAGTACATGTCGACCTAATGACCATGTCAACCTAGTGACTCTGTTGACCTAATGCATGTCAACCAATAGTGGTCAACCTAATGACTGTCGACCTAAGTGGTGTCGACCTAATGACTGTATACCCCCCTGTGTTGCCCCTTACATAAGTCTAGGTCCAGGGTATAAGTACCTCACCCCCTTCCATATCTGCATCAGCCCTTGGTATCCTCAAACCCACACAAGTCAATCCTTTTCCTATTTACAGGGTCTTTCCAAGAACCGGGGCCATAGCTGGGCAATTATGTGGCCCAGGCCGGACTACATTATCTCAGTAGGTGATTATACAGGCTAAAATATGAGGGATCCATTGTTACTATGACAAACCAAAAATTTATAGAATAATGCTTTTATAATATTGTAAACCAGTGGTTCCCAAACATGGGGGGGGGGGGGTTATCCTGAGTTGATCGTAGCTGTGCGGTGGGACTCCCAGCATAGGGCCAGTCCGCCCCGCATGTCAGACCGCCCCTCCTCCCCGCACAAGTACAAAAGCATTGCACAGCGGCGATGCTTTTGTACTTGAAGAGTAACTTGAGAGTTACTCGTCGCTGCCCCAGGTCACAGCGGCTGCGTGTGACATCACGCAGCCAATTAGGCCCGCCCCCCACATGGGTCGCCGGCGGGAATGGCGGCACAAGGGTTGGAGCGCAGCTCTGACAGGCTGTGCTCCAGGAAGGCCCAGCAACACACAGTGTAGGCGCTTTGAGGGGTGTCCTGAGCAAGCGCAGATCACCCTAAACTGGTCACTTGGCTAACAGGGGCTAATCCCTGCTCCTAGCAACAATCACCTCAGGCCAGTATAAACAATAAGTGTGGGAAGCTGTGTGCCATTGCAAGGGGCGGGGCCTCAGAGCGGATCCAGCACTCACCAGCGCCATTTTCTCCCTGCAGATCATAGGAAAGAGACGCTGACAGGGAGCGCTGCCTCCAGATAACTCCAGCAATACCTCTGCGGTACCAGGGTGTTATAGACAGGGGGGGAGTGTGGTAACAGTACTAACTAACCTATTAAGGTTAGTTAGTCAGCCCCGGGCTTTTATCATAATAACTGCCTACTGGGGCGCTGTGTGGCTGGCTCCTTATAATCTGTGACTCTCTGTAGGTACTCTGGGGGAAACTGTGTATGACATTTTCCTGTGTGTATGTGTAAGTGTATATATCCACATTACCATGTCTAAGGACTCTGTGTCCTGTGCTGCAGAATGTGTATCTTCTCCTGAAGAGTCTATTCCATGTACTCAGGACTGCAATGTGCTTTCTCAGCCTTCTGAATCTGAACCCCCATGGGTGGATTCTTTAAGGGGAATGATATCCAGATTTCATCACGGGTGTCACATAATGAGAAAGAGACGCAGTTTTTGAGAAAATCTGTAGAGGGTTTGAAGTATTCAGCTCCCACTACTTCCTCACATACCCTACCTACATACCCGAAAAAATGTACACTTGCCCAGATAATGCAAGTTGACACTGATACCGACTCTGATACAGGGGACGGTGATGGGGATATGCAGGGGGTGATGCATCCCTTGCTACAGGGGTGCAGCTAATGATTGAAGCCATTAGGGATGTTTTCCATATTTCTGAGAAGGTACCTGAACTGGTGGAGGAATCTTATTTTACAAAAAGTAAGAAATCCTCGCTTACCTTCCCTGCTTCTAAGGAGTAAAACTCTTTATTTATTTGAAAAATCCTGGGAAAACCCAGAGAAAGAATTCCAGATACCTAAAAGAATTCTCATTGCTTTCCCATTCCCTGAAGAGGATAGAAAGAAGTGGGAAAACCCACCTATAGTAGATACTTCTGTGTCTAGGTTGTCTAAAAAGTTGGTGTTACCTGTCCCTGGTTCAACCGCCTTAAAGGAGCCGGCTGACCGCAAGATTGAGACTACGCTCAAATCACTATACACTGCTACAGGCGTGTCTTTAAGGCCCACTATTGCTTGTGCGTGGATTTCTAAAGCCATAGTAAAGTGGTCAGGCACATTACTGCAGGACTTAGATACCATGGATAGGAGTGACATTGACTTGTTTTTACGTCACATACTGGATTCTGCTGGCTTCATGGTGGAGGCCATGAAAGATCTTGGCATGCTGAATGCAAGGGCTACTTCCATGGCGGTCTCGGCATGCAGAGGACTCTGGCTACGCCAATGGACTACGGATGCAGAATCCAAGACCAGTGTGGGGAACCTACCCTTCACAGGTCAGGCTCTGTTTGGGGACACATTGGATGCGTGGATCTCCACGGTGACTGCGGGTAAGTCAGCCTTTCTTCGCTCAGCATCCCCATCGACTAGGAAATCTTATCCTACGTCTACCCTGCAGTCATTTCAGACTGCAAAATTAAAAAATCCAAATCCCCTTCTACCTTCTTTAGGGGTGGTCTTCATCATGATGGTGGACCTCCCAGCCTGGAGATTGGGCACGTGGGAGCGAGACTAAAAGATTTCAGTCACATCTGGGTGTCATCATGCCTAGACCCTTGGGTGACAGACATTGTTACCCAGGGTTACAGACAGGAGTTTCAGGAACTCCTACCTCACAGATTCTTCAAATCAGGCTTACCAGTTTCGCTGACAGAAAGTGCTATCCTGCAAGAAGCCCTTCGAAAATTGGTCCAAACAAATGTTATTGTTCTGTTTCCACCTCACCTAAAACACAAGGGTTATCACTCAAACATGTTTGTGGTACCGAAAATGTACTGTTCGGTAAGGCCGATATTAAACCTAAAGTTATTGAACCCCTTCTTGAGGGAATTCAAATTCAAGATGGAGTCTCTGAGACATGGGATCTCAAGTCTGGAGGAGGGAGAATTCCTGGTATCCCTGGATATCAAGGATGCATACCTTCACATCAAGATCTGGCTGCCTTACCAGGCCTATCTCAGATTTGTGCTGCTGGATTGTCACTATCAGTTCCAGGCACTGCCTTTTGGCCTCTCCACAGCACCGATAGTGTTCACCAAGGTCATGGCAGAAATGATGCTGCTCCTCCGCAGGCAAGGAGTGAACATAATTCCATATCTGGACGATCTGCTGATAAAAGCATCTTCCAGGGAGAGGTTGTTGCAGAGTATTGCTCTCTCAACTCGACTACTCCAGGATCATGGGTGGATCCTGAACCTTCCAAAGTCACATTTGGAACCGACAAGAAGACTTCCCTTCCTGGGGATGATACTCAACACGGAAGTGCAGAGGGTGTTTCTACCGGTAGAGAAAGCATTGGTGATTTAATCAATGGTACGGGATGTCCTGAAGACAGCCCGGGTATCGGTTCATCAGTGCATTCGCCTTGTGGGGAAGATAGTAGCCTCCTATGAGGCTTATTCGTACGGAAGATTCCATGCAAGGTCCTTCCAACTGGATCTCCTCGACAAATGGTCAGGATCACATCTTCACATGCACCAACGGATACGCCTGTCGTCGAAAACCAGAATTTCACTCTTCTGGTGGCTGCAAACTTCTCACCTACTCAAGGGCCACAGGTTCGGGATACAGAATTGGATCCTTCTAACCACGGATGCAAATCTCAGAGGTTGGGGAGCAGTCACACAAGGGGGAAATTTCCAAGGAAAGTGGTCAAGTCTGGAATCCATCCTTCCGATAAACATTCTGGAACTAAGGGCCGTTTACAATGGCCTACTACAAGTGGCACATCTTCTGCAAGATCAGGCCATTCAGTTTCAGTCAGACAGTGTAACGGTAGTATCCTACATAAACCGACAGGGCGGAACGAAGAGCAGAGTGGCAATGCCAGAGGTAACAAGAATCCTCCTCTGGGCAGAAAAACACGTGGTGGCGCTATCAGCAATCTTCATTCCGGGAGTGGACAACTGGGAAGCAGACTTCCTCAGTAGACACGATCTCCATCCAGGAGAATGGGGCCTCCACCCGGAGGTGTTCGCAGAAGTGACAAGCCAACAGGGCATACCTCAGGCTGACATGATGTCATCTCGCCTCAACAAGAAGCTTCACAGGTACTGTTCCAGGTCGAGAGACCCACAGGCAGTGGCGGTGAACGCACTGGTAACTCCGTGGGTGTTCCAGTCAGTGTATGTGTTCCCTTCACTCCCACTCATCCCAAGGATTATCAAATGAATAAATAGAACAAGAGTTCAGGCGATCCTCATTGCTCCGGACTGGCCAAGGAGGGTTTGGTACGCGGATCTTCTGGAAATACTGCTGGAGGATCTGCCTCCTCTTCCTCTTCGCGAGGATCTTCAGCAACAGGGGCCGTTCGCCTATCAAGACTTACCGCGGCTACGTTTGACGGTATGGAGGTTGAGCGCCAGATATTAGCTCAGAAGCGTATTCTGAAAAAGGTAATTCCTACGCTGATACAAACTAGGAGCGGGGTTACGTCTAAACATTACCATCTAATTTGGAAAAAGTATGTGTCTTGGTGTGTATCCAAGAAGTTTCCAATGGTGGAGTTTCAACTGGGACAGTTTCTCCTCTTTCTGCAAGCAGGTGTGGATGTGGGCCTATGCTTGGGATCCATAAAGGACCATATTTCGGCCTTGTCCATTTTGTTCCAGAAACAATTGGCTGCCCTTCTTGAGGTTCAGACATTCTTGAAAGGTGTTCTGCACATCCAACCACCCTTTGTGCCTCCTACGGCACCTTGGGATCTTAATGTGGTGCTGCAGTTCCTGCAATCGGATTGGTTTGAACCTTTGCAGGAGGTGGACGTCAAGTTTCTTACTTGGAAGGTGGTCACACTGTTGGTATTGGCATCTGCTAGACGTGTGTAAGAATTGGGGGCATTGTCATGCAAGAACCCCTACTTGATTTTCCATGAAGATAGAGTTGAGCTCCGAATGCGTCAGCAGTTTCTTCCAAAGGTTGTGTCGGCTTTTCATATCAACCAACCTATTGTGGTTCCAGTGGCTACTGACTCCTCAATTACCTCAAGGTCCTTGTATGTGGTGAGGGCTTTGAAAATTTATGTGAAGAGAACTTCTCGTCACAGGAAGTCGGACGCTTTAGTTGTCCTTTATGATCCCAACAAGGTTGGGTGGCCTGCTTCTTAGCAGACGATTTCTCGCTGGATCAGGTTTACTATCCAACATGCTTATTCGATGGCAGGCTTGCCGTGTCCAAAATCTGTTAAGGCCCACTCTACTCATAAAGTGGGGTCTTCCTGGGTGGCTGCCCGGGGTGTCTCAGCTTTACAGCTTTGGGTCGAACATGTTTGCTAAGTTCTACAAATTCTACAAGTTCGATACTTTGGCCTCTGAGGACCTAAAGTTTGGTCACTCTGTTCTGCTGGAACCTCAGCACTCTCCTTCCCGTTCCGGGAGCTTTGGTACACCCCATGGTACTAAATGGACTCCAGCATCCTCTACGGACTATAAGAAAAGGATTTACTGGTATGTAATCAAAATCCTATTTTTTCCAAACACTAACAGAAAACGGTCAGTTGCCACCCACAAATGCCTTCTTCCTCTCAATCTCCTTGCGATCGCCCATGCGAATGGATCCTTCGCACAAACCCGTCACTGACCGGCGTTGCGCCTGCACATTGCGGTTCATACGGATGCGCAGTACAGACCTGATCACCTGCTGTGCGAAAACGCACAGCAGCGATTAGGTCTGAATTACCCCCATAATGTTTAAAACTAGAATTCTCGAAAGTATTTTATTTGTGTCGGAGAAACATCAACAACATTTTGTGTCCCTATTATTTCACTGTATCCGTTTGGTACTTTTGCGCTGTAGAGCCTCAGTCATTTATGAATAATCTGTGTCTTCATGCTGACCAACACACTTTCTTAACGGTCTCAGACTGCAGACGATTGCAGAGTTTCCCAAAGAAATAGACCACGTGCATAAAATCAGCTTACTGACAGAACAATGTGCTAGATCCTGACAAGGTTTGAAGCTTTGTCCTTCACAGGACTTTCTCACACTACAGTCTCACAAACCTGATACATACTGTATTTTCAATAGAAAAAGATGGTTGGAGAATAAAAAGGTATTTTATTAAATAGAAAATAAACTTATCTTTAACCCTTATGCTTTTATAAGAAAGATACAAAATGTATGTGAATTATGCTGTATATATATATATATATATATATATATATATATATAGCCACTCACATTTTTTTTTAAAAGAAATACCTGTAAGGCACAAAAAACAGCACTCCTGTTTAAGCAGCTTTATTTTTCAAAATTGAGGGGTCTATTTACTAAGTCTTGGATGGACATAATGTCGCTGGACATAAAGTACCAGTCCACTGGCTCCTACAGGGCCCCATACATTTATACGACATGATGCTCCGTCATGTCATATAAGATTTCGTCCAACCTCCCGGCAGTATCCCCATTGGTAAGATAGTATTAGATATATCGCATGCAGTTTTTTTTAGTTTTGCATACAATGGGGTAAATTTACTAAGAAGGGAGTTCTGTCAAAGATGGGATGTTGCCCATAGCAACCAATCAGATTCCAGGTATTATCTTCTAAAAGGTGCTAGAAAAATGAGAAGTAGAATCTGATTGGTTGCTATGGGCAACATCCCATCTTAAATAGAACTCTCATCTTAGTAAATTTACCCCAATGTATCTTTTACTATCCTATCTATTTACTGCGGGATCCAACATATCACAAGTGCAGCACTTGTGATATGTCGGATCTAGGGGGATCTGATTTGATGCTCACGAGAACGCGCATCGGATCGGGGGAAAAGCACCCCAAAAATGCCTGATTTCACCCAATATATCGGGCCGAATGCCCGAATTGGGCTGAAATCGGGCATAATCAGCCTAGTATTTGGGGCCCTTAACTGCCATGCCACGGGATCGGTATGAAATACCTCCAATCAAAATCCTGACGGTCGAAATCCCGACAGCAATTGACCGACGGTCAAAATCCCGACGAGGTCAAAATCCCGACGTGGACAAAATACCGTCAAGGTCAAAATACCGACATGTAAAATGCCGACAGGTCAAAATACTGACATGCGTTTTTTCATTGTTTTTTTTGTGTATATGTTGACATAGGTTGACATGGACACCATATAAGTGTACTGCGTCCCCTCGCATGGCTCGCTGCGCTCGCCATGCTTCGGGCACACTATTATATTCCCCCTCCAGGTCGACTGGGATGGTAAAGTATGAACAAGTCGGTTTCAATTAAAAAAATCATGAAAAACTCATGTCGGCATTTTGACCTGTCGGCATTTTACATGTCTGGATTTTGACCTTGTCGGGATTTTGACCATCGGTCAGTTGCGGTTGGGATTATGACCGATGGGATTTTGATTGGAGGTAAATTGACTGCATCCCCATGCCACAGGCTGTGTTTAAAAAATGACAGTTAGGAGCTGATTGGCTGGTACTTTATCTCCAGCCACTTTATCTCCATCCAAGGCTTAGTAAATAGACCCCTTAATCCACTGGTTGGTGACAGCGACCTGACGGCCATTTCAACCAAACTCAGTTGGTTTTCCAGCAGACCATTGCCCTTAGCATCACACAGCCGTCGTCGGCTTGCCTTCTTCTCATAGTGCGTCCTGACGCAGTCTCTTCCTCAGGAATATAACGCGCATGGTTGTCCGCATGATGTTAAAGAAAATATAATTCATCAGGGATAAATGTATGGAGGACACGGTCAGGATCCCAGCGCTCAGAAACCTGGCACTCAGAATACAGATGCCAGAATACCAGCATTGCTCTGAATACCGATGCTGGGATGCCGACGTGAAACCCAATGCTGGCACTGGAATCCCGAATGGCGGTATCCTGAATATAAGTATACAGCACTGCTTAGGGTCAGGCCATGGATGGGGGTGGGGGGGTAGGTTTAGGCTGTAGGGCAGGGTTAGGTTTAGGCAGCAGGGGTGGGAGGGTTAGGTTTAGGCTGTAGGGGGAGGGTTAGGTTTAGGCTGCAGGGGTGGGAGGGTTAGGTTTAGGCTGTAGGGGGAGGGTTAGGTTTAGGCTGCAGGGGTGGGAGGGTTAGGTTTAGGCTGTAGGGGGAGGGTTAGGTTTAGGTTGCAGGGGTGGGAGGGTTAGGTTTAGGCTTTAGGTGGAGGGTTAGGTTTAGGCTGCAGGGGTGGGAGGGTTAGGTTTAGGCTGTAGGGGGAGGGTTAGGCTTAGGCTGCAGGGGTGGGAGGGTTAGGTTTAGACTGTGGGGCAGGGTTAGGTTTAGGCTGCAGGGGTGGGAGGGTTAGGTTTAGGCTGTGGGGCAGGGTTAGGTTTAGGCTGCAGGGGTGGGAGGGTTAGGTTTAGGCTGAAGGGGGAGGGTTAGGTTAAGGCTGTAGAGCAGGGTTAGGTTTAGACTGCAGGGGTGGGAGGGTTAGGTTTAGGCTAGGGAAATGAGTGGTTAGGTTTAGGCAGCAGGGGTGGAAGGGTTAGGTTTAGGCTGTGGGGCAGGGTTAGGTTTAGGCTGCAGGGGTAGGAGGGTTAGGTTTAGGCTGTAGGGCAGGGTTAGGCTTAGACTTCAGGGGTGGCAGGGTTAGATTTAGGCTAGGGAAAGGAGGGGTTAGGTTTAGGCAGCAGGGGTGGGAGGGTTAGGTTTAGGCTGTAGGGGAGGGTTAGGTTTAGGCTGCAGGGGTGGGAGGGTTAGGTTTAGGCTGTAGGGGGAGGGTTAGGTTTAGGCTGCAGGGGTGGGAGGGTTAGGTTTAGGCTGTAGGGGCAGGGTTAGGTTTAGGCTGCAGGGGTGGGAGGGTTAGGTTTAGGCTGTAGGGGGAGGGTTAGGTTTAGGCTGCAGGGATGGGAGGTTTAGACTGTAGGGGGAGGGTTAGGTTTAGGCTGCAGGGGTAGGAGGGTTAGGTTTAGGCTGTGGGGCAGGGGTAGGTTTAGGCTGCAGGGGTAGGAGGGTTAGGTTTAGGCTGTGGGGCAGGGGTAGGTTTAGGCTGCAGGGGTGGGATGGTTAGGTTTAGGCAGCAGGGGTGGGAGGGTTAGGTTTAGGCTGCAGGGGTGGGAGGGTTAGATCTATTCTGTGGGGCAGGGTTAGGTTTAGGCATCAGGGGTGGGAGGGTTAGGTTTAGGCTGTAGGGGTAGGGTTAGGTTTAGGCTGCAGGGGTGGGAGGGTTAGGTTTAGGCTGTGGGGCAGGGTTAGGTTTAGGCTGCAGGGGTAGAAGGGTTAGGTTTAGGCTGTAGGGGGAGGGTTAGGTTTATGCTGCAGGGGTGGGATGGTTAGGTTTAGGCTGTGGGGCAGGGTTAGGTTTAGGCTGCAGGGGTGGGAGGGTTAGGTTTAGGCTGTGGGGCAGGGTTAGGTTTAGGCTGCAGGGGTGGGAGGGTTAGGTTTAGGCTAGGGAAATGAGGGGTTAGGTTTAGGCAGCAGGAGTGGGAGGGTTAGGTTTAGGCAGCAGGGGTCGGAGGGTTAGATCTATTCTGTGGGGCAGGGTTAGGTTTAGGCATCAGGGGTGGGAGGGTTAGGTTTAGGGTGTAGGGGGAGGGTTAGTTTTAGGCTGCAGGGGTGGGAGGGTTAGGTTTAGGCTGTAGGGGGAGGGTTAGGTTTAGGCTGCAGGGGTGGGAGGGTTAGGGTTAGGCTGTAGGGGGAGGGTTAGGTTTAGGTTGCAGGGGTGGGAGGGTTAGGTTTAGGCTGTAGGGGGAGGGTTAGGTTTAGGCTGCAGGGGTGGGAGGGTTAGGTTTAGGCTGTAGGGGGAGGGTTAGGCTTAGGCTGCAGGGGTGGGAGCGTTAGGTTTAGGCTGTGGGGCAGGGTTAGGTTTAGGCTGCAGGGGTGGGAGGGTTAGGTTTAGGCTGTGGGGCAGGGTTAGGTTTAGGCTGCAGGGGTGGGAGGGTTAGGTTTAGGCTGTAGGGGGAGGGTTAGGTTTAGGCTGCAGGGGTAGGAGGGTTAGGTTTAGGCTGTAGGGCAGGGTTAGGTTTAGGCTGCAGGGGTGGGAGGGTTAGGTTTAGGCTAGGGAAATGAGTGGTTAGGTTTAGGCAGCAGGGGTGGAAGGGTTAGGTTTAGGCTGTGGGGCAGGGTTAGGTTTAGGCTGCAGGGGTAGGAGGGTTAGGTTTAGGCTGTGGGGCAGGGTTAGGTTTAGGCTTCAGGGGTGGCAGGGTTATATTTAGGCTAGGGAAAGGAGGGGTTAGGTTTAGGCAGCAGGGGTGGGAGGGTTAGGTTTACGCTGTAGGGGAGGGTTAGGTTTAGGCTGCCGGGGTGGGAGGGTTAGGTTTAGGCTGTAGGGGGAGGGTTAGGTTTAGGCTGCAGGGGTGGGAGGGTTAGGTTTAGGCTGTAGGGGCAGGGTTAGATTTAGGCTGCAGGGGTGGAAGGGTTAGGTTTAGGCTGTAGGGGGAGGGTTAGTTTTAGGCTGCAGGGGTGGGAGGGTTAGGTTTAGGCTGTAGGGGAAGGGTTAGGTTTAGGCTGCAGGGATGGGAGGTTTAGGCTGTAGGGGGAGGGTTAGGTTTAGGCTGCAGGGGTAGAAGGGTTAGGTTTAGGCTGTGGGGCAGGGGTAGGTTTAGGCTGCAGGGGTAGGAGGGTTAGGTTTAGGCTGTGGGGCAGGGGTAGGTTTAGGCTGCAGGGGTGAGAGGGTTAGGTTTAGGCTAGGGAAAGGAGGGGTTAGGTTTAGGCAGCAGGGGTGGGAGGGTTAGGTTTAGGCAGCAGGGGTGGGAGGGTTAGGTTTAGGCTGCAGTGGTGGGAGGGTTAGGTTTAGGCAGCAGGGGTGGGAGGGTTAGGTTTAGGCTAGGGAAAGGAGGGGTTAGGTTTAGGCAGCAGAGGTGGGAGGGTTAGGTTTAGGCAGCAGGGGTGGGAGGGTTAGGTTTAGGCTGTAGGGGGAGGGTTAGGTTTAGGCTACAGGGGTGGGATGGTTAGGTTTAGGCTGCAGGGGTGGGAGGGTTAGGTTTAGGCTGTGGGGCAGGGTTAGGTTTAGGCTGCAGGGGTGGGAGGGTTAGGTTTAGGCTAGGGAAATGAGGGGTTAGGTTTAGGCAGCAGGGGTGGGAGGGTTAGGTTTAGGCAGCAGGGGTGGGAGGGTTAGATCTATTCTGTGGGGCAGGGTTAGGTTTAGGCATCAGGGGTGGGAGGGTTAGGTTTAGGCTGTAGGGGTAGGGTTAGGTTTAGGCTGCAGGGGTGGGAGGGTTAGGTTTAGGCTGTGGGGCAGGGTTAGGTTTAGGCTGCAGGGGTGGGATGGTGAGGTTTAGGCTGTGGGGCAGGGTTAGGTTTAGGCTGCAGGGGTGGGAGGGTTAGGTTTAGGCTGTGGGGCAGGGTTAGGTTTAGGCTGCAGGGGTGGGAGGGTTAGGTTTAGGCTAGGGAAATGAGGGGTTAGTTTTAGGCAGCAGGGGTGGGAGGGTTAGGTTTAGGCAGCAGGGGTGGGAGGGTTAGGTTTAGGCTGTGGGGCAGGGTTAGGTTTAGGCATCAGGGGTGGGAGGGTTAGGTTTAGGCTGTAGGGGGAGGGTTAGGTTTAGGCTGCAGGGGTGGGAGGGTTAGGTTTAGGCTGTGGGGCAGGGTTAGGTTTAGGCTGCAGGGGTAGGAGGGTTGGGTTTAGGTTGTGGGGCAGGGTTAGTTTTAGGCTGCAGGGGTGGGAGGGTTAGGTTTAGGCTAGGGAAATGAGGGGTTGGGTTTACGCACCACAGACGAGGAATGGGGTTAGGCAGCGGGGGAGGGAAGGTTTGGTTTAGACTGCAAGGAAGGGGGTGTTAGATTTAGGCACCCCCGGGAAGGGCATTGTTAGGCTGCGGACGGGTTATGGCATTTGGGGATTAAGGATAGCATACTTAACTAGTAGGTGTCGGGATCCTGAGTGTGGGGTGCTGCTGTCAAGTAGTCAGTCCCACTGGCTTCCAAAGCTTCCAAAGCTCCGGGATCCCAATACCATCCCTTCTATAGTTTCCACCAACATGTAACAGTGAAGAAATGTATAAGCCAATAGACCACTGTACCTTCATGGTGCATCCTCCATGTGGTAGCTACAGTAGGGTGGTGCACCCAGCACCATTACCCAGGGAGTAAAGCCCATGTGGAATTGGAGGGCTGTGTGTGTGGTGCCAGGTGCTATGGATAATGTGCCAATGTCGCCCGTCTTCCCTGTTTTCTTCTCCCTCAGCTGTAGCATTATGTATGGGCAGTGTACTGAGTAATGAAGCTGTCTCCCCAGCTGTCCAACATACACCAACATTGATTGCCATGTGTGCACAGCGCTGACTGCCGCCGGCCTTACAGTTAGAAATAAATTAGTTTCTTAAGAGCTGTCTCCGCTCGTGACTTTTTACCGGCAATAGGTGTACTCACTATTGCTGTATCCACCAGTAAGAACAGCATCTAGTAATAGGAGATAAAAGGTAAGAGTGGAAAACCTTGTGGCGCCCATGGCAAAAGTTCCCTTTGGCGCCCCCCAATTGGCAAAACAGGGTTAGTGTGCGCCTTAGGCGCGTTGCAAAAAAATAGGGGCGTGGCTTCATAGGGAAGGGGCATGGTCACAGTTATGCCCCCTGTAGTTGTGCCCCCAGTAGAGTTGTGCCCCCTGTAGCTGTGCCCTCAGTAGTTGTGCCCCCTGTAGTTTTGCCCCCCCGTAGCTGTGCCCTCAGTAGATGTGCCCTCAGTAGCTGTGCCCCCTGTAGCTGTGCCCCTGTAGTTTTTACCTCTGTAGCTGTGCCCCCAGTAGTTTTGCCCCCTGTAGCTGTGCCCCTGTAGTTTTGCCCCCAGTAGTTTTTCCCCCTGTAGCTGTGCCCCCAGTAGTTGTGCCCCCTGTAGTTTTGCCCCCAGTAGCTGTGCCCTCAGTAGCTGTGCCCCCTGTAGCTGTGCCCCCGTAGTTTTGTTCCCAGTAGCCATGCCCTCAGTATCTGTGCCCCCTGCAGCTGTGCCCCCAGTAGTTTTGCCCCCAGTAGATGTGCCCTCAGTAGCTGTGCCCCCTGTAGCTGTGCCCCCTGTAGTTGTGCCCCCTGTAGCTGTGCCCTCAGTAGTTGTGGCTCCTGTAGCTGTGCCCTCTGTAGTTGTGCCCCCTGTAGTTTTGCCCCCAGTAGCTGTGCCCTCAGTAGCTGTGCCCCCTGTAGCTGTGCCCCCGTAGTTTTGTTCCCAGTAGCCATGCCCTCAGTATCTGTGCCCCCTGCAGCTGTGCCCCCAGTAGTTTTGCCCCCAGTAGATGTGCCCTCAGTAGCTGTGCCCCCTGTAGCTGTGCCCCCTGTAGTTGTGCCCCCTGTAGCTGTGCCCTCAGTAGTTGTGGCTCCTGTAGCTGTGCCCCCTGTAGCTGTGCCCTCTGTAGTTGTGCCCCCTGTAGTTTTGCCCCCAGTAGCTGTGCCCTCAGTAGCTGTGCCCCCTGTAGCTGTGCCCCCGTAGTTTTGTTCCCAGTAGCCATGCCCTCAGTATCTGTGCCCCCTGCAGCTGTGCCCCCAGTAGTTTTGCCCCCAGTAGATGTGCCCTCAGTAGCTGTGCCCCCTGTAGCTGTGCCCTCAGTAGTTGTGGCTCCTGTAGCTGTGCCCCCTGTAGCTGTGCCCTCAGTAGTTGTGGCTCCTGTAGCTGTGCCCCCTGTAGCTGTGCCCTCAGTAGTTGTGCCCCCTGTAGCTGTGCCCTCAGTAGTTGTGGCTCCTGTAGTTGTGCCCCCTGTAGCTGTGCCCTCTGTAGATGTGCCCCCTGTTGCTGTGCCCTCAGTAGTTGTGCCCCCTGTAGCTGTGCCCTCAATATCTGTGCCCCCTGTAGCTGTGCCCCCTGTAGCTGTGCCCTCTGTAGTTGTGCCCCCCGTAGCTGTGCCCCCTGTAGCTGTGCCCTCTGTAGTTGTGCCCCCCGTAGCTGTGCCCCCTGTAGTTGTGCCCTCTGTAGTTGTGCCCCCTGTAGTTTTGCCCCCAGTAGATGTGCCCTCAGTAGATGTGCCCCCTGTAGTTGTGCCCCCTGTAGCTGTGCCCTCAGTAGTTGTGGCTCCTGTAGCTGTGCCCCCTGTAGCTGTGCCCCCTGTAGCTGTGCCCTCTGTAGTTGTGCCCCCTGTAGCTGTGCCCCCTGTAGCTGTGCCCTCAGTAGTTGTGGCTCCTGTAGCTGTGCCCCCTGTAGCTGTGCCCCCTGTAGCTGTGCCCTCTGTAGTTGTGCCCCCTGTAGCTGTGCCCCCTGTAGCTGTGCCCTCAGTAGTTGTGGCTCCTGTAGCTGTGCCCCCTGTAGCTGTGCCCCCTGTAGCTGTGCCCTCTGTAGTTGTGCCCCCTGTAGCTGTGCCCCCTGTAGCTGTGCCCCTGTAGTTTTTACCTCTGTAGCTGTGCCCCCAGTAGTTTTGCCCCCTGTAGCTGTGCCCCTGTAGTTTTGCCCCCAGTAGTTTTGCCCCCAGTAGCTGTGCCCTCAGTAGCTGTGCCCCCTGCAGCTGTGCCCCCGTAGTTTTGTTCCCAGTAGCCATGCCCTCAGTATCTGTGCCCCCTGCAGCTGTGCCCCCAATAGTTTTGCCCCCAGTAGATGTGCCCTCAGTAGCTGTGCCCCCTGCAGCTGTGCCCCCGTAGTTTTGTTCCCAGTAGCCATGCCCTCAGTATCTGTGCCCCCTGCAGCTGTGCCCCCAATAGTTTTGCCCCCAGTAGATGTGCCCTCAGTAGCTGTGCCCCCTGTAGCTGTGCCCCTGTAGTTTTGCCCCCAGTAGCTGTGCCCCCTGTAGCTGTGCCCTCAGTAGTTGTGCCCCCTGTAGCTGTGCCCTCAGTAGATGTGCCCCCTGTTGCTGTGCCCTCAGTAGATGTGCCCCCTGTTGCTGTGCCCTCAGTAGATGTGCCCCCTGTTGCTGTGCCCTCAGTAGTTGTGGCTCCTGTAGCTGTGCCCTCTGTAGTTGTGCCCCCTGTAGCTGTGCCCTCAGTAGCTGTGCCCCCTGTAGCTGTGCCCTCAGTAGATGTGCCCCCTGTTGCTGTGCCCTCAGTAGTTTTGCCCCCAGTAGCTGTGCCCTCAATATCTGTGCCCCCTGTAGCTGTGCCCCTGTAGTTTTGCCCCCCAGTAGCTATGCCCTCAGTAGTTGTGCCCATAGTAGCTGTGCCCCCTGTAGCTGTGCCCTCAGTAGATGTGCCCCCTGTTGCTGTGCCCTCAGTAGTTTTGCCCCCAGTAGCTGTGCCCTCAATATCTGTGCCCCCTGTAGCTGTGCCCCTGTAGTTTTGCCCCCCAGTAGCTATGCCCTCAGTAGTTGTGCCCATAGTAGCGGTGCTTACAAGAAAAACACTCACCAGCCCCGCTCCTGCTTCCAGACCGCTGCTGCTGTCCTCTGTCTCCGACCGCCGCTCCTTGGATCTATGGGAGAGACATCATGACGTCTCTCCCAATTATGACCTCTAGCATCTGTGGCCACTCCCACAATGCTGTGCGGTGCGTGATGACGTCAGGCACACCGCACGGCACCAGTGGGAGGGTGCAGTGGCGGCAGTGCCCTCAGGCCAGTGGCGCCCCTGGCAAAATTCCTGCTTGCCCGTGGAAAAAGCTGCTACTGTTCCTGTACACAACAGCGGATGTCCAGAGACAATGGGGCTCATTCCAACCCGATTGCTAACTGCAGTTGTTCGCAGCGATCGGGTCGGAACTGCACATGCGCCGGTGCCGCAGTGCGCCGGCGCATGCCTGACGGCCGAAGGCCATCATTCCCTAGCAATTGCCTCCGCCTGATTGACAGGCAGAGGCAGTCACTGGGCAGTAGGGAGCGGCACAGCAGCATTTGGCTGCCATTTTGGGGGCGCGGTCCGGCCAACGCAGGCATGGCCGGACTGTGCGGGGGGGCGGGCCGCAGCGGCTGCGTGACATCACACACAGCCGCTACGACAAAGGGCAGCGGCGAGCAACTCCCGGTCAGCTGCAGGAGCTGCGCTGGCCGGGAGTTACTCAACAAGTACAAAAGCATGGCCATTGTGTGATACTTGTGGTTGTGGTGGTGGTGGGGGGGGGGGGCGGACAGACATGCGGGGCGGGCTAGCCCTGTGCTGGGCGTCCCCCCACATGTCTGGGAACATGATCGTAGCACGATCAACTCAGAATGACCCCTAATGAACAGTCCAGCTGCTTAACCAGTGGAGAGGTTTAGTGAAAGAATAATGGGTAAAGCCATACTTATTGTTATAAACACTAGGTGAATGGACCAGAGTGGGGTGTCATACAGATCACCAGCCATTGTATCTTCAAGGTAACAGTGAAAGATGATGGAAGTGTTTGGAAAGCAGGTAATCGTAGTTCTCACTGAAAGAGAAAGACTGCTGTCTCCTGAGTCCCATTGTTGTGCTCAAACACAGTGACAAGATGGCACTTGTCATGGACAGTACTTAGCTTGGTGGTCATCTTGGTACTGGGAATGACACAACCCTGGAGGAACAACATAGAGTCTTTCAACAGCTTCCTTCTCTACATGTTACACAAACATTCAAATAAAGCAATCTGAAAGAGAAACAGGGTTAGACACATAAGAAATCATAAACACATCCCGTGACTTTGGCCTGGTCTTCTTTGTTGACATATCAGTTAGAGTCCCCTCACTGACAACATGAAACATAGCAACAATCTCTTCACTCACAAACTTGGGGTTGCACACTGTCACAAAGCTTCATATCTTTCACACTTGCGACTTTTAAATCTTACAAAGTTTTTTTTCTAATCTTGAACTTCCACTCACAACGGTCAGATCTTGACTTTGGCCTCTGGAAGTCCTGAGGCTGAATGAATGCAATGTTTGTAAATTCCTCATAATATCTCTTAGGTGGCTTGCTAATATTATATCTTGCAGAAGACCTATTCTGTGGCTGAACTTCCTTGCTGGTAGACTCTGGTTCAGATACACCTTCAGCTACTGGTATGTCCAGTGACACCTTCTTGTTCTGCATATCAACTTCCCGATTCTATATTGCATGCTGTTTGCTATGCCTGAGGGTTTAGTTGGGCTTGGGTTGTCATGAGAGGCTGGAGCTAGAGTTGCTGAAGTGTGGAGGAAGCACGGAGACTTTATACAGCTCCTACTCTTATAATGAATAGTAATGAGTCAGTAGGAACTGTAGGTAAGTGATCCATTAGGGGAGTCATTGATGTTCTAGTGGTGGTTGAAAGTGTGAATAAATGTAAAGAAATAACTTTTTATTAAACAGCAAAACTTAAACTTGAACTCCGAGCTGGAAGCAGGTAGTCTTCCTGGATACAAGCAGAAGTTGGGATGCTGGAATTGGACCAGATCAGAGCTGGGCTGGAGCTGAATAGATGACTGGAATGGAGTTGGTAACTCCTAAAGCTGATACTGGCTGGAGACTCGGTTGATAAGTCTGTGGTAACCGGTCTTCAACTGGACAGGTGACCAGGCCAGACTGGAACTGAATAGGTAACCACAGTGCCGTAACTAGGCATTTTAGCACTGTGTGCAAGAAACGACATTGGCGCCCCCCCCATGTAAGATAGGGGCAGTGCGCCTCGCAGGCGCGCAAAAAATATATAGGGGCGTGGCTTTGTGGGGAAGGGGTGTGGCCATAAAATAATAGCAATTCACACTACGGTGCACAGTAGTCTCCATTATTCAAATTACGCTGCACAGTAGCGCCACTACACCAGGTAGAGCCCCTTTTATACATTACAGCAGACAGCGTCCCCCTTTTTACACATTACAGCAGACAGTCCCCCTTTTTACACATTACGGCAGACAGCCTCCCCTTTTTTACACATTACAGCAGACAGCGTCCCCTTTTTACACATTACAGCAGACAGCGTCCCCATTTTTACACATTACGGCAGACAGTGTCCCCCTTTATACACATTGCAGCAGCCGGCGCCCCCCTTTTTACACATTATGGCAGCCAGTCCCCCTTTTTACACATTGCGGCAGCCAGGCCCCCTTTTTACATATTACGGCAGACGGTGTCCCCCTTTTTACACATTGCGGCAGCCAGTCCCCCTTTTTACACATTGCGGCAGCCAGGCCCCCTTTTTACACAGTACGGCAGCCAGTCCCCCTTTTTACACATTGCGGCAGCCAGGCACCCTTTTTACATATTACGGCAGCCAGTCCCCCTTTTTAGACATTGCGGCAGCCAATCCCCCTTTTTACACATTATAGCAGACGGTGTCCCCCTGAGAGAGAGAGAAAGAAAGAGAGGGAGAGAGAGAGATACTTACCATCTCCCCGCTGACAGGCTCCTCGTGCTGGCAGCTCCCTCGGTGCAGGCATCGGACAAGGAGGAGGGAGGGGGACTGGAGCCGCAGCAGCGCTATTTCATTGGTAGTAAGCGCCTCTACAGCTGTCCCCTCTCCTTCCGTATTGACTGCCCGGCACTGCTGTGGATGCTGGGATGGAGGAACAACATCCCAGCATCGACAGCAGCGCCGGGCAGCCAATACGGAAGGAGAGGGGACAGCTGCAGCGGCGCTTACTACCAATGAAATAGCGCTGCTGCGGCTCCAGTCCCCCTCCCTCCTCTTCCTTCTCCGCTGCCCGGCGCTGCTCTCTTCTCCCTCCACAGCACGGCGGTGCACGACGCACACAGCAGAGGCGGCATGTAATGAGTCAATTTGACTCATTACATGTCGCTGGCCGTGCGCCCTCAGGGCAACTGCGCTGTGTGCCAGGCCCACTTGGCACACACGTAGTTACGGCCCTGGGTAACCAAACTGAAACGAGATAGGTGACTGGACTGGAACTGGGCATGTGTTAAGTACTGAGCCTCTGTATATAACCAAACTTGTATTAGATAGCAAAGAAGGAACAGAGATAGTGAATATCCACACTGGAACTGGATTAACGGACTGGAACTGTACTGACGCCTTTGTATCAGGGAGCTCAGCACAGAGCTGCATGCACTGGTGAAGGGACGTTGTGCTAGCAATATGGCCAAGAATGTCCTTTTATAGGTATCAGTGTCTTGTGATTGGCTGCTGTGATCAGCTGACTGAGAACAGCGACTAGAGTGGCTGAGAACATACAAGTGACTGCTTCCAACATGGCTGCGTCCATGCCTGAGTTTTGGAGGGAACTCTAGCATAGAGGAATTAGGCCTGAACAATGGGAAGGCAGAGAGATAGTTGAGTGCTGCAGGGAGTGGAGTCTGGAGTCTGTGTGACACTGTGGGAAGTGCTGTGCAGTGGCAGCATGGACAGACCTCAGCATCCACCGGGAGTAAAGCCTGCATGCAGGTCCCAGTGCTACCCGTGAGCTGCATGAGGGCACACTAAGAGCAGACCACACAACCAGCCTGGAGAGGCACCACAAAGGCTTGTAGGATATTTTAATACTCTGGATCGTGATTCTATTTCTTTAAAGATAACATCTCAGGACTTAACAATTTTGTTGGTACTTGGAATCTGTAGCCTTTGATTTAATGGCAGTAGCCAAGCATGATGCCCTTTACTGATTGTGAATCCAGCTGGCACCTTCTGTCTTTTGGTATTTGCATGTAGGCAGAGGCATTTTTATGGAGTACGGGGCCTGTGTGCAGACTCTGGATGTTCTCCCTCTTCTTCCTGGTACTGTAGACTCTGGCACTGTGCCAGAGTATACTATGCATGCGCAGATCTCCAGAAACATGGCACCCGCCATGTCCTGGAGACTAAATTCCCACTATGCATCCATAGCAGCTATTTTGCCGGCTGGAGTTCCAACATGGGTCTCCAGGAGGGTAAATAATAAAACATGGGTGCATGTTTGGGTGGCCCGTGTGCACCGCAAACATTGCACCCGTTATAGAAATGCCAATACATGTAGGCAGTACTTCCAAAAGTTATGAGATGCTTTACATTTGGTCTTCTCTTTGACTGTGCTTCAATAGGGGTTATGTTATTTAGAGGGAGATGTACCAAGCCTTGAAAAGTGAAAAGGTGGAGAGTGATAAAGTACCAGCCAATCAGCTCCTACCTGCCATGTCACAGGCTGTTTGAAAAATGACAGTTAGGAGCTGATTGGCTGGTAGTTTATCACAGTGCTACAGATGGAGCGTCGCTCATCTAGGCTTCTCTGCTGCACCTAGGTGCACCAAGGCTTATTAGCATAAGCCTTTCATCTATTGTTCTCAGCTGCAATACAATACAGAGATAACAATACAGCAGGGGATTAAGTCCGACTGCCCTGGCTCAATTAATCCTTTTAAAGGGATAGATGAGCAGGGCTCCATCTGTATATATCACTTTCCATTTTATCACTTTTTAAGGCTTAGTCACATAGAAACATAGAAACTTAGAAACATAGAATTTGACGGCAGATAAGAACCACTTGGCCCATCTAGTCTGCCCCTTTTTTTTACTCTTTAGGTAATCTCAACCCTTTTTGAACCTTAATTCTTTGTAAGGATATTCATATGCCTGTCCCAAGCATGTTTAAATTGCTCTACAGTCTTAGCCTCTACCACCTCTGGTACATCTGGCCCTTAGAGCTGTGGTTGAATAGTTTTGTGATAAACTGCTATGGACATGGCTTCCACCCACAATTGTTGGTCTAGGCCTGAACCCTCCAGCGAACACTGTGCTTTTTCCACCAGTGTATGGTTTGCTCGTTCACTGACACCATTTTTCTCAGGAATTTAGGCAACAGTCAATTGGTGCTCTATTCCATATGTTGTTTTCAAGAATAAATCCACCACCGTCAGTTATCAGGGTCATGAATCTGTGACTGGTTTGATTTTCTGTAGGAAAGGTGGTGATCTTGCAGCGGCTTTGGTTGATTCATTTAAAATAATATTCAAAAAACCAATATTGGACAATTTCAGTTGAAAGTTAAATTTCATAAATGTATCCTCTTGGCAGTGCGCCCAGAGTCAGAAAGCAACGTAGGACAAAGAACAAGAGAAAGAAGACTCTGGTTTGGGCGCACTCCTTATTGTAATGGTCAAAATAATTGATTTATAATATAATTAGTGATGTGCACGGGACATTTTTCGGGTTTTGTGTTTTGGTTTTGGATTCAGTTCCGCTGCCGTGTTTTGGATTCGGACGCGTTTTGGCAAAACCTCCCTGAAAATTTTTTGTCGGATTCGGGTGTGTTTTGGATTCGAGTATTTTTTACAAAAAACCCTCAAAAATAGCTTAAATCATATAATTTGGGGGTCATTTCGATCCCACAGTATTATTAACCTCAATAACCATAATTTCCACACATTTCCAGTCTATTCTGAACACCTCACACCTCACAATATTATTTTTAGTCCTAAAATTTGCACCAAGGTCGCTGGATGACTAAGCTAAGCGACCCAAGTGGCCGACACAAACACCTGGCCCATCTAGGAGTGGCACTGCAGTGTCAGACAGGATGGCAGATTTAAAAAATAGCCCCCAAACAGCACATGATGCAAAGAAAGAAAGAGGTGCAATGAGGTAACTGTGTGACTAAGCTAAGCGACCCAAGTCGCCGACACAAACACCTGGCCCATCTAGGAGTGGCACTGCAGTGTCAGACAGGATGGCAGATTAAAAAAATTGTCCCCAAACAGCACATGATGCAAAGATAAAAAGAGGCACAATGAGGTAGCTGTGTGACTAAGCTAAGCGACCCAAGTGGCCGACACAAACACCTGGCCCATCTAGGAGTGGCACTGCAGTGACAGACAGGATGGCAGATTAAAAAAATTGTCCCCAAACAGCACATGATGCAAAGAAAAAAAGAGGCGCAATGAGGTAGCTGTGTGACTAAGCTAAGCGACCCAAGTGGCTGACACAAACACCTGGCCCATCTAGGAGTGGCACTGCAGTGTCAGACAGGATGGCAGATTAAAAAAATTGTCCCCAAACAGCACATGATGCAAAGAAAAAAAGAGGCGCAATGAAGTAGCTGTGTGACTAAGCTAAGCGACCCAAGTGGCCGACACAAACACCTGGCCCATCTAGGAGTGGCACTGCAGTGTCAGACAGGATGGCAGATTAAAAAAATTGTCCCCAAACAGCACATGATGCAAACAAAAAAAGAGGCGCAATGAGGTAGCTGTGTGACTAAGCTAAGCGACCCAATTGGCCGACACAAACACCTGGCCCATCTAGGGGTGGCACTGCAGTGTCAGACAGGATGGCACTTCAAAAAAATGGTCCCCAAACAGCACATGATGCAAAGAAAAATGAAAGAAAAAAGAGGTGCAAGATGGAATTGTCCTTGGGCCCTCCCTCCCACCCTTAAGTTGTATAAACAGGACATGCACACTTTAACAAACCCATCATTTCAGCCATAGGGTCTGCCACACGACTGACTGAAATGATGGTTTGGGCCCCCACCAAAAAAGAAGCAATCAATCTCTCCTTGCACAAACTGGCTCTACAGAGGCAAGATGTCCACCTCCTCCTCATCCTCCGATTCCTCACCCCTTTCACTGTGTACATCCCCCTCCTCACAGATTATTAATTCGTCCCCACTGGAATCCACCATCTCAGGTCCCTGTGTACTTTCTGGAGGCAATTGCTGGTGAATGTCTCCACGGAGGAATTGATTATAATTCATTTTGATGAACATCATCTTCTCCACATTTTCTGGAAGTAACCTCGTACGCCGATTGCTGACAAGGTGAGCGGCTGCACTAAACACTCTTTCGGAGTACACACTGGAGGGGGGCAACTTAGGTAAAATAAAGCCAGTTTCTGCAAGGGCCTCCAAATTGCCTCTTTTTCCTGCCAGTATACGTACGGACTGTCTGACGTGCCTACTTGGATGCGGTCACTCATATAATCCTCCACTATTCTTTCAATGGTGACAGAATCATATGCAGTGACAGTAGACGACATGTCAGTAATCGTTGGCAGGTCCTTCAGTCCGGACCAGATGTCAGCACTCGCTCCAGACTGCCCTGCATCACCGCCAGCGGGTGGGCTCGGAATTCTTATCCTTTTCCTCGCAGCCCCAGTTGCGGGAGAATGTGAAGGAGGAGCTGTTGACGGGTCACGTTCCGCTTGACTTGACAATTTTCTCACCAGCAGGTCTTTGAACCTCTGCAGACTTGTGACTCGGAAAGAGAGATACAACGTAGGTTTTAAATCTAGGATCGAGCACGGTGGCCATAATGAGGTGCTCTGATTTCAACAGATTGACCACCCGTGAATCCTGGTTAAGCGAATTAAGGGCTCCATCCACAAGTCCCCCATGCCTAGCGGAATCGCTCTGTTTTAGCTCCTCCTTCAATGTCTCCAGCTTCTTCTGCAAAAGCCTGATGAGGGGAATGACCTGACTCAGGTTGGCAGTGTCTGAACTGACTTCACGTGTGGCAAGTTCAAAGGGTTGCAGAACCTTGCACAACGTTGAAATCATTCTCCACTGCGCTTGAGTCAGGTGCATTCCCCCTCCTTTGCCTATATCGTAGGGAGATGTATAGGCTTGAATGGTCTTTTGCTGCTCCTCCATCCTCTGAAGCATATAGAGGGTTGAATTCCACCTCGTTACCACCTCTTGCTTCAGATGATGGCAGGGCAGGTTCAGGACTGTTTGCTGTTGCTCCAGTCTTCGGCACGCAGTGGCTGAATGCCGAAAGTGGCCCGCAATTCTTCGGGCAACCGACAGCATCTCTTGCACGCCCCTGTCGTTTTTTAAATAATTCTGCACCACCAAATTCAATGTATGTGCAAAACATGGGACGTGCTGGAATTTGCCCAGATGTAATGCACGCACAATATTGCTGGCGTTGTCCGATGTCACAAATCCCCAGGAGAGTCCAATTGGGGTAAGCCATTCTGCGATGATATTCCTCAGTTTCCGTAAGAGGTTGTCAGCTGTGTGCCTCTTATGGAAAGCGGTGATACAAAGCGTAGCCTGCATAGGAACGAGTTGGCGTTTGCGAGATGCTGCTACTGGTGCCGCCGCTGCTGTTCTTGCTGCGGGAGGCAATACATCTACCCAGTGGGCCGTCACAGTCATATAGTCCTGAGTCTGCCCTGCTCCACTTGTCCACATGTCCGTGGTTAAGTGGACATTGGGTACAACTGCATTTTTTAGGACACTGGTGACTCTTTTTCTGACGTCTGTGTACATTTACGGTATCGCCTGCCTAGAGAAATGGAACCTAGATGGTATTTGGTACCGGGGACACAGTACCTCAATCAAGTCTGTAGTTGCCTGTGAATTAACGGTGGATAACGGAAACACGTTTCTCACCACCCAGGCTGCCAAGGCCTGAGTTATCCGCTTTGCAGCAGGATGACTGCTGTGATATTTCATCTTCCTCGCAAAGTACTGTTGGACAGTCAATTGCTTACTGGAAGTAGTACAAGTGGTCTTCCGACTTCCCCTCTTGGATGACGATCGACTCCCAGCAGCAACAACAGCAGCGCCAGCAGCAGTAGGCATTACACTCAAGGATGCATCGGAGGAATCCCAGGCAGGAGAGGAATCGTCAGACTTGCCAGTGACATGGCCTGCAGGACTATTGGCTTTCCTGTGTAAGGAGGAAATTGACACTGAGGGAGTTGGTGGTGTGGTTTGCAGGAGCTTGGTTACAAGAGTAAGGGATTTAGTGGTCAGTGGACTGCTTCCGCTGTCATCCATAGTTTTTGAACTTGTCACTGACTTCTGATGAATGCGGTCCAGGTGACGTATAAGGGAGGATGTTCCGAGGTGGTTAACGTCCTTACCCCTACTTATTACAGCTTGACAAAGGCAACACACGGCTTGACACCTGTTGTCCGCATTTGTGTTAAAATAATTCCACACCGAAGAGGTGATTTTTTTTGTAATTTGACCAGGCATGTCAATGGCCATATTTGTCCCACGGCCAACAGGTGTCTCCCCGGGTGCCTGACTTAAACAAACCACCTCACCATCAGAATCCTCCTTGTCAATTTCCTCCTCAGCGCCAGCAACACCCATATCCTCATCCTGGTGTACTTCAACAGTGACATCTTCAATTTGACTATCAGTTTCTGGACTGCGGGTGCTCCTTCCAGCACTTGCAGGGGGCGTGCAAATGGTGGAAGGTGCCACCTCTTCCCGTCCAGTGTTGGGAAGGTCAGGCATCGCAGCCGACACAATTGGACTCTCCTTGGGGATTTGTGATTTAGAAGAACACACAGTTCTTTGCTGTGCTTTTACCAGCTTAAGTCTTTTCATTTTTCTAGCGGGAGGATGAGTGCTTCCATCCTCATGTGAAGCTGAACCACTAGCCATGGACATAGGCCAGGGCCTCAGCCGTTTCTTGCCACTCTGTGTCGTAAATGGCATATTGGCAAGTTTACGATTCTCCTCAGACGCTTTTAATTTAGATATTTGGGTCATTTTACTGAACTTTTGTTTTTTGGATTTTACATGCTCTCTACTATGACATTGGGCATCGGCCTTGGCAGACGACGTTGATGGCATTTCATCGTCTCGCCCATGACTAGTGGCAGCAGCTTCAGCACGAGGTGAAAGTGGATCTTGATCTTTCCCTATTTTAGCCTCCACATTTTTGTTCTCCATTTTATAATGTGTGGAATTATATGCCAGTATCAATAGCAATGGCCTACTACTATATATACTGCGCACAACTGAAATGTATCACAGGTATGGATGGATAGTATACTTGACGACACAGAGGTAGGTAGAGCAGTGGCCTACTGTACCGTACTGCTATATATTATATACTGGTGGTCAGCAAACTGCAAAACTGAAATGCACCACAGGTATGGATGGATAGTATACTTGACGACACAGAGGTAGGTAGAGCAGTGGCCTACTGTACCGTACTGCTATATATTATATACTGGTGGTCAGCAAAATTCTGCACTGTACTCCTACTATATACTACAATGCAGCACAGATATGGAGCGTTTTTCAGGCAGAAAAAGTATAATACTGGTGGTCACTGGTCAGCAAAACTCTGCACTGTACTCCTCCTATATAATATACTGGTGGTCCCCAGTCCCCACAATAAAGCAGTGTGAGCACAGATATATGCAGCACACTGAGCACAGATATGGAGCGTTTTTCAGGCAGAGAACGTATAATACTGGTGGTCACTGGTCAGCAAAACTCTGCACTGTACTCCTCCTATATAATATACTGGTGGTCCCCAGTCCCCACAATAGCAGTGAGCACAGATATTTGCAGCCCCCTGAACAAAACTGAGAGGACGCCAGCCACGTCCTCTCACTATCATTTCCAATGCACGAGTGAAAAATGGCGGTGACGCGCGGCTCCTTATATAGAATACGAATCTCGCGAGAATCCGACCGCGGGAGGATGATGTTCGGTCGCGCTCGGGTTAACCGAGCAAGGCGGGAGGATCCGAGTCTGCCTCGGACCCGTGTAAAAAGGTTGAAGTTCGGGGGGGTTCAGATTCCGATGAACCGAACCCGCTCATCACTAGTTACAACTGGTTAGAGCAGGGTTGCAAATGATGTGCAGCGTCCTGATGTTGGTGAGGAAATGGAAGCATGCAGGAAAGCTATTTTTAAGCCCAGGACTTACTCAGCCGCTGCGATCACTTCAGCCTGTCCGGGGCCGGAATTGACGTCAGACACCATTCCTGCAAACGCTTGGTCCCGCCTGCGTTTTTCCAACGACTCCCAGAAAACGGTCAGTTGGCACCCACAAACGCCCTCTTCCTGTCAATCTCCTTGTGATCCGCTGTGCGAATGGATTCTTCGTAAAACCCATTGCTCAGCAACGATCCGCTTTGTACCCGTGCGATGCGCCTGCGCATTGCGGTGCATATGCCTGCGCAGTTCTGACCTGATCGCAGCGCTGCAAAAAATGCTAGAGAGCGATCATGTCTGAATGACCCCCAGAGTTCAGCTGGGAACCTGTACCTCCAGCCAACTTGGAAGTCATCACATCCCAACCCATATGTCCCCATATAGAACAGAATAATGCCATGAGCTGCCTGATACTGGAACATTGCGCTGTCAAATCCCCCCCTATATGAAATACATTCCAAACACCCGAGTCGTATTATGGGAAGCAATGTAAATTGTTATTTTCCTTAATGTCATCTTAAAGTTGTCTAATTAACATACCTTAATTTTAATGAGCAGTTGCGCAGACATTGAGATGCATTGATCTCTAAGCTTTCCCATGATGCAACACTTCATATCCACTGTATTAAAGCTGTATGGGTACAAGCCACGGGTGTGTATACATGTATCATTAAAGCTTTTAATTAATTCATGTCAGCATGGTGCCATAATAAACAGTGAGCTGTCATGTCACAGACTGTTTCTCTCTCCTGATCTATAACAAACGACAGATGTAACACAAACGCCTATCACCTGTGTAGTTATCATCATGGCGTGCGCTAGATGTTTGCTCTAACGCAGGAGCTGACATTAATACAAACTGATTCTGTAATGTCTTCACATCTTGTCTGTGACTGCCTAATGCAGCCTGTCACTTTTATACATAGAATAACGTGCCTACTACCCTAAATTATCAGGCTATTACAAGTCCCCGAGGAGTTCTGTATTATATATAGTACTAGACATCTTGCCTTGTGCTTTTTATATGGCCAAGGAGCTTCCAGATTCCTTCTATTACATTTTGTGAAATAAGGGGGTCATTCAGACCTGATCGCAGGCGCATCATACGGGTGCAAAGTAGAGATGAGCGCCGGAAATTTTTCGGGTTTTGTGTTTTGGTTTTGGGTTCGGTTCCGCGGCCGTGTTTTGGGTTCGACCGCGTTTTGGCAAAACCTCACCGAATTTTTTTTGTCGGATTCGGGTGTGTTTTGGATTCGGGTGTTTTTTTCAAAAAACCCTAAAAAACAGCTTAAATCATAGAATTTGGGGGTAATTTTGATCCCAAAGTATTATTAACCTCAAAAAACATAATTTACACTCATTTTCAGCCTATTCTGAACACATCACACCTCACAATATTATTTTTAGTCCTAAAATTTGCACCGAGGTCGCTGTGTGAGTAAGATAAGCGACCCTAGTGGCCGACACAAACACCGGGCCCATCTAGGAGTGGCACTGCAGTGTCACGCAGGATGTCCCTTCCAAAAAACCCTCCCCAAACAGCACATGACGCAAAGAAAAAAAGAGGCGCAATGAGGTAGCTGTGTGAGTAAGATTAGCGACCCTAGTGGCCGACACAAACACCGGGCCCATCTAGGAGTGGCACTGCAGTGTCACGCAGGATGTCCCTTCCAAAAAACCCTCCCCAAACAGCACATGACGCAAAGAAAAAAAGAGGCGCAATGAGGTAGCTGACTGTGTGAGAAAGATAAGCGACCCTAGTGGCCGACACAAACACCGGGCCCATCTAGGAGTGGCACTGCAGTGTCACGCAGGATGTCCCTTCCAAAAAACCCTCCCCAAACAGCACATGACGCAAAGAAAAAAAGAGGCGCAATGAGGTAGCTGACTGTGTGAGAAAGATAAGCGACCCTAGTGGCCGACACAAACACCGGGCCCATCTAGGAGTGGCACTGCAGTGTCACGCAGGATGTCCCTTCCAAAAAACCCTCCCCAAACAGCACATGACGCAAAGAAAAAAAGAGGCGCAATGAGGTAGCTGACTGTGTGAGAAAGATAAGCGACCCTAGTGGCCGACACAAACACCGGGCCCATCTAGGAGTGGCACTGCAGTGTCACGCAGGATGTCCCTTCCAAAAAACCCTCCCCAAACAGCACATGACGCAAAGAAAAAAAGAGGCGCAATGAGGTAGCTGTGTGAGAAAGATAAGCGACCCTAGTGGCCGACACAAACACCGGGCCCATCTAGGAGTGGCACTGCAGTGTCACGCAGGATGTCCCTTCCAAAAAACCCTCCCCAAACAGCACATGACGCAAAGAAAAAAAGAGGCGCAATGAGGTAGCTGTGTGAGTAAGATTAGCGACCCTAGTGGCCGACACAAACACCGGGCCCATCTAGGAGTGGCACTGCAGTGTCACGCAGGATGGCCCTTCCAAAAAACCCTCCCCAAACAGCACATGACGCAAAGAAAAAAAGAGGCGCAATGAGGTAGCTGACTGTGTGAGTAAGATTAGCGACCCTAGTGGCCGACACAAACACCGGGCACATCTAGGAGTGGCACTGCAGTGTCACGCAGGATGTCCCTTCCAAAAAACCCTCCCCAAACAGCACATGACGCAAAGAAAAAAAGAGGCGCAATGAGGTAGCTGTGTGAGTAAGATTAGCGACCCTAGTGGCCGACACAAACACCGGGCCCATCTAGGAGTGGCACTGCAGTGTCACGCAGGATGTCCCTTCCAAAAAACCCTCCCCAATCAGCACATGATGCAAAGAAAAAGAAAAGAAAAAAGAGGTGCAAGATGGAATTATCCTTGGGCCCTCCCACCCACCCTTATGTTGTATAAACAAAACAGGACATGCACACTTTAACCAACCCATCATTTCAGTGACAGGGTCTGCCACACGACTGTGACTGATATGACGGGTTGGTTTGGACCCCCCCCAAAAAAGAAGCAATTAATCTCTCCTTGCACAAACTGGCTCTACAGAGGCAAGATGTCCACCTCATCTTCACCCTCCGATATATCACCGTGTACATCCCCCTCCTCACAGATTATCAATTCGTCCCCACTGGAATCCACCATCTCAGCTCCCTGTGTACTTTGTGGAGGCAATTGCTGCTGGTCAATGTCTCCGCGGAGGAATTGATTATAATTCATTTTAATGAACATCATCTTCTCCACATTTTCTGGATGTAACCTCGTACGCCGATTGCTGACAAGGTGAGCGGCGGCACTAAACACTCTTTCGGAGTACACACTTGTGGGAGGGCAACTTAGGTAGAATAAAGCCAGTTTGTGCAAGGGCCTCCAAATTGCCTCTTTTTCCTGCCAGTATAAGTACGGACTGTGTGACGTGCCTACTTGGATGCGGTCACTCATATAATCCTCCACCATTCTATCAATGTTGAGAGAATCATATGCAGTGACAGTAGACGACATGTCCGTAATCGTTGTCAGGTCCTTCAGTCCGGACCAGATGTCAGCATCAGCAGTCGCTCCAGACTGCCCTGCATCACCGCCAGCGGGTGGGCTCGGAATTCTGAGCCTTTTCCTCGCACCCCCAGTTGCGGGAGAATGTGAAGGAGGAGATGTTGACAGGTCGCGTTCCGCTTGACTTGACAATTTTGTCACCAGCAGGTCTTTCAACCCCAGCAGACCTGTGTCTGCCGGAAAGAGAGATCCAAGGTAGGCTTTAAATCTAGGATCGAGCACGGTGGCCAAAATGTAGTGCTCTGATTTCAACAGATTGACCACCCGTGAATCCTTGTTAAGCGAATTAAGGGCTGCATCCACAAGTCCCACATGCCTAGCGGAATCGCTCCGTGTTAGCTCCTTCTTCAATGCCTCCAGCTTCTTCTGCAAAAGCCTGATGAGGGGAATGACCTGACTCAGGCTGGCAGTGTCTGAACTGACTTCACGTGTGGCAAGTTCAAAGGGCATCAGAACCTTGCACAACGTTGAAATCATTCTCCACTGCACTTGAGACAGGTGCATTCCATCTCCTATATCGTGCTCAATTGTATAGGCTTGAATGGCCTTTTGCTGCTCCTCCAACCTCTGAAGCATATAGAGGGTTGAATTCCACCTCGTTACCACTTCTTGCTTCAGATGATGGCAGGGCAGGTTCAGTAGTTTTTGGTGGTGCTCCAGTCTTCTGTACGTGGTGCCTGTACGCCGAAAGTGTCCCGCAATTTTTCTGGCCACCGACAGCATCTCTTGCACGCCCCTGTCGTTTTTTAAAAAATTCTGCACCACCAAATTCAAGGTATGTGCAAAACATGGGACGTGCTGGAATTTGCCCATATTTAATGCACACACAATATTGCTGGCGTTGTCCGATGCCACAAATCCACAGGAGAGTCCAATTGGGGTAAGCCATTCCGCGATGATCTTCCTCAGTTGCCGTAAGAGGTTTTCAGCTGTGTGCGTATTCTGGAAAGCGGTGATACAAAGCGTAGCCTGCCTAGGAAAGAGTTGGCGTTTGCGAGATGCTGCTACTGGTGCCGCCGCTGCTGTTCTTGCGGCGGGAGTCCATACATCTACCCAGTGGGCTGTCACAGTCATATAGTCCTGACCCTGCCCTGCTCCACTTGTCCACATGTCCGTGGTTAAGTGGACATTGGGTACAACTGCATTTTTTAGGACACTGGTGAGTCTTTTTCTGACGTCCGTGTACATTCTCGGTATCGCCTGCCTAGAGAAGTGGAACCTAGATGGTATTTGGTAACGGGGGCACACTGCCTCAATAAATTGTCTAGTTCCCTGTGAACTAACGGCGGATACCGGACGCACGTCTAACACCAACATAGTTGTCAAGGACTCAGTTATCCGCTTTGCAGTAGGATGACTGCTGTGATATTTCATCTTCCTCGCAAAGGACTGTTGAACAGTCAATTGCTTACTGGAAGTAGTACAAGTGGGCTTACGACTTCCCCTCTGGGATGACCATCGACTCCCAGCGGCAACAACAGCAGCGCCAGCAGCAGTAGGCGTTACACGCAAGGATGCATCGGAGGAATCCCAGGCAGGAGAGGACTCGTCAGACTTGCCAGTGACATGGCCTGCAGGACTATTGGCATTCCTGGGGAAGGAGGAAATTGACACTGAGGGAGTTGGTGGGGTGGTTTGCGTGAGCTTGGTTACAAGAGGAAGGGATTTACTGGTCAGTGGACTGCTTCCGCTGTCACCCAAAGTTTTTGAACTTGTCACTGACTTATTATGAATGCGCTGCAGGTGACGTATAAGGGAGGATGTTCCGAGGTGGTTAACGTCCTTACCCCTACTTATTACAGCTTGACAAAGGGAACACACGGCTTGACACCTGTTGTCCGCATTTCTGGTGAAATACCTCCACACCGAAGAGCTGATTTTTTTGGTATTTTCACCTGGCATGTCAACGGCCATATTCCTCCCACGGACAACAGGTGTCTCCCCGGGTGCCTGACTTAAACAAACCACCTCACCATCAGAATCCTCCTGGTCAATTTCCTCCCCAGCGCCAGCAACACCCATATCCTCCTCATCCTGGTGTACTTCAACACTGACATCTTCAATCTGACTATCAGGAACTGGACTGCGGGTGCTCCTTCCAGCACTTGCAGGGGGCATGCAAATAGTGGAAGGCGCATGCTCTTCACGTCCAGTGTTGGGAAGGTCAGGCATCGCAAACGACACAATTGGACTCTCCTTGTGGATTTGGGATTTCAAAGAACGCACAGTTCTTTGCGGTGCTTTTGCCAGCTTGAGTCTTTTCAGTTTTCTAGCGAGAGGCTGAGTGCTTCCATCCTCATGTGAAGCTGAACCACTAGCCATGAACATAGGCCAGGGCCTCAGCCGTTCCTTGCCACTCCGTGTGGTAAATGGCATATTGGCAAGTTTACGCTTCTCCTCCGACAATTTTATTTTAGGTTTTGGAGTCCTTTTTTTTCTGATATTTGGTGTTTTGGATTTGACATGCTCTGTACTATGACATTGGGCATCGGCCTTGGCAGACGACGTTGCTGGCATTTCATCGTCTCGGCCATGACTAGTGGCAGCAGCTTCAGCACGAGGTGGAAGTGGATCTTGATCTTTCCCTAATTTTGGAACCTCAACTTTTTTGTTCTCCATATTTTATAGGCAGAACTAAAAGGCACCTCAGGTAAACAATGGAGATGGATGGATTGGATACTAGTATACAATTATGGACGGACTGCCACGGTTAGGTGGTATAAAAAAACCACGGTTAGGTGGTATATATTATAATAATAATACAATTATGGATGGACGGACTGCCTGCCGACTGCCGACACAGAGGTAGCCACAGCCGTGAACTACCGCACTGTACACTGGTTGATAAAGAGATAGTAGTATACTCGTAACAACTAGTATGACACTATGGCGACGGTATAAAGAAAGAAAAAAAAATACCACAGTTAGGTGGTATATATTATAATAATAATACAATTATGGATGGACGGACTGCCTGCCGACTGCCGACACAGAGGTAGCCACAGCCGTGAACTACCGCACTGTACACTGGTTGATAAAGAGATAGTAGTATACTCGTAACAACTAGTATGACACTATGACGACGGTATAAAGAATGAAAAAAAAACCACGGTTAGGTGGTATATATTATAATAATAATACAATTATGGATGGACGGACTGCCTGCCGACTGCCGACACAGAGGTAGCCACAGCCGTGAACTACCGCACTGTACACTGGTTGATAAAGAGATAGTAGTATACTCGTAACAACTAGTATGACACTATGACGACGGTATAAAGAAAGAAAAAAAAATACCACGGTTAGGTGGTATATATTATAATAATAATACAATTATGGATGGACGGACTGCCTGCCGACTGCCGACACAGAGGTAGCCACAGCCGTGAACTACCGCACTGTACACTGGTTGATAAAGAGATAGTAGTATACTCGTAACAACTAGTATGACACTATGACGACGGTATAAAGAATGGAAAAAAAACCACGGTTAGGTGGTATATATTATAATAATAATACAATTATGGATGGACGGACTGCCTGCCGACTGCCGACACAGAGGTAGCCACAGCCGTGAACTACCGCACTGTACACTGGTTGATAAAGAGATAGTAGTATACTCGTAACAACTAGTATGACACTATGACGACGGTATAAAGAAAGAAAAAAAAATACCACAGTTAGGTGGTTTATATTATAATAATAATACAATTATGGATGGACGGACTGCCTGCCGACTGCCGACACAGAGGTAGCCACAGCCGTGAACTACCGCACTGTACACTGGTTGATAAAGAGATAGTAGTATACTCGTAACAACTAGTATGACACTATGACGACGGTATAAAGAAAGAAAAAAAAATACCACAGTTAGGTGGTATATATTATAATAATAATACAATTATGGATGGACGGACTGCCTGCCGACTGCCGACACAGAGGTAGCCACAGCCGTGAACTACCGCACTGTACACTGGTTGATAAAGAGATAGTAGTATACTCGTAACAACTAGTATGACACTATGACGACGGTATAAAGAATGAAAAAAAAACCACGGTTAGGTGGTATATATTATAATAATAATACAATTATGGATGGACGGACTGCCTGCCGACTGCCGACACAGAGGTAGCCACAGCCGTGAACTACCGCACTGTACACTGGTTGATAAAGAGATAGTAGTATACTCGTAACAACTAGTATGACACTATGACGACGGTATAAAGAATGAAAAAAAAACCACGGTTAGGTGGTATATATTATAATAATAATACAATTATGGATGGACGGACTGCCTGCCGACTGCCGACACAGAGGTAGCCACAGCCGTGAACTACCGCACTGTACACTGGTTGATAAAGAGATAGTAGTATACTCGTAACAACTAGTATGACACTATGACGGTATAAAGAATGAAAAAAAAACCACGGTTAGGTGGTATATATTATAATAATAATACAATTATGGATGGACGGACTGCCTGCCGACTGCCGACACAGAGGTAGCCACAGCCGTGAACTACCGCACTGTACACTGGTTGATAAAGAGATAGTAGTATACTCGTAACAACTAGTATGACACTATGACGACGGTATAAAGAAAGAAAAAAAAATACCACGGTTAGGTGGTATATATTGTAATACAATTATGGATGGACGGACTGCCTGCCGAGTTCCGACTGCCGACACAGAGGTAGCCACAGCCGTGAACTACCGCACTGTACTGTGTCTGCTGCTAATATAGACTGGTTGATAAAGAGATAGTATACAATACATACAACAATATACTACTATACTGGTGGTCAGGCACTGGTCACCACTAGTCACACTGGCAGTGGCACTCCTGCAGCAAAAGTGTGCACTGTTTAATTTTAAATTAATATAATATTATGTACTCCTGGGGGCTCCTGCTATAACAACCTGCAGTGCTCCCCAGTCTCCCCCACAATTATTATAAGCTTTGCCTTTTATACATTGATGTGCAGCACACTGGGCTGAGCTGAGTGCACACAGACTGAGTCACACTGTGTGACTGGCTGCTGCTGTGTATCGTTTTTTTTCAGGCAGAGAACGGATATAGCAGAGAACGGATATATTATATTAAAATAAATAAAAGTTAACTAACAACAACTGCACTGGTCACTGTGGTAAACTCTGTCTGACTCTGCACAATCTCTCTCTCTCTTCTAATCTAATTTCTAATGGAAAGGACGCCAGCCACGTCCTCTCCCTATCAATCTCAATGCACGTGTGAAAATGGCGGCGACGCGCGGCTCCTTATATAGAATCCGAGTCTCGCGAGAATCCGACAGCGTCATGATGACGTTCGGGCGCGCTCGGGTTAACCGAGCAAGGCGGGAGGATCCGAGTCTGCTCGGACCCGTGAAAAAAACATGAAGTTCGTGCGGGTTCAGTTTCAGAGAAACCGAACCCGCTCATCTCTAGTGCAAAGCGGATCGTTGCTGTGCGATGGATTTTATGAAGAATCCATTCGCACAGCCGATTGCAAGGAGGTTGACAGGAAGAAGGCGTTTGTGGGTGGCAACTGATCGTTTTCTGGGAGTGGTTGGAAAAATGCAGGCGTGTCCAAGCGTTTGCAGGGCGGGTGTCTGACGTCAATTCCGGGACCGGACAGGCTGAAGTGATCGCAGCGGCTGAGTAAGTTCTGGGCAACTCAGAAACTGCACAAAACATTTTTGTACCGCTCAGCTGCACAAGCGTTCGCACACTTGCAAAGCGAAAATACACTCCCATATAGGCGGCGAATATCTGATCGCAGCGCTGCAAAAAATAGCTAGCGAGCGAACAGGTCTGAATTACCCCCTAAGAACCTTATTCAGGTTGTATTGCGAATTCTGCAAAAAAGTAGACTCTGCAGTTGTTTCCATCGTGTGCTGGGGGCCGCCCGGTGCAGGACAAGGTGGTCCAGCATTCTGACTGTCCCGCCCAGCAGCTGCGACCATAATTTAATTGTGGTCACAGCAACTGTGGATGACCCCTTACTTCGCCGTCACCATTTTTTTCTTCAGTCCAGCTGCGTGGGACGACACTCAGCCTCCCCCAAAATAGCGCCAACCCTCCCCCGTTCATAGCATCCCGTCACCGCAATGCAGCATTGCTGCCCCACAAATTCCCCTGCCTGTCAATCAGAATGATCCGACACCAGTGACATCATGAGTGACATCACTTCTCTGAAAATACATAGGCAACAAGTCTACACCAAATAAGAGTAGTATTCTATATTATTATATACTGTATAATAATTATGTATGGCTGTCCCATCCCCTGAATGCACAAGCCTCAACAGCTCCCACTGCGCGGTAGACGGGGCAGCCTTAGGAGAAGAGGACCGGCCGATGCGGTAATTATGGGATCTTGGGGGAAGCCGGGATTGTGCCACAACAGTCAGAACACTGAGCCAGGGGTGTTGGGCAGTACAGAGAAGGACGCAGAATGTGGGTGGGGCCAACATAGGTGAGTGGAGCCAAGCAGGGGGCGGATACTGGGGTGAACTGGAATAAGGTTTTTTTTTGTTTTGTGGCAATAGGGGCAGTGTGCTAGAAAGGAACCAGGGGTGTTTATCTATTAAGCCTGGGGAAACCATGATTTTGGAGGATAGGAAATGTGTGTCTTACCTGCTTGATTAACTTCAGTATATTTCTCCCCTGCAGTTTGGTGTAGCTGAAGGCATATGACCAATTAAACAGAGCAGCTGTCAGGAGCTGCCTTTAAACAACATCCTGCCGTGGTTGCATCATTTACAACCATACCAGACAGTGCTTTATCTGATCTGGTCACAAATGATGCGACACAGTGTGCAGCAGCAGGAAGAGAATCGGTCCTTCTGCTTCTCCCTGCACTTTCCCCAAGTGTCTGCCGTGCTGCCGTTCACTGATGATAGTTCAGCACAGCAGAACCCCCCACCAAATGGCTGCAGACGATATTTGAAGAAAAAAAAAACACTGATACTTGCTGTTTGTCAATGTTCTCAGTGAAGGCCATTATATAATATAAACTAGAGATGTGCGGCGGGCACTTTTTGTGTTTTGGTTCTGGTTCTAAATCCCCGCTTGTGTTTTTGTTTTGGATTGGTTTTGCCAAAACCACCCTTTCGAGTTTTGGTTTTGGATGATTTTTGAAAAAAACATAAAAATGGCTAAAATCACAGAATTTGGGGGTAATTTTGAGCCTACGGTATTATTAACCTCAATAACAATCATTTCCACTCATTTCCAGTCTATTCTGAACACCTCACAATATTGTTTTTAGGCCAAAAAGTTGCACCGAGGTGGCTGTATGACTAAGCTAAGCGACACAAGTGTGCGGCACAAACACCTGGCTCATCTAGGAGTGGCACTGCAGTGGCAGACAGGAGGTCAGATTTTTTTTTAAAAAGGCCCTAAACAGCATATTATGCAAAGATGTAAAAGAGGTGCAATGAGGTAGCTGAATGACTAAGCCAAGCAACATAAACAATTGGCTCATCTAGGAGTGGCATTGCAGTGTTAGACAGGATGACACTTTATAAAACAAGTCCCCAAACAGCATATTATGGAAAGAAGGAAAAGTAGTGCACCAAGGTTGCTGTATGACTAAGTTAAGCGACACAACCACCTGGCCCATCTAGTAGTGTCACGCAGTGGCTGAATGTTGAAAGTGGCCCGCAATTTTTCAGTCAACTGACAGCATCTCCTACACGCCCCTGTTATTTTTCAAAAAGTCTGCAATTGGTGGACTTATACGGCAGTACTCCTGGTCTAATACAGGAGTACCCTGTGACTTATATGGCAGTGTCAGATAGGATGGCACTTTAAAAAAAACATGCCCCAAACAGCACATGATGCAAAGATGAAAAAGAGGTGCGATGAGGTAGCTGTATGACTAAGCTAAGCGACACAAATGTGCGGCACAAACATCTGGCCCATCTAGGAGTGGCACTGCAGTGTCAGACAGGACGGCAGATATATAAAAAAAAAAGGCGCCAAACAGCACATCATGCCAAGATGTAAAAGAGGTGCAATGAGGTAGCTGTATGATTAAGCTAAGTGACACAAGTGTGCGGCACAAACACCTGGCCCATCTAGGGTTGGCACTGCAGTCCCACTGCACTAATGGCGGATACCGGACGCACGTCTAACACCAGTATAGTTGTTATGGCCTCAGTGATCCACTTTGCAACAGGGTATATATATATATACGGCAGGATCACTGGATATATACGGCAGTATCACTGGACTGGACTTATACGCCAGTACCCCTGGAATTATACGGCAGGATCACTGGAATAATACAGAAGGATCACTGGATTTATACGTCAGTACCACTGGAATTATATGACAGGATCACTGGAATTATACGGCAGGATCACTGGGGGGGGGGGGGGGTTTTCTCTGAGAATCGAACCTGCTCATCTCTAATATAAACTGTATAAAAAAGAATCATGCATCCAAAAATCATACACGCCTCAGGCACCACAGATAGTTGAGTGCCATGGATTAAATCCTAAAACATATATATGTCACAAAACTCATTAAATGCCCAGTGCTGTGGTGGGGATAGGCAACAGCCAGGGGTGCCCGAAATTTGCTGGTCTGGAGGCAATGCCACAATGGCATGATTCAGTGCCATTGTCACATCACGGTTTTCCCACCATAGTTTGCATGCAGGGGGCGGCCCACCCTACCAGGCACCCGGGAACTCCTCAAATTTTTGGGAACCTCTTTGACATTCTGTAAGTATGGTTTAACCATGATCCAAAAGAGAGCTCCTAATTCCCTCGGCACTGCGTATATCTGTCTGCATTAATGGGCATCACTTGATACTATGTAGCATAAACATTCTGTTATTAAATATTTCGGAAATAATCTGCAGCAGGGACCCCCCTGTGTGCGCAGCTGGCACTTTCTACCTATTTACGCATTGCTCATTTATATATCATAGCTGACCCCAGGGGCAAAATTCATCTGCAACAAACAGCGTGCTCTTCTTGGGAGTGATAGGAATTTGGTTTATATACTAAACTCCTGGAGCTGTCAGTAACACTCAGCCGGCTCGCTAAGGGCTCTTTCTATCTCTATGAATGAACTGTATGCTTTAGTAAGAAAAAAAAGACTTTCAGTCGTGCAGTCCTGGAACTAAGGTGAGATCCTTTAAACCGCTTGAAGGATGGAGGGGAAATTGCCTCTGAGCTGGTGCTATTGTAATAAAATGGTCCACCACGAGGGGACACTTTCTCACCAAAGGGAACGTAGCATCAAGGCCGGGGGCTGATGAGAATCTCCTACATAGCATTGTTGTCAATCATTCCCCAGTTCCATGCACTGCAGTACTGTACATTAAAAGTATTTTAAGCCCGTCCTAGCACTGAGAGGTAACCAAGGGTCGCTAATGATTTGACATAAAGGTCTATAAAGTTCAGTCCATGACAGACTATGATACGTACACAGTACCATAAAAAATAAAGACATTGCAGTGGCTCTACTCCTGAGTAAAAAAATAAAAAATAAAAAGAAGACTTAGTTTGTGTTTCTCTGCAACAATAGTTCAAGGAGAAATGTCCTTAAGGGAACTTGTTTTAGGGGTTAATGTACAAAACAGACCCATCACGGTTTTCATTTATAACCTCATTGTACAGTATCTCTAATCATTTGCTAGGTGCACTATCTAGCAGAGTGTATCTGATGATAGATGATGCGGGCAGCTCTAGTGTCACCAATGAGCTGCATCCACCTACCCCTTCCTCAGGTTCTGGCGGATCCATGGTCCTCCTCCCCCTGCAGACCACCGCTCCTGGTACTCACACACGCTGTGTGGGTCAGACAGCATTCATTCCCTCCTCAGGTCCCAGCATCTTCCTTTTCCAGCACGGAGTATGTAATGTCATGTTGTCACCTCCGCTGAAATGAAGAGCCATGAAGTTGAGTAGGCTCTGTGCATGTTGAAGACAAAATGAGAGGAGGATGAAGGGACACAGAGAGGTGGGGAATATATGCTGGAGGTACACAGGGCATGGAGCTACTAGAGGGACATGGGAAGTGAGCTGCTCTATAAACAGAGGCTAAGATGTGTGGGCATTATGTGTATTAAGAGCACTACTACTGTGGGCATTGTGTATAAGGGGCACTACTGTGGGCATTATATGTATAAGTGGCACTACTGTGGGCATTGCCTGTAAGAGGCACTACTATCGTGGGCAATATGTGTAAGAAGCACTACTACTGTGAACATTATATGTGTAAACAGCACTGCTACTGTGGGCATTATGTGTAAGGGGCACCACTACTTTGGGAATTGTGTAAAAGGGACACAGCTGTGTGGAATATTGTGTACAAAGGGTACTACTTTGTAGCATAACATGAATAAGGGGCACTATTGAGCAATGTAATGTGAATAAGGGGCACTACTATGTGGTGTAATATAAATCAGAGGCACTACATGTGGTGTAATGTGAATAAGATTGTGCTACTGTGTGGCATAATTTGAATTGGGGCACTATTGTGACCACACCCCTTACTTGTGATACCACACCCTTCTTTTTTACAATGCAAGCCTTCGGCGCGCACTGTCCCTTTATAAAGTATGGGAGATAGGGAACATATTTAGATTTTGCAGGGGGGTAAAAAAAACTGTAGCTCTTGCCCTAGCTCTGTTTAATTGGAGGTGGGGTAGGTGGTGGGGGAAATGAGTTCCACCACCTTTACAGGACCACTTTAAACCCTGCCTGCATCCCTAGTAGCTTCAGAGGCCTCAGCCCACCAGGATCCAATGGATGCCTGCACTGTTCCACTCAGAATCAGCCCCACAGACACCAAAATACTTTAGATATTTTGGGGCTGGTGTAGAATTGAATGCTAGTCCGACTGTAGAGCGTATCTTCTGTGTTTGTTCTGCACATTATTTGCATCCAAACATATGCAAGAACACAGTCCAACACAAGTCAGTCACAATTCCAAATGTGCCCGAAAGGGAGTTATAGCATCTCTTACATATGGAACGTCCCTGGGCATGTGTACATAGCATAGAGCGCTATGCAAAATTGGGTGGATGTGTAAATACAGTTGTTTACAGATGGTTCTCTTCCAACTTGTATATGCACAATAATAAACAAGATAGGTAACAAACCAAATGTATGTATGGGGCGGGTCTGAATGTGTACATATCTGCATATAGGAAAATACACATTGATTCTGTGCATGGACTTCTGGAGCAATGTAAAACAAACATATATAGTGGCAGATGCTCAATTAACTTAGTGATATCATTCAGGTGCTTGAAAGGGAGGGGTATTTCTAAGCAAGAAAAAAACATACATTTTGTTTCCCCCAGCACCCTGAATGATAGCAGTAACCGTATATAAATCCCCCACAATATTAGAATTCAGAGATCTCGGTTACATATATTTACGCAAATGTATGATTAAGCCCCCAAGCCACGTCAAGGCCTCTCTGTATATTGGGGGTCCCTAGCGCTATATCTAGGTGCAGGGTGTGGCACCCCAAAAATCAGCACAAGCCAGAAAGCCCAGGGCAGTATACCAGTGAAAAAACTATAGTGTTAATAAATTAGTGCTAGGAAGCCAAAGCAATAAAGAAAATTATACAAAAATTAGATGTAATTAAAATAAGAAATAGTGTTAAATAAATTAGTAAGTGATAAGTTTTAATAGAATGGAAAGGTACGCAATGTAAAACAAAACATAAAAAAAAATAGTAAAGTTCTGTGTGGAGTTTGTACAGTATGTCCTTAATGTGTTGGTGTCACAAGTTAAATGAACCCTAATATGTATGTGCTTGCTCTTATGTGTTAGACTGTAAGCTCTAGGGGGCAGGGACTGATACAAATGAAAAATATGGCGCTTTCTAAATTGGCACTGCTGTATAAATAAACAGTAATGATAATAATAATTTACAAGTCTCTGTACACCAGCACTAGACAACTCACCATACAAACTAGCCGGACACCTTTGTTTGCCGCATACAGTAGCAGTAAAATGCACCAATTATAGGAATGTTTTACTGCAGCACATTAAAACGAAGGCTGCCCAGGAGAGCTAATGGGGATAACTTATAGATGAATGCTTCTTTCTGATTTTTTAATTCTGTAACAGATGAATTATTAAGATGGAAAATCCACAATTTACAAAAAAAAGAAAAAGAAAACAGAACTTACTGTAAAAAAATATTTGCTAAATCCTGGGAAGTACAGAATTCTGCAGAGTGCACTCTTCCTGTATAGTGTAACCCTTTCATTACAGTGGGAGAGTAATCCAAATATAACATTGAGGGGTATATTTACAAAGCCTTGGATGGAGATAAAGTGCACGGAGATAAAGTATCAGCCTAGACTCAAACACGGCCATATCATCAGTTACAAACTGCCACTGAAAATTTCAGGAAAAATAACTGGCACGATGTGCTTTGTTGTTTAAACCTGTTGACCAATATCAGCATACTGTGCTTAGTACCTAAAAGCTCTATGTTGTGTATTTTACAAGCCCCCAGTATTCTCTCTTCTTCTCTTAGACTGCTAAAGAAACAATGTATTCTATCCAGGAGCTAGTAAAGACATCCGCAGTGAGATAGACCATAAATCTTCCCCCCTGCTGTATTCATGGAGTCACCGTTACCGTATGTCTAGATTTATCGTCTCTATTTCACTCACAATCACTTAGAGTTCTCAGCTTACAAACAAATCTCATCAAAGCACAAACATGGTCAGAAATCTCCACCTTACATTTTTTATTTGGCTATAATATTACAAATGTAATTTTCCTGAAACTTTGGAGGCTGTGAGTGATGGGGCTGAGCTTGGAAGGAGAATAAAAAACAAAAAATAATGCATTATATTGAAAATGGCTGTGGCTGAGGATTTGGGGCATATTTATTTAAGCTATTTGGTAAGAAATCCCCCCAAAACGGCAAAAATGACAGTTAGGGGCTGATTGGCTGGTACTTTATCTCCATTCACTTTATCTCCATCCAAGGCTTAGTAAATAGACCCATGAGTACAGTGATGCACAGGTGGACGTGGAGGGATGTAATAAGAAGATAGGAGGAGTGAAGGCTCTGCTCATGAGAGCTTACAATCTAGTACATTATATGATTCACAAGTGCACCCATATCAATACAGCAGGACGGCACCTTTCAAAGACAGTCAGGGGAGGCGGCAGAAGCGGATTAAGGGGGGGGGGGGGCTTTGGGGGTAAGTAACCCTGGGCCGCCCATGGTGACAGGGCTCCCCGTCACCCGTCACAGATCAGATCTCTATTACCGATCATATCTGCGGCGTTGTGCTCCCTGCTAACACCAGTGACGGGCAGCCAGACACACAGAGTTCTGCAGGGTAGCAGAACCGAGCGACTGCTCCGCTGTCCAATGATATTTGAAACTGCAGCATGCAGCTCCGTGACTGGTTGGAGCGCAGGCTGCAGGAAAGAAGGAGGCGGGATCCCGGCCGTGCACATCTTTGGTGGGTGGAGCTCGTTGTACCCGGAGGAGGAGAGAGGAACCTGCAAGCTCCCTCTCCTCCTGTTGCTCATCACAGCCTGTCTTTGCCTCCAGCTCAGCAGTGCAAAAGTAAGAGAGGCTGCATTAACATTTCTTTTTATGTTATTATAGAAATTTGAAGTTAATAGGTCGTGTGTGTGTGTGTGCGTGCATGCGTGCGTGCGTGTGTGTGTGTGTGTGTGTGTGTGTGTGTGTGTATGTACAGACCTAGGGCGGCGCAGCTCAATAAATCATGCTACAGTATAGCAGTTTGTAATATATCAATGTTTCAATGCATTACATTTTCTTCAGTATATACTGGTATAGTATATACTGATTAGCATGGTATAGCGTGATTTATTGAGCTGCGAGTGCCGCCGTAGGCTGGTATATATATTATCCTTTTTAAGGAGTGTTAGAGCACTGGCCTATTGTACTGCAATTGGGAGTATCAATCATCTTGGAAATATATATCGATATATACTGTGTGTATATATATATATATATATATATATATATATGTATACAGTGTATGTGTATATAATTTTATATACATATATATATATATATATATATATATATATATATATATAAAAGAATATGTAATAGATAATATATCCAAACCACCCCATCCTCCCCTAGTTCAAGTTGTACAGCGTATGCCTATATATATATATATATAATATTTTTTTATTCTGATTTTTATTTTTAGACCTTGGGGCCCCCCTGTTTTAAGTACCCCGGGCAAAATCCTTGTGGCTGCCTCAGTGATTACATTTTAGTTCAACTTTCTTTGCATCTTTTGCGTTTTGAGCCCATAGACAGCTGCCAGGTTATACCACACCTCAGGTTGTCACTGCGTAGACCCGCAGGGATCGAGAACCTTTAGCTCCCCTGCTATTGTTGAATTACACATCCCAGCATGCCCTACAACAGTTTTACCATGGCCAAATATCAAAACTGTAGCAGGGCATGCTGTTATGTGTAGTTCAGCAACAGCTGGAGAGCCAAAGGTTCCCCATCCCTGTGTGAGTGCGGTAATATCCTGCATTCAGCAAGAAACAACACAACATGCCCAATTTATTCCCAAGGAAAGGAGTAATACATAATCTCACTAATGGTGTATCACGTGTTTGACCCAATGTTACCTGCATAGCTACATTAACAAAATACAGTATGATAAATAATAAAATAAAAATAGACAATAATGCTGGTGCCTTTAAAATAATGTTACATTTTATTGCGCGATTAGTGGTGACATTACTAAGACATTTAAAGAAAGGACACGAGAAGCGCTATAAAACCACCCAAATCAGACATTGGCGTTCAACTCTCCAAATAACATAACCCACCTGTTGAGAGGTCATATAGCCATCAGGCCTGCTATATATACACAGTAGTATCACATCAAGAGAGCACCCGCTATTACTAATCCATACATTTAAAGGCTACTGTACAGATGGAGCCTCGGGCATCTAGGCTTCTCTGCTGCACCATGGTGCACCAATGTTTATTAGCATACACCTTTCATCTATTGTTCTCAGCTGCAATACAATACAGAGAGAACAATACAGCAGGGGATTAAGGGGGTCATTCCGAATTGATCGTAGCTGTGCTAAATTTAGCACAGCTACGATCATGTTCCCTGACATGCGGGGGCACAGCGGCGATGCCTTTGCACTTCAGGAGTAGCTCTAGGCTAGCGCAGCTTTAGCGAGCTGGCCGGGAGCTACTCATTGCTCCCCGGCCCGCAGTGGCTGCATATGACGTCCCCCCATTTGGTCCGGCCACGCATGCGTTGGCCGGACCACACCTACGAAACGGCGGGCAAATGCCGCTGTTTCGCCCCCTCTCACCCATCGATCGCCTCTGCCTATCAGTCAGGCAGAGGTGATCGCTGTCCTGCTATGGCCTTCGGCCGTCCGGCATGCGCAGAAGCATTGTGGCGCTGGCACATTCACAGTAGGGACCCGTTCGCTCTGCTGCATTAAAACACAGCGAGCGAACGGTTCGGAATGACCCCCTAAGTCATTACAGCAGGGGATTAAGTCTGACTTCATTGGTTCAATTAATCCTATTGAAGGGATAGATAAGCAGGGCTCCATCTGTATACATACCCCTCTTGAGCGCCACTCACAGCACTACACTAAACTAGGGTGGGAGGAAAGGGTGAACTGGATCAAGGAGTCAATTGAAAAGTGTAGCAACAACTAACAAACTCTAACAGCGGGATGTAATGGCGGCGGGAGTCCCGTGGCCGTACGGAATGTCGGTCAAACCCAGATGTTTTATTAAAGGCACAATCACTTACAAAGCATTTCATCCTGCCGCATACCTCTTCTTACAAATTCTATAGGTCAGCAAAATCCACAACAAGAATGATACTTCTTAAAAGGGGGGGGAATCCATCAGCACAATAAAGGGGCAATATACACAAATCCCCTTGTGGTTTACCTTCCGTCGTGTTTATTCCAAAGCATACAGGCCCATTTAGTCTTTACAGTCACCCCCCTATCTTGATTTACTAAAGTATGCATTTACTCATACAAGTGGGCATAAAAGCACAAAAACAGGTGCATGATGCCACATACAGCAAGGTTCTCCATGCAGAATAACCTATACACGCCCAATTATTTATTCTGGTTTTTTTTATTAGAAAATACAGTGTTATTAACCCCAGGTGTCTATGTAGTAGAGATGTGCACAGACCCACATGTTTTGGTTTTAAATCATCACTGTGTTTTAGTTTTTGCAGAACCAGGGCCGGATTAAGGCTTGTGGGTGCCCCCACCAAAAACAATTGATGCCGCCCGTCAACATTCCTATAACAATGCCCTATAGACCCCTGTCGAAGTCAAAAATATTACATACAGAAAACATACAAACTTCAAATGGATGAGTCGATGTGCGTGCGAATACATGCAGCGTGTACAGCGATATATGGTAGAATACGCACTCACACAGACATGCCACAAAGATATATTCAACACATATTTCATACCACACATAAATTTAACATGTCAAGCACTAGACATTATAATGTTTTAAATTATATAATGGAGTATAACATCATGTATATGTATTAATGGAACGGAACAAGATAAACATGTCATGCTTGGTGTCAAAATAATCAGAGGAATGTGTGGATTAATTTGATACCTGTTGGTAGATTGTAGAACATTGCAATGAGTAGTTATGATTGAATGTATTAATATGAAGCCACAATTTTCTAATGATAACAAAGGAAAGTAGATGGACAGGAAACCAGTGCCCAACCCCTATGATGTCATCTTCAAGGCTGGACATTGCTTGCATATGAACTGACCAATAACACATCATGAATGAGAAAGTTCCCTCCCCTGGACCAATAACAGAAGACTCAGTCCCAGACCTGTACTCCCCCAATATACTCAGTGTATAGGTGATCCCAGGCACAAGAAGTTCTGTTTTGCAAGGTTGCAGTTCCAGTTGCTGTTTGTTTTTGCTGAGAGAGGGAGAGATGGAGCGGAGTGTGCATTGAGCAAATATGGTGAAGTATGCTGACTGTAACTGTATGGATTCTTTTGTAACTATCTGCTTCTTGTGTAATTGTAACATTATAACTGAATGATATATACTGTACATGTGATATATTGTATACATATCCTTTTAATATCAAATATATACATCAATGAGCATTGGAATTCAGACAATGTGTGTGTGTACTTGTTTTCTCTTAAGGGTTGTAGTGTTTGCTACGTACAGCGCACTTTTATCATATATGGTAATAAGATGCACCTTGCGTCCGCAACCTATATTATCGCTGGCATTATAAATATTTATTAGAAATTAATCTGAAATTCACACACCCCAATCCCATGCACATTGCCAGGCCAGGACCGTCAGGGAAGGTGCAGTACTGCCATTGTTAGATGCTGAGAGCTTGGGACCGGTAAGAGCTGGGAGAGGATCCACTGCCTCAGTCACCCACATGCAGCTGATACCCCTGCACCCTACTCCTCGTCTTCTTCATCACCCAAGATTTGTTTTTTAAATCCGAGTTCCATATTCGAGGGAAGACCTGACTCAGGACTTAGCACGGATTCCCATAATTGATCCAAGCCAGGACTCTGATTCCCATAGCTCGGGTAAGTTCATTTTTCAACAAAACCAAACCGCTCATCTCTACTATTTAGTCTTCATATGAAAATAATAGGGCATATTTATCTAAGCTTGGAGAGAGTCAAAGTGAACAGAGATAAACGACCAACCAATCAGCTCCTGATGTTTTACAGGCTGTGTTTGAAAGATACTGTAGTTAGGAACAGTTTGGTTGGTACTTTATCTCTCTCCACTTTATCTGATAAATATCTCCTCCATCCCTCTACAATGTGCAATGATGAGAGATCTTTAGATAAACAAGTGTTTGCTGGCAGGTACAGTGTTTTTTATTCTGAAAATATTTCGATTTTAAGGCTTGGAACTCCGTAACGTGGATTCTGAGGGTTGTCATTACATAACAGCCATTGGTTTTAGCAAGCCGTCCTCCTTAATGGTTGTTACTATGAAAAATCACGATGCTGCATTCAGTCAGTTGTTAAAGAGGAAATGCAAACAGTCATTATTTCATCTTTTCCTTCACCTGGGTAAGTGGAGATCATTGTCGGCCTTTGTTTAGCAATGAATATCAGGCCGTCAGTAAACAAGCTGGCCAGCATGAGGTGATGGAATAGAAGAATGTAAATGGATTATGCAGACTGACAAAATGCATACTATATGGAGTTACATTTATGTAATAACTCATTTGTTAAATGGCAATATTAATTGCACAAGCTTTTTTGTTTTGTGGCTGTGCTGCCCACTCCCTCCCAGCCGTCCCCATGAGGTGTTTGTATCATTGAGTTCTATTCTCCGGAACAGCTTGACTCCAACCCAGTCTTTTGTTTCGGTGCTCTCTTTATCTTCTCTTTCATAATGTTTCACTGCTGGCTTCCAGCTAGAGGAAATATAACACGGTTGTGTTCTGTCTACGGCATCCAGCAATCAGCATGGCTTATGTTCACTGCTGTACTAACGGGCCGTACTTGTTATGAGGTTGGAGCTTTGTGATGGACCCATTGGTTCTGCAATGGGTCAGTATGGGTCCGTATGGCTTCTGTAAGTACTGCTGGACAAACATGTTTTTTATTGATATTACTTTTTTGGGGGATACTTTGGGCATTGCACCCTGGGGTACGCTCTGTGCAGTACTGTACTTTCCAATGCTGCTGACCCCCTCAGTGTGATGTCATGATGTCATGTGTTTAGGGGCGGGACCATGCAGGAAGCAGTGCTGCCCTTCTCTGACACGGGAGAGTGCACATTTATAACAATGCCCTATGTTTTGTGCGGCTGCTCGTAAACGTCTTTGTTAGCTGCAATAATGGCCAGTATTTTTCCTGCATTAAAACAATAAATAAATAAATAAATAAATAAGTGAATGAATGAATAAATAAATAAGTGAATAAATAAATACATTTGCACCCTTGCATGGCAGCATGGTTTGTTTTTTCCAGAAGCAAATTATACCTTTATTATTTGAATCAGGCCCAACTACTAACAGTGTCTGATGTACACTGAGCCTCCAGGGATCACGGCTGCCCCTATTTCACAGCTACTGTGGGCATAGGCAAGACAGAGGACCTAAGTGGGTCATTCTGAACCGATCGCATGCTGCAGTTTTTGCAGCACAGCGATCGGGTCAGAACTGCGCATGCGCCGGCGCCTCAGTGCGCTGGCGCATGGCCACCCGTCGTTGCACTACGATTGCCTTTGCCTGATTGACAGGCAGAGGTGGTCGATGGGTGGGAGGGGGCAAAGCGGTGGCGTTTGGCCGCCGTTTCGTGGGCATGGCCGGACCAAACGGGGCAGGCCGCAGTGGCTGCGTGACATCACACGCAGCCGCTGCGGGCCGGGGAGTGATGATTAGCTCCCGGAGAGCACGCTAAAGCTGCGCTGGCTGGGAGCTACTCTTGAAGTGCAAAGGCATCGCCGCTGTACGATGCCTTTGCACTTCTGCGAAGGGGGGCCGGACTGAGATGCGGGGCGGACTAACTCTGTGCTGGGCGTCCCCCCGTATGTCAGGGAAGAAGATCGTAGCTGTGCTAAATTTAGCACAGCTACGATCAACTCGGAATGACCCCCTAAATCTGATCCTACATCACAGGCTTTCTCATTCACTCTCTCTCTAATCAGCAATGAAGCTGTTCAGGACCACGGACAGCTTTCTCCTTCTTTTAGTGATTTTTTTCTCACTTACTCTAACTGATATGTACAGTGTACCTCCTAACAAGGTAAAATTGTAAATCTGAACAATGCAATGTTGTCTTGTCCCATTTGTGTAATGTCCATGTCACAGTGGGTGTGACCACACCAGGTGTGTTTGGTGTTTTCAATGCACTATGTATCTCATCTTTGCCTGCACTTGCAGATGTGTCCTTGTTGCCGTATTGCGTATGCATGGGCGCACGCATCCCAGCAGTGGTATGTCCCATTAGGCTATGTATGCTCGCACCTCTTGTATTCCACTGCAATGCGAATGGATAGCTGATGCAATCATATGCATGCCTCTAGAAACCTCGCGAGCCGCATGCCGTGAGGCATAAGCAAAAGCGGAAATCTGTATAAGGACACATCTGTACCCCAAAACATCTACTTTCGCTCAAATTCACATGACATTGAAAGGACATAAGACAGGGGAAAATTTACTCCCATTGTTGAGCCTGATGAAGAGATGTACAAATGTAGCCGCAGCTGCATATTTAAATGCAGTGGCTGTGCGAAAATATGCAAATGTTGCAGCTGTTAGGATTTGTATTGAGACTCCCAGTGGAGGCGTCTCAGACCCATCAGGTGCGTACAAAGACACAACCATCAATCAAACATCAAGCTTCTGAGTAACCTTAAGGTTGCGCATCAAGTCCGCTGGGAGTAAGATGCCGGAACCCTTGATACAGAATCCTAGCCACAACCTGTAACATGCCCCTGAAAGGTCACTGTGCACCAACTGTCAATCACTTTGCAAATAAATACTCTCTGCAATTTCCATAGCAAGACCATCATGGTACATGTGCATTGTGACTGAGGGGGGTATTTAATAAAACATAATCATCTCATAAAAGCTGGAAAATATTATATTTATTGTTTCTGGATATGGAGATAAATATCTTCTCTCCAGTGGCAGTTGCAGAGCAGTCCACAATTCAAATAGGGGAGCCAGACCAATTGCCACCCCAAACACTGCCAGAAATTACTGTTTGGGACTCACTGGCAGTTGGTGTGGACTGCTCTGCAACTGCCACTGGAGAGGAGATATTTAACTTCATCTCCAGAACACATAAATATAAATTTTTCCAGATTTTAAGAGATAATTATTATTTTTTAAATATCCCCCCATAGACATATAGGCAGTGGCAAAAAAAAAATTGCACCACTGTGTACAAATCAACATTGCATCCTTAAAAAAGTGCCTGCTGTAGCATGAAATGCATAGGACAGGATGGTAACCGGGAGAGACTATTGAACATTGCCCACCATGCTCCATTGGCCAGTGATGTCATCACGAAGCGGCGCGGCCACTACACGCCATTCCAGCCAGTGCCCAACCGAAGAAGCAAGTGAGACTGCCGGTAAAGCTCCAGCAGTCTCAACACAGCGCCAGCAGGAGGACGATCGCCTGTAAAGCATATCGCTGGTTAGGGTAAGCTTAGGGTCAGCGGACAGCACAGCTCACACTGTGCCACCAACGCTCCCCAGAAACATCTTGTACATTGCCTAATTCATATCCATCCCTCCAAATACAGTAAGCTAAAAAAGAGCTGCAAACATAGCATATTGTTTTTATTGTTTTATATGTCTCATGTTCATTTATTATTCTTTGTTCTCTAACACATATTCTTATAGCACTAGTCATTTGATTACCTTACTGTACATTACTTATCAACATTGCATCCAGATCTCCATCAGGCCCTGTGTCCAAGTTGGGATGGTTGGACAGGCTCCACAAATCAAGACCCACCTAAATTGGGACAGTTGAGAGGTTTGTATATTGAGTTGTTCCATGCTTCTTTGCATCTCACAGACAAGAATTGCTGTCATTCACCTCTTGAATATATAGGCATAGTTCATTAACTGCTCATTTTCAAGAGAGTAGGAGCCCTCACGGCAGAGTAGGAGGTTGCTTTCAGTAGCAACCATTCGACAGCCTACACCCAGTAGAGGGGGGTGTAGAGAGTGTGCTGTCTGGGTCATCGAATAGATGTTTCACCTACTTTCAGACTAGTTCATACAGCACCTCTTAAGTGTACCGATATTTGCTGGACAGTCCAGTTCATGAGCTGCTGTAAAGAAGAGTTTCATCCCAAATTACAAGGATAGATCTGAGGTCTGGAGATCAGGATGGGGTTTGCGCAGATCTGCAACAGGCCTTATTTTCCCTGATTTCACATGTTGGGAGGTATGACATTCTGTTTCATCTACACCCAGAAATCGATGTTTTGCAGATCATACACCATATGTTCTGGGTCTATTCGGGTGCACTGTTTTGCATCAGGTGCATGTCATAACTGGCCTGCTGCTTTTTATCTGTAGTCCCTTTTAGCAAATTCATTGCAAATTCAGGTTAAGCACACCATAGCAAATAATAACACATTTTACAGCCAATTTATTAAAAGGGGCAGTAAAATGTTTTATGATGCTGTGAGGGCTATAATAGCACTATGTTCCTTAGTGAACAGTGGCGTAATACAACATGAAACCAAACAGTAAATTCCTGATCAAAAAATAACCACACAGGGAATAACTGCTTCATTCCGATAGCCGTCATTAAATGTCAGACTTGCATTATATGAATATATACGGCTTATTCTTGTTCTGTATATATTTTACTAATTGGGCTCCCAAGTCAATCATATATTCCAAATACAACAAGATTTGTGCAGTGATTGATGCCCTGTGCTTGTGAGTTGTTATAACAGGCTATAAGAATCCAATCTTCCTCCTCCACCTTCAGATAAAAGTGATTTGATGTTGTTTCAAAACTTTCATGTGGGCAGCGATAAAATCGCTGGATTTATGTTCTGCTTCATGGCTACCATGGCTTTATTCGGGGGAAGAAAAAAAAAGAAACTTTGTGACCATTTTTCCCCCATGCTCCTGTCCTTCAAGAGTCTTATATCATGAATAGTTTATACCTCTGCTGCAATCCTGAGACAGCCTCAATACTTAAAAGAATTTAAGAATTTTAAAGAAAAAAAAATCCTATTTGTCTTACTAGTTTGGCTTTGATACATTGTGTCACCCTGCTTCCTGCTTCGGAGCAGAGCACAAGCAATAATTTATTATATGTGGGTCTGTGACTCAGTTGCTGATATTCAATATAAAGTATAAAGAATAAAAGCCTTTCTCTTCTATCCAAATCATGACAAGTACAGTACAGCAAGGAAAGACAAGACATAGAGTGATTTATGTAATATTGAAATATACAGTAGGTGATCAGATCTCTGTAAAAGAGGTAATACAAATCCACACTCAACAAAGCTAACTACTACAATAAAGTTGCAAACAGAATGTTCTATTCATCATGAGTCGTACTGAAGGATATTTAAAGTAGAACTGAATGTTAAATATAGAAACATGTAGACATCTTATGTACATACAGCCAAGATTCTGCAGCATCCAATTTATAAAATCTTAATAAATCTTAATAAACTGTGTGTGTGTGAAATTGACAGTGAAAGTCAGATGTTGACACGTGTGTGCTACAAGTGCAAATCACACTGCAAGCCTCCACTGCCACTAATGATGAATAAAGGTGTCAACAAAATCCAAAAATGCACCAACAACAACCAAAAACAGTGTATTACAGACAATTACTGCCAAAGGTGCGTAAACACAAATCATAACACTAACAAAGGTTTACACTCAACTTTCTAACTTGAATACCCTCCCAGGAGGGTGTTGATGCTGCCCTTGCTAGGGTGGTACAGCCAACTAACCAGTCAATGAAGGTGAGCACACCCAAACATTGAACAAATTGCAACAGAACTGAAGACCTGCCATTCTTTCGAGACTTAAAAAAGCCAATGATAATAATAAGCACCAAACTGATCAAAAAACATTGGGGACAGATGGAGGAAAAGCAGAAACAAAGAGGCTTTGGCAAGACAAAGCCAGAGTCCTAAATACCAGCACTGGCGTATTTACAATGAGTGCAGTGTGTGAGGTGCACATGGGCGCACACCGCACACCCTGCACTTATTTTTTTAAATACTCACCTCTCCAGAGTCTCCCGCCGACAGCAGCATCTCTAGGCAAATCTCCGGTAAATTACGCAGCGGCCATTTCTCCGTAGATTTGCACATGCGCAGTAAGGAAATCTCTAGGGAAATGGCCACCATGCTATTTTCCCAGAGATCTACGCATGCGCACTAGACTCTGGAACAGCGCTGGAGTCCTCTAGTGACCCTAGTCCCCATAGTCTACAGCGCTGCTGGCTAGAGAGGAGGGGGGCCAGACGGTGTATGCACACAGGCTTACTCCTCTCTAGAAGCACCCCTGCTGGCCTGAGGAAAAATTGCAGAGGGCACCCTCCTCTTCCTAAAGTAGGACCTTCCATTGATACAGGTCCCCCATTCAACACTGCTAGTGTTGGACTATGGCATGAAGGGCCCACCAGGGGAATGCAGTAATAGGTGCCCATTCATAGGGGTGTGGTCAACTACCCCAGAGAGTGCCTGATCAGGACCCCTTAATAAATATATATAGTAAATACTGCTAGGGTATGCATGATAATGTACCAGATTAATAACAGCAATGCACTTTAGAAAATACACCTTAGTCATGTGCAGTCTAATTTAACATATGTAAAATGTATACTTCGAATGCAATGTCTGGAAACTGATTCCTAGAGGAGGGGGTGGACCCTAAAGTAGTGTGGCCCACATTAGGTTTCCCCTGTAATCCTGTGGGCCAGTCCAACCCTGCACAGTGTGAAGAGTAGTCAGCATCTAATTTCGGCAGAGCCAGGTCTGTAACGCTGTCACTGATGAGACCAAAGGAAAGCAGGTGGATCTGTTAGCTCTGCCTTAAGGGCAGGTGTCTCACCAACAGTACTGTAGTTTGAGGGGGCAATGAGCTATAAGGGAGTAAGTGTTTGCTTTGGTGGTGGGGGCAGTGAGTTTTAAAGAGGAAGTGAGCTGGGGCAGCAGTGCTTCCAATGAAGGGGACATAAGCTGAGAGGGGGCCGTGAGTGCTACAAGGGGGACAGTGAGTTATGAGTGGGTGCTGAGCTGTGAGGAGGTCAGTGTGTGATATGAAGGGAGTCATAAACTATGAGGGGGCAGTGTGTGCTACAAGGTGGGGGCAGTGAGCTTTGAGGGGGACATGAGTGGTGAGGGGCTGTGTGTGCTATGAGGGGGTCGCAAGCTGTGAGGGGGCACTGAGTGCTACAAGGGGGACAGTGAGTTATGGGTGGGACCTGAGCTGTGAGGGGGTCGGTGTGTGCTATGAGTAGGGTCATTTACTGGGAGAACCAAGTGCTACAAAGGGGGACAGTGAGCTATGAGGGGGAGGTGCGCTGTGAGAGATCTGTGTGTGCTGAGATAGGTTATAAGCTGTGAAGGTGGTTAGTGAGTGCTGAGAGGGGGGACAGTGAGCTATAAGGGGGAGACCATGGCTACCTGGTTATAAGCTGGGGCTGCTGTGAAATGAGGCTGAGCTTCTGGAGAGGCACAGTGGCAGTTACTGATAGGCAGGGAGCTGTACAGAGAGTAGCGGGAAAATATTGTCTACTGGCCCAGGGTTAGATCAGTAGTGCGGGAGAGCAGCTGTCCAGGTGCTGATCTCCTACTGAGGGACAGCGGTTGCTACTGACAGCCAGGGGAGATATATAGAGCACAGGTTCTCAAACTCGGTCCTCAGGACCCCATACGGTGCATGTTTTGCAGGTCTCCTCACAGAATCACAAGTGACATAATTAGCTCCACCTGCAGACCTTTTAAAATGTGTCAGTGAGTAATTAATACACCTGTGCACCTGCTGGGTTACCTGCAAAACATGCACTGTGTGGGGTCCTAAGGACCGAGTTTGAGAACCACTGGTATAGAGAGTTGGCCTAGGTCAGTATAGCAGGAGCGGAGCTGTCCAGGTGCTGATGTCTTAGAGAGGGACAGCGGCAGCTACTGACAGCCAGGGGAGCTGTATAGAGAGTAGGCCTAGCTCAGTAGAGCAGGAGCGGAGCTGTCCAGGTGTTGATCTCCTATTGAGGGACAGCGGCAGCTACTGACAGCCAGGGGAGCTGTATAGAGAGTAGGCCTAGCTCAGTAGAGCGGGAGAGGAGTTGTCCAGGTCCTGATCATCTGGAGTGGCACACGAAGCCCCTCTATAGTAAGTAATAGTTCCATATCCGCCAATCCCTCATTGGTGCAGAGAGGGAGAGACTGCAGCATAGAGCTTTGTGCCACATAGTATAGTTTTCATTTAGAAACAGTTCTCCCTTCAGAAACTCTTATTAGAGGCAGCGGAGACTTGAAAGTGTAAAAAGGAAAGAAATATCATGTCAGTTGACCTTAGCTTTTGAGACTTATATCATTTTGTCTACATTATAACAAGTAAGCTTATTTCAATCTAGCTCTCTTCTCTACATACTTTATATCAGCACTAACAGACACAGAATACTGCAAGTGTTACCCATAGCAACTGGAGACGATTATTTGTAGCTCAGCAGGTTGTCACCCATATCGTCTAATCATAGAAAAACCTGTATCATTAATTAAAAACAAAACATAAACAAAATTTGTGTGGACTTACCTGATGAGAATTTATGTGTAGAAATGAAATACAACTGACTTTAAATTTAATTCCTGCAGCTCAATAATTCACCTTCCCTTTTAAGCAGCAGGATCCTCAAACTGTCTAGTTTCCTCAGAAATAGCCCAAATATAATAACAGACTATAAATGTGCACCAACTATAGCATGGGTCTTCAAACTGTGACCCTCCAGCTGCTGTGGAACTACACATCCCAGCATGCCCTGCCACAGTTTAACTATTAAGGCAGGTTAAAACTGAGGCAGCGCATGCTGGGAAGTGTAGTTCCACAGCAGCTGGAGGGTCGCAGGTTGAAGAGCAATGAACTATAGGGTACCTGGCCAGAAAGTGTCAAATACTATTGAGGTTTCATTAGGGTCTTAAATAGAAACTAGTCAACCCCATTACTTGAGGTTATATATATATATATTATGTGTGTTGACTTCAAGATGGACTGATAAGTCACACATCAATAATGGGTCACAATTTTGGTTGGCTGGAGAGCCCATTCTTTGATGCATTGCCATGTCAATGTTGTAGAAATATATTGATCATATTTTAGTGCATCACTTGCTTTAGGAAAAAGCTAACTAGTGCGTTGATAAAAAGTGTTATGAATTTTAAAGATGTCAATTTCACCAGCAATTAAGTGAGGTGTTGTACAGTATGAGCGAGTGAATATTGTCTAAATAATAACTGGGGGGTTTTCAAACAACGCTGTTATTTGACGTCGCATTCTTAATCAAAACTTGTAAGATAGGTGATGGCGAAAGTCTTACAAGCTGCACTTTTTCTTTGTGACAACACAGGCTAAGAGCATCCAAACTGTTGTTAGTGTCTAGATGAACTGTAAGAAAAAAATGTTTTTTAGTATTCCTATTTCAAAACATAAATTAAAAAACGAATATGAATCATTAGGCTGTGAAATATTTGTGCACTATTTAAAGAAATGGTAATAAATAATAAACAAAATAATGATTGTATCCCAAAAGTTTACTGTATCCCTAAAGTTTACTGTAACCTGACATTTTACTGTATTCTGAAAGTTTACTGTATCCCTAAAGTTTACTGTAACCTGACATTTTACTGTATTCTGAAAGTTTACTGTATCCCTAAAGTTTACTGTAACCTGACATTTTACTGTATTCTGAAAGTTTACTGTATTTAAAGTTTACTGTACACTGAGAGTTTACTGTAGCCCCCAAGTTTACTATATTCTGACAGTTTGCTGTATCCCAAAAGTTTACTGTATGCTGAAATCGTATACCTAACGTTTACTGTATCCCTAAAGTTTACTGTATACCAACAGTTTACTGTACACTGAAAGCGTAAACTTTCGGGATACAGTAAACTTTTGGGATACAGTACTTACAAATAGTTCATTATATCATCTGAATTTAGGGCAGAAAAAAAATTGGCAAAGGCTTCACTGCAATCTCCAACCCAATGGTAAAAAGTTGTGCCCCACTCAGTACTTTTCTAGGGGGAAAAAAAATCATGTATTTGATGCTTTATTCATCAACAACCTGACCACTTATCAAAATTCTGCAACCTTATTGCATATCTACATCACACACCTTGTTGAATGACAAGTGAACAATCAAAAGTAGTGTTGTCATTTCAAAATAGTCGCTCTCACAAAAAATAGCTTAGTCAATAAAATATATACAGTAGGTTGTTATGTCAATGTATACTTTTCAGTGATAAGGTAAGAAAGGGAGCACTACTCGTTAATGAAAAGTTATTTTCATAATAGTGTAACATTTAAAGGAAGTTGAACATTTGTTACAAATTAAGTTTTATCCTGGTTCCTACAATGTTTGTATCTAATTTATGAGATGTTAAAATTAGTAACCAGGTTTACCCAAACAACAGAAGCACCAGAGTTTCAATAAAAAAAATTGTTATATTTTTGTTGGTGTAAATTATATCTATATATGTGAATTGATTGAATTTATTATCCAAAGAATACTTGCCTTAGGTAAAGGAAGTTTGTCTTATTATGTCTGGGGTCAGCTTTTTGCTTAGGAATAATGTGATAATTGCATGAGGCCATTCGACCCAAACCACCATACACAAATGGTGGGTGTCTCAATATATTAGTATCCTTCACCATCTGTGACAGACCCATACCTTTCGGGTGTGGTAAGATCTACAGTTATAGGTAGGCAATAGGTTAACACCCTATAGTCACCATGCATTAGGGGGACAGTCATAAGGTAGACAGTACAAAAGTTCAACAGGTAAAAAATGTCAACATGGTCTAAAGGTTGACATGGAAATGGTCGAAACAAAAAAGTCAACACGGGTTGTTATTTTTTTGTGTCAGTTTGTATGTTTCATAACCTGTGACCTCAAATAGTGGTAACGTAGACCCCCATGAGCTCACTTTGATCACCACACTTCAGGTAAAAAAACTTGTGTCGACTATTACCATGTTGACCTTTTGAGTTTTGTACTTGTCAAAATTTTGACCTATCTACCATTTGCATGTTGGCCTTTTGACCTTATTGACCATATGGTGTTGATCTATTGACTGTCTATATAGATAGTGTATAACCATATTCTGGAACCTTCCTTTCTGCAGATTTCCATTTATTTTATTTTTTTAATATTGAGTGAATTGGTTATCTGAATGATAATGTAAATCAGAGGTAAGACATTACATTACATTACAAGCCAAAAAACATGTCTGGAGCTCCACCATTATTACAACTTATACAGTAGTAGATTGGTGGATTCCCTGACCTTCTTTATGAAGCTAGTTTGTAGTTTGGGTGTACAAGCCATGCTTGGGTTCTCTGGTTTGAAGAAGGTGCTAAAAGAGGTCTCCTCCTATAGGGAAGGAGGTAAAACATGAGGGGAGAGGGGAACAGTATGTCTACTAGGAGAGGGACTGACTCCTTGGGAGCCATGGAAAAATCTACAAGTGCCACATTGAGACATCAGGGCCAGGGGCATCCTATGCCTGATGTACAACATTGGGGGGACAACAACAAAAAAATAGAAACTTTTCAAAGAATCAATAGCATCAGCATTTAGAACATAGAAAAACAAATTTTAGAATCAGTTGTCATGTTCCAATGCAAATAAGCCGGACAATCTAATGAGTAATATCTCAAAAGGGTAAAAAAAAGGAGTGGTATATAACAGAGACCCCTCTTCAGGGCATTTGTCACGCAAAACCTAAATATCATAGAAATTGTCCAAAATTATTGTGAGGGTCTGTACCAAACTCATCCAGTCAATTCCACTTTATGAGACCAGCTCAAGCAGGAAGTTAGCTCTCAAAATTAACTCAGACACGGAGAATGTTTTTAAAAAAGACATAGCTAATGTATATAGGAAATTAATACCACAATCATGAATTTACAGGCCCATGAAGCCCTTTTGAAAACATAATATTAAAAATAGGTATTTTTGTAATGGAAAAATGATGGTAGTAGACAGTACTCCAAAGAGACAATCTTGCATTGGATTACAAAATCTTTTGCGTGGAGATGCGTACCACAAGAGGAAAGTAAGAGGGTACTTTGCATGGGTAAAGTCGTCAATTAGGCACATTTGCCCAGATTGTAATGCTACTGTAGGTGAACCCAACTAGTTTGCTGTTTGTAGTTTACTTATTGTACATTAAAGTTGTGTTTGTTTTTCCCTGTCTTATTGTGACATAAGCTTGTCTGTAGTTGTTGTGCTGTCCTACACACCATTTTTTCTCATTTTACATGGCCAGGAGTTGCCACACCAGACATCCTTTGATAAATAGAGAGCAGCTTGAACGCCAACAGTGGTCATTAATCTCCTTGGAAGATGAAAGTGAATGAGATTAAAACTTTGTAATTACTGATTTATACATTCCAGCTGGAATAAAAGTGAACAAATGTTTTGTTATTTTTAATCGTTACATCACTGTATTTTTATTCTATTTATTCTTACTTTTTTAAGTGATTGCATCATTGGAAAGGTAAAGCAGATTCAACCACGATTGCGAAAAAAAAATCCTGGTAAATTTATTGTTATAAATGGTACACAAGATGCATTAATGTAGATCTCAATGCATTAATAGTGGCTAGGGATGACATCACTGACTCCTCGTCTCAGTTCTCCGTGTCCTCTGGGATGATGAATATTGCGCCAAATGTTCTGTTTGAATCACAAACCTCCAAACAAAACAAGACATGTTCAAAGTAAAATAATTACCATTTAAAAAATGTATTTTGTCCGATGAAACCTTCAGTAATTGAAGACTCAAAAGCTACTGTAGTAAGGGGCTGAGGTCCTGTAGGAGTAAAGCAGGAAAGAGAAAGTCATTTTGTCACTTTGTAAAACTATTTTACACTGCAGGTGGGCTAACGGTAACATGTGGACAGATTTAGATTTGGGAGGGGGCGTGGCAAAACTGGAATCTTAATTGCAGTGTAACAATTAAGCTGTTGGGCATTTGTGGGTTACATGCAAACGCAGCTTGTAATGCAAGATTTAAAAATAATAAATGTATTTGAACCCCTTGCATTGCAGCATGGTTTGTCCAAGTGCACATTTATTTGTAAGGAACCAGTTCTGCATTCTTTCTCTTACCAGTCCACAGCCTAGGCTGGCTCCAAGAATCCCACGGGTTTTACACCTCTTATCATTCTGCTCTCCTCTGTGCTTGCTCTGGCACACCAGGACAGGGCCGGTGACAGGGGGGGACAAAGCGGACAACTGTACTGGGCCCCAAGGATCAGAAGGGCCCCAAGTATATGGTGATAAGTGCCCAGCAAGGATGTGAGCAGTCTTGTCCAAATAGGGCAACGAGCTGTAGGCGGTGTGGGCGCAGCCTCAGAGTGACAGGAGCCTCTCACACACAGTGACTGTGCGGCGTGAGTGTGCATCCGCTATTCCAGGTTCTGCTCTGTTGCAGGCAGTTACGGGACATGGCAGCAGCTCCGCTGGCCAGAATTCCTGTGCCCTGCACTGGTCTCTTCTGGTAGGGTCTGCTGTGCAGTGTTTGGGTTTGGATACTGGGAAGTGCAGCGCAGGTGAGTCTCTCCCCGGGGTAAGAGTGGATTGGGGAGGGGATACAGGGCTTTGGGATGGGCTGGGGAGCTGAGAATGCAGCATGGAGTCATTGGGGAGAAACAGACTGTGGGGTGTGGGAGGAAGGAGAGAGGGAGACACAGACTGTGGGGTGTAGGGGGAGGAAGGAGAGATATACATATTTATATATTTGTATAAATAAATAAATATATATACATATATATATATATATATATATATATCATCTGAGGGGGCCCCAGAGATATCACTGTATAGGACCCCAAGATTTCTGTTGACGGCCCTGCCCCAGGACACTGTCTGGGCTCAACCTTATCTTTCCAGTCAGCCGTGGGTTCTGGATGCCGCCCATATTGCCGCCGGTAATCTGATTGCCCCTTTACCAATCACAAGCACCGGTCCAGTCAGCTGATTCTGCTGTCCAATCACTTACCGACAAGGGATAAAAGGGCTGCTGGGAGCTCTAGCAAATTGCATGGAACTATGTCGCTGGCCCAGCTGCCTCTAATCTCCAGACTCCTGAGTTCAGTATCTGATCCAGAAGCTCTGCTTTCTCTCCAGTGATTTTCTACCTATTTGTTGAAGCTTTTGGCAGTATAACCAGTATTGTGATTCCAGCTAACTACTAACTCCAGTGTGGTAATCATGTGTGCTGCTGACTCCTGACTCATGTGAGTTCCTAAACTGACTCCTGTTTCAGTTTCCACCGGTTCCAGTCCGGTCCAAGTACAAGTCGAATATTCCTCCCTGTGCCTTGTATACCTTCTGAGCAGGAATAACCTAAGTCCACCTAGTTTCCTGCACTGAGCGCCCCCTACAGAACCAACACCAGAGTCAAACTTGAATTCACACAAAAAAAAAAAACTGAGTTCGGACACTCTTTTAGCTTCTCCCAGCTCAGACTCATCCCCATAAGCTGAAGATTTGGTGAAATGATATGATGAGGTTTGACGAATAAAAAAGGTTGTAGAGCACATCATTTGTGTTTTTGTACTTTGCATGCTCAGAATATTAGTCTACAGGAGATGCAGAGTCATTTTATTCTAATCACATCTACATTCATGTTTGAAAAGTTGTAAATAGGCTATAATGGGGCTTTCTCACAGGCACAGTTGTGTGAGAGTGTGTTGACGGAACTTCAGGCTAGGTAAAGCTGGATGTAAATGTACTGTAGATATCACTGTTTCCAGATGTATCTTTTACACCTAGCACAGATACAGTAGCTACATAAGTACAAATGTGCACTAATAATGATTAAGATCAAACCAAGGTATTGAGTGGGTGGACTTCAGGGTGCGTAAAACTCTGCATATGGGCAAATATTTGTATCTTTTCTTACATGCAAACAGCATGGGGGCACCATGCACCCCATATTTGTGCCAAGATACTAACTGATTACATAAGTATTTGTCCCTTTTGCTAAGAGTCACCTAAGTAAACCATTTTGCAATCACTTGTCCTAAGAGGTAATTGGCTGGACTCGATGTGTGTACAATTAAAATGTAACAATTAATTTTGAAATGACTACAACTGTCTGTGATGTTCTGATTTGAAAAACTATAAATAACTTCTGGAGAATTGTCAAGTCCATCATAAAGAACAGAAAGCATAGCTGGGAATTTGTCTACGACAGCCTGTCCTGTAAAACTTAGCATCATGTGGAAACTAGCAGTTATTAGGGAAGTGGCTAAGAGGTCTATGGACTTGATACTGTAGTTACTGTCATCCATGGCAGAGATGGAAGGAACTATCCTTAGGGCATCGATAGGCTGTACACAATGGTTTGTTGGAAAAGACATTTCAATCACGTGAAATCTTGCTCACAGTTTGTCAGAAAGCATCTGTAGAACAAATCCCAAGTGGTGGAATATTCTATGGACTTTCTGATGCAAAAGGGTAGATTTATTAATCTATGGTTTGTCAAAGCTGCCAATGATCAACAACTTGGAGCGACGCATTTAAAGCAGCAACAGAAAATAAAGCTTAACTACTGTGGGTTTGTTTAGCATTTCTTTTTTTTTTTTTTTTATTTATTTGTTGAAGCATGGATAAGAACATACAAAGTTCACAAAGTATTATAATACAATAAAGATATAGTGAAACAATGGTATAACATCAGTGAAATTTTCTGGTGAAAGTCATTAATTATCAACCCGTAAGGAAAGTCAAAAAGTAAAAGAAGAAACCATTATCACTTGGCGACCATAGTTTGAGGTTACAAATATTCGATCCAAACCCTTAATAGAATACGTGGCTACCACCTCTCATCTCAAACAACAAGACAAAAAATAAAATAAAATTTCTCTCTCTCTTTTTCCCTTTTTGTATAGATTAGATCAATGGTTCATCCAAGGCAATGGGGGGGTCCCCATCAAGGACACGTAGCCCGTACCACGAGGTCAGACGCAGACTCTTATAGATTCCCTCCCGTACCGATAAAGGTTGTGTTGCTATATAGCTTTCCCATACATCAAAGAAAGGGCCCACCCGTCTATCCTTATCAAACATGGTTTCCAACCAGTCCATCCTAAAAATGTTATGGAACTTTTCCTTGTATAAGGAGATTGAAGGGGGACCTGGATGGATCCAATTCTGTAAAATTGTTTTTTTTTGCTGCCGAGCTTATGGCCAAAAGCAGCTTTCTCCCTCCCTTGGTTATACGCTGCGATTTTGAGGGGAATCCGAAAATGGCCCACTCAGGGGAGAAAGGGACATAATTTAGAAGCTTAGTTTCTGCATCTCGTTTGATTCTCATCCAAAAGCCTCTAATTATTGGGCATTCCCAAAAGCAATGAAATAAATCTGCCGCGTCCTTGGAGCATTTGGGACATCTATCAGAAGGGATTAAGCCCATAAGGAACTGTCGAGTGGGAGAGAGATATGTTCTATGTATAACATTGTAAAATAATTCCTGATACATGTTTGAGGAAAGGAGTTTACATGAGTTGTTGAGAGATTTCAAAAGGTCCTCAGTAGAGAAGGTTGGAAAATGAACCAACCATTGACTCATTCCAGTTCGTATATTGGTATGATCAATAGGGTTATCAAGGAAGGTGTAGTGGTAGGAAATCGCTTTTTTTTTAGAGGGACCCTTCCGCATCAAAATGTCCAAGGGATTATCCCAGTCCAGGCTTTTGAATTCTCTCAACACCTGGGCAGTGTAATGTTGTGCCTGTAAAAACGCTACTGGGTAGTATTGGAGTATATCAAATTTAGTCGCTGCTTCCGAGAAAGTGAGGGTCCTCCTGTCCTTGAAGTGGATTAAATTCCCTATTGAAGAGATCCCCCCCACCCGCCACAAGGTGAAGGGGTGAGCCGCCATGCCGCCCTGAAAGTCAGGATTTTTGCAGAAGGGGAGGTGAACAGATAAGTGACCATTAATCCCGCCCTTGTGTCTCAAAATATGCCAGACCTTCCTCGTGTTCCACAAGAGAAAATTATCTCGAAGAGCCATCGGCATATTCTGGTCTTGGATGTGGAGAAAACTAATTATATTTAAGTCTCCCAGTAGTTGAGATTCTAGTACCGTGTTTGCATAAATATTGGTTCCATGTATCCAATCAATTATATACCGTAGGTGAGCTGCGTGACTATAACGCACTATGTCTGGGAAGTTAATGCCCCCATGTTCCCTAGTCTGGCACAATTTAAGAAAATTAATACGGGGACGTTTACCTTGCCAGATAAAGGAGCGGAAGAGACTGTTAATGAGTTTTGCATCTCTTTGAGTAAGGAGCAAAGGGAGAACCTGTAACAGATAGAGCAGCCTAGGGAAAGTGACCATTTTGATCAGATTCGCTCTTCCTAAATAGTAAAGAGTTAAATTTTTCCAGCTAGCCAATTCTGTGGAAATAGTAGATATGGCTTTGCTAATGTTGTGTTTATATAATTGAGAAGGATTTCTAGATAGAGTTATGCCTAAGTAGTTGATAGATGAAGAAGACCATTGGATGGGAACCCGTGCGGAATAGACCCACCATGCCCTAGAAGCATTCCCACTGACTTGTCCGCATTGATAACCAGTCCAGAGATCTCGCCATAAGAATTAATTTTATCCAAAAGAAGAGGGACTGTAGTACTAGGATTGTTAATGTATAGCAAGAGATCGTCTGCGAAAGCCGAGATTTTCACCTCACTTGACCCAATACGTATTCCCCTAAATTGTGGCCAATGTTGAAGGATCCGTAAAACAGGGTCCAAAGATAAATTAAAGAGCAAGGGGGAAAGCGGACAGCCCTGTCGGGTGCCTCTCTGTAAGGCAAGCGTGCTACTTCTTAAACCGTTAACCAAAATTGAGGTAGAGGGAGATTGATAAAAAAAAGAAATGAGTCGTATAAAATTTTCATCAAAGTCCCTCCGTTCTAGAACAGCAAACATATGTTGCCAAAGCACTGTGTCAAATGCCTTATGAGTGTCTACACTTAGCACCATATTATCTGAGTTGGGAGACTGCATAGAGGAAATGGTCGCTGCAATCGCAGATCTTATAGCCCGAACCGAATGCCGACCCGCTACAAAACCGAGTTGATGGTCAGTGAGTAAATTCGGTAGTATTTGTTGCAGGCGGTTAGCCATAATTTTGGACAAAATTTTAAAATCAGTATTCAATAGCGTAATGGGCCTATAAGAACCCAATAATTGGGGATCCTTATCTGGTTTCGGCAATAAAATCGTGTATGACTCATTAAATGACGGGTACAGTGGAGAATCTCTGTATATAGTTTGATAAAGCTCATGCAATGCTGGAATAATATTGTCATGTAGGATTTTATAATAATCTCCGGACAGGCCATCCGGTCCCGGGGCTTTTCGTGGTGGAAGTTTTTTGATAGCTTGAGAGATTTCCTCTAAAGTGACCTCTCCACTAAGTTGTTCGTTTTGGGCCTGTGATAATTTAGGGAGGCGGGCTTCCTGAAGAATTCTATTTTGTGATTCCGGATCTATTTCCTGATTAGCATAAAGGTTGCTGTAATATTCATAGAACAGATGCAGAATTTGTTTTGAGTCTGTAACAACAGTACGGTCATACGGGTTTTTGATGGCCCCAATGTGGGTCTTAGTCTTCCAGGGGCGTGACATGTTAGCAAGAAGTCTACCCGCCTTGTTCCCCCACCTATAGTATTTGTGTTTGGAAATCTCCAATGAATGTTTAGCCTGAGTGAGAAGAAACGATTCCAACAGACGCCTAGCTTTTCTATATGTGTCTAAATTGCTGTCATTCGGATTTAAAGAATATGCTGCAAAACTGGTGGAAGCCTCCTCCCTCAAGGCATTATACGTGATTGTGGATTCTCTCTTTTTTCTAGCCACATAACTTATTATGTGTCCCCGCAACACCGCCTTTGAGGATTCCCAGAATAGAAGGGGAGAGTCCCAGTGCTCAATATTATCATCCGTAAATTCTGCCCATCGAGCATTAAGATAAAGTTTAAAATCTTCAGAATCAATTAAATGAGAAGGGAATCTCCACAATCTATCCGGAGACGAAGCAGACCCCACAGTCAATGCAACGGAAATCGGGGCATGGTCCGAAATCAGAATGTCATGTAGGTTTGTGTTGGAGAGATTCGTCATCAAAATGTCCGAGATCATAAAATAATCTATTCTGGAAAAAGACCTATGTACTCCCGAATAAAACGTGAACGATCTATCCAAGGGATTAAGCAGTCGCCACGGATCCGATAAGCCTAGAGATGTTGCAAATGTCGAGACAATTCCCCATTGAGAGGAATGTGGATTGGTAGCCGGCGGAGATTTGTCTAAAGTAGGATTTGCGACCGTGTTGAAGTCTCCCCCAATTATTAAAGGGAAATTGTCCCTCTGGTTAAGGATCTGCAACATATTATTAAAGAAGTTATGAGATTCTACATTCGGGGCGTAAATATTGACTAAAGTATAGTTGTGGTTATAAATTTGAATATCCATTATTATAAATCTACCCTCAGGATCGGTAAGCTGGTTCAATATATTAAAAGGTAATGATCTGCGTAGCAATATGGCGACACCTCTGGACTTGGTGCGATAAGGTGCATCGACACACAGGCTTATCCAAGGGGCACGAAGAGAAGAACCCTCCCCACTTTTCCAATGGGTCTCTTGAAGAAACATTACATCCGCATTAAATTTCCGTAGATGATTAACAATGCGTTTGCGCTTCACTGGGCTGTTGACACCACTCACATTCCAAGATACTATTTTTAGTCGGGCAGGGGCATTGGGGTCAGTACACCTTCCAGGCGGCATGGCTAGCCCACCCCCCCAGGGGCAAATGAGGACAAGCAGACATTAAACTGTTTTGAAGAGATTGAGACTATACTTTGTAATGTGAAAAAAAAAATTAGACTGAGAGAATGTTTTGTTACCATGAGGGTGACCGCCACATATCCTGTACAAATAGTTATGAACATAAAAAAGCATCCATGCTTCAAATCAACACTCTTTCCAATTTTCCTGTAGCAGTAGCAAGTATCGTAGGAGCCCCGCAGCATTATAGCTACTTGGGACCACTAAAGCTTCCCAAAAAGAAAAAGAAAAATGGGAACAGGTAGGCCATAGGAGGAAGAATAGTATAATACCACACGTAAAGAAATAAACCCACTAAACAAAAAAAACAAAAAAAAAAAAGGGGGGGGGACAAACGAAGGTGAAAGTCAGTTTGTGGTGGCTCTGGCTATCTGCCAGATTGCAATAGGCATGGATCCAACAGCTCGATCCGTTGCCCCCGGAAGCTCCCCGAGTCCCAAGTCTCTCCGGGGCAGCACTAGTAGGCATAATGACCAAGGAGTCCCCCGGGTCCGATCAAGTCGTTCCAACCATTTTACGCCAAAAGACAGAGTCACCTCCGCAAAGTGAGACATATATTAAGTGAAAGAAAAAAAGAAAGAAAAAGAAAAAAAAAAAAAAGAAAAAAAAGGGGGGGGGGATTACAACGGTGTCAAGCATATTGTGATACAGTCCCTCTATACTACTGGTGGTTCGGGGATCGGGGCGGTGAGTGGCTAGACATAAGCTGGCGTTGTGCCAGTTGGGGGTCATCAAAATATACGGGTTGGCCATCTATCAGCACCCTGAGTTTGGCTGGATATAGCAAAGCAAATCGGCGTTCGTGGTCATGTAGGTATCGACAAATCTCAGAAAAGGCCTTACGCTTTTGGGACACACTCGCGGAAAAATCCTGGAAGATTAGGATTTTATGGGTCTGGACAATTAATGGTTGTGACTTGCGATATTGAGTCAGGATTTTTTCTTTGACCCTGTAGTCTAAAAATTTGGCCACAACCGGTCAGGATCTCCCCTGGACATTTCTTTGAATTGGGCCAACTCTATGGGCCCTTTCGATTTGGGGTTCAGGGAAATCTGCACCCAGACCCAAAGCCGGAGGGAGATCAACGCTAAGAAAATGTATTAACTGGGCATCAGGAATCGATTCCGGGACCCCTATAAATCGAAGATTACTTCGCCTGTTGCGATTTTCGAGATCATCTATTTTATCTTGAAGGGACAGCAAAGCATTGGAGTGTGATTGTCCCTGCTGTTGTGCTACCTGCAGGGAATCTTCCACATCACTAGTTCTCTGCTCTAAGGTATCCAGGCGAGTAGAATGGGAATCGAGCCTAGCTAATGCAGTGTCTAATTTAGTATTTAAATCCTCAAGAGGCTTATTCAAGAGGGGTAGGATAATTTTGGACATTTCCTTCGCCATTTCAGCTAGGGGGAGAGATTCCACTGGGATAACCTGTATGGTAGCGGGTGTGTGAGAATCCTGTGAGTCATCCGACGCACACGCAGAGGGAGGGGAAGTCTTTTTATCCCCTTTGTTCTTGTTTCTAACCATGTCTGAAGTAGAGGGAGAGCAGTGTATAACCGATAATTTGTCCACGAATTTATCCATGCCCCACCCCGGGCCCACCGAGCAGAACAGATTACCACAACCACTCGATACCAGAACAGTAGATATAAATAAACTTAACACCTGTAGATTGTGCTGTGGTTACATAAGATCAGTATAAAGTATCCTCCAGCCTCCCTGTTCATCTACCCTCCCATATCACATCCCTGTGCGGTGGTTTAGTAAGAGGATTCCACAGTATAGAGGTAGAGAGAGTACAATTTTGAAAAACACTGGAAGGTTACTTAAGTAAACAAAAAAAAAAATAATAAAAAAAAAATAACCAGACCCCCTGGGCGTATCTCTAGTTGAAGAAATAACAAAGCACCCACTGGAACAGTGCTGTGATGATAACAGATAAACCTTATGCACACCAGTATTAAATGTGAAACTTCCTCGTAGTAAGAAGGAGTTTAGGGTCTGCACAGAAGTAATATATATGCCCTATGCTATCACTCAATCCCCTTTCGGTTGCATAATATGAAAATAGCACAGGTTATGTTAGGAATAACGCCCCACCTCCTGAGCACAAGAGCACAACTGATATCAACCACTGATGAAAGTAGCAATTACAGTAAGGTGTGGGTAGGAATATGCTTTTACGTATCAAATACAGTAGTTATTATTGATTAAAAAAAAGAAAAGAGAACAAATCAGAATAAGGGGGGGGGGAATAGGAGAATAGCTCAGGAAGAGCAGGCAGGAGAGCATTTATAGATAGGGAGCAGCACGGTGTTTACAGAAGGGATCTAAGGTAAGGAGGGGAAAAAAAAAAAAAGAAAGGGAGAGGAAAAATAGAATACTAGAACGGAGTGCCGCAAAGAAGTCCACAACACCTGTTGCTGCACTGTTGTTGAGGGTTATTGTTAGTCTCAGTGTATCTTGAGCCTCGGCAGCAGAGGAAAGGAAGTCCACCCCAAGGAGCTCTGCTTCAACTCAGTCCAGGACCTTGCCGCAGGTAATATCCTCCACCTTCCAGACGCAGTGCCGTCCGCCCACCTGGGTCAAGATGATGAGGGTCCCCTCTGCACCGCAGCCGCCGTCAAATCAAGGAGCGTCCTCAGGAACCAGAGCCGGGAGCTGCGTACACCGAGCAGCTGATGAGGGAGCTTCGGCGGGATGACCAGCGTGCGTCAAGGCAGAGCTGTTCCTCAAGCAGGTCACGGAGCCGCCGCAGATAGCCAGTGCACGGAGTGTCTCTAATGAAGTCCCAGCGTTTCCCCGCATTCAGGGTCAGGGAGAGCCGTTGCCCCAGCCAGGTCACGGAGCCGTGTCAGATGACCTGAGCAGGACGGAGCGCCGAGGGCCCCCCCTCACTGTGGTCTCCGCCGACACCACCTCAGACCGCTCAGCTGCAGAGTCCGGGGACAGGAGCCGATGCAAGTGTCCTGAATCCTCCTGAGCCGCTCACCTCACCCGCATATCCGCTGCTCCCCGAGCCCACAGTGAGTCACTGGCAAACTCGTTATACGTGAAAGGCAGGGGGAGTCCCAGTGAGCCCGCTCCGACACCAGTACCACTCACACTTTCGCGCCAAATCTGGCGTTCATAGAGGCCGTCACACGCGTCGGCCAGACTCCGGTGTATTTGCGAATTCCCGGGTAAATAAGGGGGTTGCCTGATTCCTCAATCCTTCAGGAATCTAGTCAGGCGGTAATCGTTCCCCAAACTGTTGAATAGCGGCAGATATAGCTTGACTACCGTTTTCTAGCCCGGGAGGGAAACTAAAATGCGGCCATACTTGATGCCCCGCCCACCGGAAGTCCTCTTGTTTAGCATTTCTAACAGTTGCCATTTTAAATCTACTGGTCAAAGCATATTTCAGAAAATCTACCCCAGAGGCAGAGCTTAAGTTAGATGCTAGAGCCACTGTGAACTTGTTGTTTGGGTGACCATCATGGGTGAACATTAAAGTCTCAGCGGTAGATGTATGAAGCCCAGGAGAGAGATAATGTGGAGAAGTTGCCCATAGCATTCAAGCACTGTCTAACTGTCATGTATCTTTGAAATGACAGCAGCTGGTTGGTTACTCTGGGCAACTGCTATATTTTATCTCTCTCCAATGCTCAGCTCATCTCCCCCTATATCATGTACCCAAGCATGGCAAAAAGCCCTTCCTTCATCAGAGAGCAGGCCATTCAAATCTGCTCAGGCTACCCACATGCCTCCCTCATGTATCTCACTTTCTAACTTAGTAAGGGCTTAAAGTGGTCTTGGAGAGGTAGTGGAACTCATTTACGCCGCCACCTAACCCCCCCTCCATCACAGTGGAGCCTGGTCCGGTGCTATTGTTTTCGGCAAACCCCCCCCCCCCCCCCCGTAAACTATAAAGTAGTGCCCTATTTCATGCCCAAACTTTATAAAGTATAAGCAGTGTGGTCACACAATAGAACCCCTAATTCAAATTACACCACAAAATATCACAATCTTGTTCACATTACACCTCATGCAGTGCCCCTGATTCACATTAATGCCCCTTACTATGGTTACGTCACTCAGTAGTGCCCCTTATTCGCATTGCGCTACACAATGGTACCCTTTATACAAGTTATGCCACACAGTAGTGCCCCTTATAAACAACACCTATAGTAGTGCCCCTTATACACAACTCATACAGTAGTAGTGCCCCTTACACATAATGCCTACAGTTGTAGTGCCCTTTACACATAATGGCCACAGTAGTGCTGCTTATACACATAATGCTCACAGAAGTGGCGCTTATACTCAATATGCCCACAGTACTAGTGCCGCTTATATACAGAATTCCCACAGTAGTAGTGCCCCTTACACATAATGCCCACAATGGGACGGGGGGAGGCGATCAATGCTATCCAATAGACACACCAAGTGTGAGTACCAGGAGGGGTGGGCTGTGGATGGAGAAGGACAATGGAGCCATCAGGACCTGGGGAAGGGGGAGATTGCTGTATCTCATCACTAACACTAGCATCGCCTGCATCATCGATTAACGTAAGTGATGGGGTGGGCTTTTCTGTTGGAATCACTGTTCAGGGAAATGGAGGTGGTGGAACTAGTTCTCCCTACCATTATAGGTGGTGGAACTCAGTTCCACCTCGATCCCCCCCACTTTAACTTCTGAACTTAGTATCATGTAACCCAAAGGAGCTGTACGACGTGATAGTTATCTTTAGGCTCGCTCATTGTCCCTTTTATGTATTGTGTTGTTCAATTTGAAAGTAAATACCTTACAGCATAGATGAACGCAGTGGATCACACAATCCTACTGTCTCCAATATACCTCTCATGTCGAATAATTTAATTTTAGTCAGCATATGTTGCTATTTAATACCAATAATAAGTTCTATGAAGTTCCTCAATGACAGACAGCTAGTATTGTAGGTGTCGCGCATGTTACGGGTTAAGCCTCTGAACTCTCTAATAGTGCCCTTTTTTTCCTTTGACGATTATTCCAACACAATTGACATAATCCTCTATTACATGAGTTTTATTCTCAGTCTCCCCACAGAATGTACCTTGTGTTAATTTTAAACTTTCCTTTAGAAGTTTAACAAATCCAGTCAGCCGGTGTTGCCTAGCAACACTAACAGGAAGTTCTCCTAGCCTTCTGAGCAAATGCCTAAGACGGAGTTGATTATCTCTGTCTTCGGGGGTTGCTAGGCAACTCAAACAGGAAGCTCTCGAGCTCCCAGATAGCCGTCTCTGTTATATGCAGACAGGAAGACCTAATGACTGCTTCCGCCCTCATCCGCTAACGGCCACTGGCCGCTTCCGCCCTTACCCGTAACATTCAGGATTAACGTGATTGGACAATACTGAACTCAGCGACGCAACATTTTCTATTGGCACACGCCATGCCTATTAGGTATATCAGCCCCACAATTGGACACAACATAGGACACCAGGGAGTGAACAAGCCTGCAAGATGGGTGAAATGCGTTTTCCTCACGGGTATCCTCACTCCAGGGACCCCGCACAGACAACGATTATCTCTCTGAGTCGAATATATGTGTCTGCAGCCAGAAATACTGATATTGTTGTTGTAAATAAGTGGGTGCATCACTATATTTTGTGCTGTTGCCCAACACTACTTAAACTACTACAGAGCATATCAATGGACATCCATATACACATGGCTTTCATCTGACAGCGATATGGCTGTCTAACCTTAGCCAAATAATATCCACTATGACATCTGCTGCATGTTGGTATTAATAGGAGCTGTGTGTATTATTCCTTACGGGTACCCTTACTCTAGGGACCCTGTACAAACAACGATTATCTCTAAGATAGAGCCTTTGGGGGTCATTCCGACCCGTTCGCACGCAGCGGTATATCGCTGCGGAATGCGCATGCGTGGCGGGCGCAGTGCACGTGCTTGACATTGCACATCGACGGGGGTCGCCGGGTTACGTTGTGACTTACAAAGGAAGCGGTCGCAGAGCCGACCGATAATAAGATTGACAGCAAGGAGGCGTGGCAGGGTGGATCTGGACCATTTGGAGCCATTTTCGGGGAGTGGTGAGTATAAAGCAGGCGTGTCCAGCAGAACGGAGGGCGGAGGAGTGACGTCAAAGCCGGTCCCATCATCACTGGATCCATCGCACAGGGTAAGTAGGTATAGGGCTGGTCTTGCTCTGCTTAGCAGGGCTGCACAAATACACTCCCCCATAGGCATGGACAAGTTGATCGCAGCAGCAGCAAAAAGTTGCTGGCTGCGATCAACTCGGAATGACCCCCTTTATGTGTAATAAAAGTATATCTGTGTTGAATATCTCTCCGCAGCCAGTAATATTGATACTGCTGTTGTAATTAATTGGGTGCATTATTACACTTTGTTTTTGATTTCCAGCACTATTCAAAATGTTACAGAGTGGACATTCCTATACACATGACTTCCATCTGACAGCGATATGGTTGTCTAATCCTAGCCAAATTTTATCTACTGTGACATCTGCTGTTTGTTGATATTAACAGGAGCTGTTCGTATTATGAGAGTTATTATATCTTACATTGCTTTGCTCCATGTCTCTGTCGTCTCGCTTTGAACCAGCCAATGTATATTCATTTGTAACATTTACTGTTTATAAGTATCAACAGAAACCATTCAAACAGTGTTATTATTGGCTACCCTTTTTTGCCCTAGGAATTCTATTCTTTACCCTATATTTTAGGACTGGTAAAACTATGATTACAATTTCTTAATTTCTACATTCACAATCTATTTATTCAGTGGATGCTAATCCACGATTCATGGGACCAGGCCACTTCTGTGGTCACCCCCATGTCTAACGTTGGACAGCAGATCCACTACTTTATTCTCTTCCTTCACTTTTAACTCCAGTACTAGATATTTCAACTACTCGATTCCGGTGCACTCTCATTGGTGTGTGTGTCAACTACCAATAATATCTACTACCATACCTGACTGAATATGCCTGATCTCATCTGATCTTGGAAGCCAAGCAGTGGTGGGCCAGGTCAGTACTTTGAAGGGAGACCTCCTAGGAATACCCGGTGTTGTAGAGTTTTTTTGTACCTTATGGGCCTCTGTATGATACAACACTAACAGCAGTTTCACCATCTCTTCTTCCTTCATTACTTTGTTGTCTCATAACAACAGTAGAGCAATTAGCTAATATATCATCAAAGGACGTATACGCGCAGTCAGATCCTCCTAAGCAGGTTCCCCCACGCAAAAATGGGGGTGAGGTTATTTGAGGTGTTTCCTTGACCAATTATGGTCCTTACATGTATACTTTGTTAGAACTATGATGGTCTCATCAATACAGATTTATCTGTACTGGTCAAGGGGAAATAGATGCAGTACTGGATGTGTCTACATCTTTTTCAAGCTATTTCATAACTATATGAGACCAGAACATTTGTTGCTTTTATAATCTATGTTTGTATTATCCTGATTCATTGAACACGATGGGCATTTTGCCTCTTTTCAACCTCAATTACTATGTTACTATGTATTGACAGTGTGGTGAACTCAACTTTTAAATGTGGAAATATTAAAATTATAGTTTTATCTGTATTTACTTTACTATATGTTTCTAAATGTTAAGAGTGCGCCCACACAAGAGCCTTCTTTTTCTCTTTTCTCTAACAGGTTACCCAACCTTCAGACTCTCCGCCATGCTACATGGACCTTGTTTGGCACCTTGTTGTTCTCTGTTTTTGGACTCCTCAACCTATGCCTCGTATGCACTTCTTTTGCTCTTGGCATCCCCAGTTCTTTGCACCTCATCCACATCAATACATCTCTGCCACAGGTATCGCTGCCACCTCATTCTCATGACAATCCATGGTGTTTTGTGTCTCATTGTTACCATGGACCATGTTCAGTGCCCTTCCCTAATATCTTCTTGGCAGTTACTTCTGGAGTCCACAAATTGCATGGTGTCAGCAATAAAGTCCACACCTCCTTGCAGTGGTCCAGGGTTGTGTCAAACCAGACTGACAGTATTGGATCTCTTTTATCTGGATGAATTTTTGATCAAAACATGGTGACAAGAGCATAATGCTATGTAGATGGTTCTTTGTTCCACCAAACATTTTATAATTATGAATAAAGAGAGATAGAGAAGATATATGTAGACAAATACTGGAGGAAAACCGGGAAAAAGTCAACTTTTTTTTTTGCAACTGCCATAATTAATTTTCCTGTGTTTTTTTTTCTGACATTACCCTAAAGTTGCTGTTAGCTATACATGTTTTATTTTATTTATTTTTTAGATATATGATTTATGCTAAGGTGCATATACTGGATAGATAGATAGATAGATAGATAGATAGATAGATAGATAGATAGATAGATAGATAGATAGATAGATAGATAGATAGATACTATTGGTTGAAATATGACTTTATTATATTCTGACCTAATTTTTTTTTTCTATTGTACAGTTTATCTCATGTTTGTAGTGAATGCTGCACCGAGGGAGTAGATGTGACATGCGCTCATATTCTGGTAAATCATGTTGAATCAGCAAATATGTTGCAGTGTGATCCCAGGGGAAGTAGCCCGAAAATTATAACATTGATTAGCTACATCTGTGCCACTAACAGAATATAAATCACATCATGCAGCCTCATGTCACAGAACTTGCATTACCTTTGTCTGTGTAGTATTTTGTCTGTATATTAAAGTACGCCGGTTCCTAAAGACAGATCAATTCCAAATAAATGTGCCTGACCTTTACAATCACACTAGTGTGAAATGATATTAGATTTGTAAATATATATATATATATATATATATATATAGCAATATCCTTGTCTTGCGCACAGATGAAAGCAGCACTGTGGGAGAGATCTCTGTTGTAAGACCCCAAATACACATAGAAAAAACAAAAATTCCCAAGTGCGCTATATTCATTGGATATCAAATCTTTAAATCTTCCAAAATAATGGACCCAATTGGTGCAGACAGTAGACTGAAGAAATCTTTGCACAGTTTATTTTCCTGGGATCCTAGAATAGATATCCCCTCACCAGAAAAATCACCCAAACAGAAGACCACAAGGGCCAATTAGTACCAATTATTGCTTTATTGACAGTTTGTAACATACACATAAAAAAATGTTATACAGAAATAAAATTGCTATATATCAGTGAGAGGTATCCAGAACGTGTTGATGGCAAATTAGATCCTCCCTCACCTTAACAAGGTGTGAGCTCATAAAGGTAAAATCTTCACGATTTGGATTACTATCTCATAGCTGACAGACACTACGCGTTTCGTCGTTATGACTTCATCAGGGGCAGTTCTCCACAAATATCGAGACCAAGCGATGGAATTACAATTAGTATACACCAATGGTCATACAGCTACCTCCATGTGTCCCTTTTTTTGCTGAACAACCGGGAGGTTTGATCACAAAAACTTGTGGTGAAGTGTATCCAAGATGGCCATACAAAGATCCTTAAAAACCTGTAAAAACTAGGGGACTTTTATATCCAATTCAATTAGGTGGAGAAAACTTCATATATAAAGTTTATCATAATAGTACAACAGACGTTTGTTTGTTTTTTAAATATGTTGACAATAGAAACCTCCACAATAGATCCAAACGTGCTTGTGTAGCAGTCTAATGGAGATTCCAGAATTCAGCAGGATTCTATCTCGCTGGAAAAGTAAGTCCTGAGCTGCGCAGAGACTGCACAGACTGATTGACAGGCAGAGGTGTTCGCTGTGTTGGAGGGGCAGTCCAGCAGCGTTTGGATGCCATTTTGGGGGCGTAGCCCCGACCATGCGAGGGGGCGGGCTGTGGTGGCTGCGTGACATCACATGTAGCTGCTGCGACCCGTGATGCGACAAGTAGCTCCCTGCCAGCGCCCAGGAGCTGCACAGGTAGGGAGCTACTTGTGAAGTACAAAAGCGTCACCGCTGTGCAATGATTTTGTACTTGTGTGGGGAGGGGGGGCCTGACATGCGGGGCGGACTAGCCCCGTGCTGGGTGTCCCCCCACATGTCAGAGTAAATGATTGTAGATGTGCTAAATTTAGCACATCTACGATTAACTCTGAATTACCCCCATAGGAATGCACACTTGCAGAAGCGAAAATACACTCCACCTATAGGCGGCAACTATCTGATCGGAGGACAGCAAAAACCGCAGCCCAGCGATCAGATCTAAATTACCCCATTAGATGGCACAGTTTCCAGAAGAGATGGCAGACTAAGCAGCAGTACTGGGCAGTAAGAAGGGAATGTTACTGCCAAAGTAGGGTGAAGGTGTAGCATGTAGATTTCTCACTTCAAGACTGGAGGCTGCTGCAGTGGCTTCCGTGGTGTCACCTAGTTTAGTAAGTGGTATGAAATGAGGAAAAGAACTGAGGGGGGTACATTTGTAGATGCCCTCCTTGCCATGCAGAAGACAGCATGGCCATTTTCACTATAGCGCACAGCTGGCGATCATCCTATGCTTTTAATTGGAAACAAACAACCAAAAAGTGCCACAGAGCTGTGTTGGAAGAGCAGTGGTCACACTTGGATTCTGCTGTGAACCACACAGGTGCTGCTGTACATGCAGGTGCCCCTTCAGGGCTTGGAGCCCGGAGGCAGATGTCTCCATTGCCTGTAGGAGTTACGCCCCCGGTTGATTGCTGAAGTATCTCCCAAAAGCAGGTATTGGGCATGGACAGGTGGACTGTCCAGTGCTGCGGGTTCCCATAGGTTAATAATCATTTATATTGTAAAATGTAATTCTAAGCATCTCTAGGAGACTTTTCATGTCCATTGTACATGTGTAGCAGTCACAGTACATCTGTTATACTTTGCTTCTTATAGTGCAGCATGTTTCCTGTAGTTGGAGTTACTCAGTTTAGAGGAGAGGGAGTGATAATGTCTGCACTCTGCAATCCAATACACTGTGTGCCCTTAATGGAAGGCTGTGCAGGATCTACTGTGTACTATACAAGTTCATACTGATTCCAACTCTACTGCCAAAGGCAATTGACTCTCACTTTATAAAGAAGTGACCTTGGATTAGTCGGCATCAATTAATGTACTTAATTCCCAATCACTGGCAAGTGCAGAACCTTTTTTTTTTATTACAGCTTCTTTTAGTTAACCAATTCATTGCTGCTTAAGCATCAAGACCAATATGATACATGAGAGCACTGGTCATGTGATAATCTTCTCTGAATGATACACTGTATGAGATAATGACCCCACTATTTACTACAGATGAAGTCAGAAAGAGGTTTTGTCACCATCAACCAAGAGGACATAAGGGCAGAAGTTGGCGAGGCTTTATTAGAGGGCAAGATGTAATAACCCTGCAGGAAGGCATGCCAGCACGCCGAGCAGTCCCAGACCTCAGGTGGGCGCTGTATTACTCTGCCTTACTGATTATTCAGCCCCAGGTCAAATGTTAGCCATGACAATGTTTAGGTCGACCACTATAGGTCGACAGTCACTAGGTCGACATGGATGGAAGGTCGACAGGGTTTTTAGGTCGACATGTGCTAGGTCGACAGGTCTAAAGGTCGACATGAGTTTTTTTTTTTTAAAAAAATCTTTTTTTTTATTTTTTCATACTTAACGATCCACGTGGACTACGATTGGAACGGTAATCTGTGCCGAGCGAAGCGGTAGCGGAGCGAAGGCACCATGCCCGAAGCATGGCGAGCGAAGCGAGCCATGCGAGGGAACGCGGTGCACTAATTTGGGATCCCGGTCACTCTACGAAGAAAACGACACAAAATAAATAAATCATCATGTCGACCTTTAGACCTGTTGACCTAGCACATGTCGACCTAGAAACCCTGTCGACCTTCTATCCATGTCGATCTAGTGACTGTCGACCTATAGTGGTCGACCTAAACATTGTCGACCTAGATACTGTCGATTTGATGAACCACACCGACCCATGTGCCATTATCAGACACATACAATAATGCAGAGTAAGTCACCCCAAGTACACTTCAAATCGCAGCAGTAATTTGTGTTCATTAAAAAAAAAAAAAAACACAATTATGACCCTGTGCAAAAAGGCACACATCTTACGATGTTTTCTAGTTGGCAATGGAAGCACATACAGTACGCCTGGTTTACGCAATGCATACAGTACCTCACGGACATTTAATCCCACTTATTCACATACATTGGCTATTCATTTTATTTGCATTAGAAATAATCAGTATTGGGCATCAATAAATCTGTTGAAACATCTCTCATCCAGCAGAAACCATTTCCAATTTCATGTACAAAGAAAAAAATGTTTTGCTTAAACACATGCAAAAAATGTAATGGGGGTTATTCAGATGTGGAAGGAAAGTGAAAAAGCAAGCAAGTGGGTAAAACTATGCTGCACCGCAGGTGGGACAGATGCACCATGTGCAGGGAGTTAGATGTGGATGGGGTATGTGTTGAAACTGAAATCTAAATTGCAGTGTAAAGATAAAGATGTCTAACATGTGTGGGCTACATGCAAAAGCAGCCGGTATTTACCCTGCACAGAAACAATATCAATGTTTTTCTTCCCCTTGCATTTGAAATAGTTTGTTCCAGGTATAAACTTCCGTGCTTTTTCTGCCAGGCTTCGAAATCTAAAATGGCCCAATTTGCGTGATGTAGAAATCACCATTCGGAGTCATTGGTACATTTGAAAACTGTTAATTACAATTACAAGTATTTCTCTAGGTTTGTAGATTGTTATCATCATCATCATTATCATCAACAACCGGTATTTGCACCCCGATCCAATGCAAATTCTATGTTTTCTCAGGTGCACAGGTATCTTTCTATGGCCATCATTCCGAGTTGATCGCTCGCTAGCTACTTTTAGTAGCATTGCAAACACAAAGCCGCCGCCCTCTGGGAGTGTATCTTAGCTTAGCAGAATTGCTAACGAAAGATTAGCAATTCTGCTATTAAGTATTTCCTTGCAGTTTCTGAGTAGCTCCAGACCTACTCCTAGATTGCGATCACCTCAGTCCGTTTAGTTCCTGGTTTGACGTCACAAACACGCCCAGCGTCCGGCAAGCCACTCCCCCGTTTCTCCAGCCACTCCCGCGTTTTATCCTGGCACGCCTGTGTTTTTTAGCACACTCCCTGAAAACGCTCAGTTTCCGCCCAGAAACACCCACTTCCTGTCAATCACACTACGATCAGCAGAGCGATTGAAAAGCTTTGTTCGCCCGTGAGTAAAATAGCATAGTTTTGTGTAAAATTGCTTAGCGCGCGCGCCCTGCTGTGCATACGCATGCGCAAAACTGCCGGGTTTTAGCCTATTAGCAATTCTGCTAAAAATAGCAGCGAGCGAACAACTCGGAATGACCACCTATGGTCTGAAACTTACTGCAATTATGCAAACACGATCTTAATGTACTCAGACTACTTTAGACTCCTTTGTCCTCCCCCATCCTGTCCCAGCACACTTACAGTATTCTGGGAAAGAGGGGCATAAGTGTCTCATTTTGAGTCCATTTCAATGATCCTTACCATATGTATCAACCAAAAATTGACCTCTCCAGCACTCCGACTGTAACAATATAGCTATATGTAATTTCATGTGATACATTAAAAACAACATAACTGCTGCAAAACATTAGGGAACAAAGAAAAAAAGAGGGCTTCAGCTTAGTCTTCGCAATACTACAGACTGTCATAGAATGCGCCATATAAATACTATACTTAAGTCAACACTTCTTTACAGTTCTTTACAATGAGCCTTTGTTTATTTATCAGGTTATAGAATTTTTTTTTATTTGGAAACATATCTCTTTAAAGGTGCATATACACGGTGAGATTCAGGCTAACCCCAATTCTCACTGTGCGATAGGGACTAGGTCGGTATCGCAAGCACATAATGACTGCTTGCGATACTGGCTTTGTCCGATTTTGGCTAAGCGTCAATTTTGACTATCTTTTTTATGGGATAGTCAAAACTGACTTGCCTGCACAGTCTATCTAGGCTTGCAATACCGACCGTGTGGGACCGCGCATTGACATCGCATCGGGATTGCAAGGTGACTATATAGTCAAAATCGTAAGAAAAAATATCACCGTGTGTACACACCTTAAGACGAAGTCATCAAGAACTTTGTTAGTAAATACAACTGTATTGCATGAATCATCATAACTCGTTTTCTGGAATAAAGACATATTCAATTACCACATGGGTAAAGCTCAGGGACTAATGGGGATACTCAGTTAATTGTCAATTTCCCTGCATGGAAAACTCGCAGGCAGAGCAGTAGCGGATCTTGCTACGGGCACTCTGGATTTTTGACCGGGCGCCGCCTTCCGGGGGGGCGCCTCCGCCATCCGGAGGGCGCCACCACCGTGGCAAGATCCACTACTGGTGGTGCCCCCCCCCCCCCCCCGTTGCCAGTACAGCTGCGCGGTGCACGATGAAGTCCTCGCGCACCGCACTGCATTGTGGGACCGGCACTTAGACACTAGGGGTCATAAGTGACCTCTAGTGTCTATGCAGTTCTATGGGAGAGACGCCATGACGTCTCTCCCATAGATCAGAGGAGCGGCGCCAGCGGGCAGAGACGGAGGGCAGCAGTGGTCGGGCATCAGGAGCGGGGATGGTAAGTATTAATTTTTTTTTATTTTTTTTTAAAGAGGCACAAACAGGGGCAAAACTACTGGGACCGCAAAACGGGGGCAATACTACTGGGGCTGCAAATAGGGGCAATACTACTGGGGGCACAAACGGGGCAATACTACTGGGGGCACATTGACCACACCCCATTATGAAGCCACGCCCATATTTTTGCCCGGGGCGCCACAAGGGCTAGAACCGGCCCTGAGGTAGTGCTGCGTGCTAACCCATAGATTCTGCATCAAGTGCTGGAATCTATGCCCCCACACAATAAGTCCCAGAGGAAACATTTTAACGCACATGATTCCTTGCACCCCCGGAGGCTGCAAAGAGAAATCTGCGTTAATCAACCCTCTGGGGCTTAAGGGGTAGGAATGCGACATCTACTTCAACTGTTCAGGACAAAGCAATTAAAACCTGCAGTTAATTGAATCTGACCTTTAGAATCTGATAGGATTTTATAGACATGTCCTTTAAAATGTGAAATTATTGACACAAATTTGCTACATTTTAAATAATGTATGTTTTTATTGTATTATTATTAAGACTGTAAGTTTCTCACATCTCACATTACTGAATGCATTTTACCACAATGTAGTTGTCTCTGTTTATAATATAATCTAGATGAGCTTTAGTCCCTCACACAGGATCTGATTCAGAGCTACACGCAATGCAATGTTCCTGGAGTTACGATGCTGTTGCGATTGAGATACATAGTAATAGAAAAGTCTTGGAAAAGTGCTGGGCATTCCTGGGCGGTGGCTGGGAGCTGGCTAATCATCCGCACAGAGATGGACGGTCTCACGGGCACTTTAAGGGAGTGTCGCTGATGTGTCACTGAAGTGTTTGCGTACAGAGACGCTCACCGGCTCACATTGGGGATGGGATGTACTAATCCACGATGCGATAAATCCCACCACTTATCAGGTACATATTGGTGTTAATAATGCCGATATGTACTTAGAAACGCGATAAGAGCTCTGCTTTGCGATAGAAGGACCTCTGGGTTTAGGACGCGGCAGTCCTTTTGCACATGCACACTGACACACGCAGCAGATAGGGTACTTGCAGGGATCTGATTGGATCCCATTCTGGGGGGATTGCAAAAACAAGCCCATAGACTTCTATTGGGTAATGCCACGAAAAGATGGCATTACGCACTGGCTCCAAGTGATGCACTACATAGCTTGGTACATATGTAAATGTGTCCAAAACTCAGAAAATGGGATTTTTGGAGTTTTGCCAACATTTTCAGCTTTAGTACATCCCACCTTGGAGGCTTTACTCAGATGGAAAACCTACACCTGACATAGGTCTGGTAGAAAGTTTGATTGTGCATATAAATACACACCATGCAGTGTTACAGCATCTATGGACACTGACAGATTCATAAGCCTGCGATAGATACTTGACACTTAGACGCTGATTGGCTAACTCTGGGTAACTGTTCCAACATATATCTCTCCAGGGCTTGATAGATCTCCCCCCACCTAATAACAAACCAAAGACACTTTACAACTAGAGATGTGCACCGGCCATTTTTCGGGTTTTGTGTTTTGGTTTTAAATTCGGTTCCGCGGCCATGTTTTGGATTTGGACGCGTTTTGGAAAAAACCTCCCTGAAATTTTTTTGTCGGATTCCGGTGTGTTTTGGATTCGGGTATTTTAAAAAACAAACAAACAAACTCAAAAATAGCTTAAATCATAGAATTTGGGGGTAATTTTGATCCCATAGTATTATTAACCTCAATAACCATAATTTCCACTCAATTTCCAGTCTATTCTGAACACCTCACACCTCACAATATTATTTTTAGTCCTAAAATTTGCACCGAGGTCACTGGATGACTAAGCTAAGCGACCCAAGTGGCCGGCACAAACACCTGGCCCATCTAAGAGTGGCACTGCAGTGTCAGACAGGATGGCACTTAAAAAAAATAGTCCCCAAACAGCACATGATGCAAAGAAAAAAAGAGGTGCACCAAGGTCGCTGGATGGCTAAGCTAAGCGACCCAAGTGGCCGGCACAAACACCTGGCCCATCTAGGAGTGGCACTGCAGTGTCAGACAGGATTGCACTTAAAAAAATAGTCCCCAAACAGCACATGATGCAAAGAAAAAAAGAGGTGACCCAAGGTCGCTGGATGGCTAAGCTAAGCAACCCAAGGGGCCGGCACAAACACCTGGCCCATCTAGGAGTGGCACTGCAGTGTCAGACAGGATGGCACTTAAAAAATTGTCCCCAAACAAACTCACAAATAATCATGATGCAAAGAAAAAAAGAGGTGCACCAAGGTCGCTGGATGGCTAAGCTAAGCAACCCAAGTGGCAGGCCTCCCTCCACATTTTTGTTCTCCATCTTTTAATGTGTGGAATTATATGCCAGTAATATATCAATAGCAATGGCCTACTGTACCGTACTGCTATATATATATATATATATATATATATATATATATATATATATATATATACTGGTGGTCAGCAAAAGTCTGCACTGTCCTCCTACTAATACTGTGCACAAATACAATGCAGCACAGTTATTGATAGTATACTTGATGACACAGAGGTAGAACAATGGCCTACTGTACCATACTGCTATATATCTACTGGTGGTCAGCAAAATTCTGCATTGTCCTCCTATTATATACTGCGCACAACTACAATGCAGCACAGATATGGATAGTATACTTGACGACATAGAGGAAGAGCAAAGGACAACTGTACCATACTGCTATATATATATAATGGTGGTCAGCAAAATTCTGCACTGTCCTCCTACTATATACTGCGCACAACTACAATGCAGCACAGATATGGATAGTATACTTGACGACACAGAGCTAGAGCAATGGAGTACTGTACCGTACTGCTATATATATACTGGTGGTCAGCAAAATTCTGCACTGTCCTCCTACTATATACTGCGCACAACTACAATGCAGCACAGATATGGATAGTATACTTGACGACATAGAGGTAGAGCAAAGGACAACTGTACCGTACTGCTATATATATACTGGTGGTCAGCAAAATTCTGCACTGTCCTCCTACTATATACTGCGCACAACTACAATGCAGCACAGATATGAATAGTATACTTGACGACACAGAGGTAGAGCAATGGACTACTGTACCATACTGCAATATATATACTGGTGGCCAGCAAAATTCTGTACTGTCCTCCTACTATATACTGCGCACAACTACAATGCAGCACAGATATGGAGAGTATACTTGACGACATAGAGGTAGAGCAAAGGACTACTGTACCGTACTGCCATATATATACTGGTGGTCAGCAAAATTCTGCACTGTCCTCCTACTATATACTGCGCACAACTACAATGCAGCACCGATATGGATAGTATACTTGACGACACAGAGGTAGAGCAATGGACTACTGTACCGTACTGCTATATATATACTGGTGGTCAGCAAAATTCTGCACTGTCCTCCTACTATATACTGCGCACAACAACAATGCAGCACAGATATGGAGCATTTTCAGGCAGAGAACGTAGATATTTGCAGCACACTGAGCACAGATATTTGCAGCACACTGAACACAGAAACTGAGAGAACGCAGCCACGTTCTCTCGCTATCATCTCAAATGCACGAGTGAAAATGGCGGCGACGCGTGGCTCCTTATATAGAATACGAATCTCGCGAGAATCCGACAGCGGGATGATGACGTTCGGGCGCGTTCTGGTTAACCGAGCAAGGCGGGAAGATTCGAGTCTGCCTCAAAACCGTGTAAAATGGGTGAAGTTCGGTGGGGTTTGGATCTCAAGGAACCGAACCCGCTCATCTCTAGTTACATCACAAAACAGGGATACAGTGTTCTGTAGCAATGTTTTACTGACCACTACAGACACAATTAGATATTGCTGCCTTTGTTCTTTATAGATCCTTCCACAGCACTGAGCTCTGAAAACATTTGTTTGTTTCCTAAATGAAGACATTTATTGGCAGGCGTCATGTTATCTGTAGCGGAGAACTTTTGGCAGCTGGGCCTTTTATCTCCTATGGAAATAACACAGTGACTTGATAATAGATGTGTTTTGTTGTAATTATTGTCATAAAGCTATCAAATAAATGATCATCTTTATACACTGTACGCCTTATAGAAACTACAGAATAATTGTATGGATAAAAATACATGTTCGTGTGATTGTTACTAATTGTTCATTTCGGTTATTACAGTCTGTGATTCTTTATGTAAATTCCTGTTAAAATGAAGTTTTGACACAATATATTGATTAGTTATATTGAGTTTTGAAGATTTTACTTGAATGTATTCAGTGGGAATCATCAATGTGAGGTACCCGGGTGTTAGAGCGGAGGCTTACTAGGTAAACCGGGGTACTGTAACTTAGTGTTCAGGATTGCACATATTCAGTTACTATCCTGGGCTCTTACCATATTACATGGCCTCGTGAGCGGTCTATCCACCTGGAGACCTGACCGTACTGCTCTGCCGAGCCCCCACTCCTGTAGGCTGGCAGGTTAAAACAGGGTGTGATGTGGATGTGACCCTACAGTCTATGACTCGCAATACACTGTGTGCCGTGTGGCCAGGCTTTGTGCTTTAGGATCATGTCCTCTTTTCCTTGTTAACTCATGGTAGTAACGCTGGGATCTATACAGACCAACCCTGCCAAATGACCATAAAAGATCAAACATAGGGGGTCATTCCGAGATGATCGTAGCTGTGCTAAATTTAGCACAGCTATGATCATTCACACTGGGGACGCCCAGCACAGGGCTAGGCCACCCCGCATGTCAGTGCCGGCCCCCCCGCAGAAGTGCAAAGGCATTGCATAGCGGCGATGCCTTTGCACTTCAAGAGTAGCTCCCGACCAGTGCAGCTTTAGCGTGCTGGCCGGGAGTTACTCATCGCTCCCCGGCCCGCAGCGGCTGCATTGGCCGGACCGTGCCCACGAAACAGAGGCCAAACGCAGCCGTTCCGACCCCCCTGCCCAGCGACCGCCTCTGCCTAATTGACAGGCAGAGGCGGTCGCTGGCGCATGTGCAGTTCTGACCCGACCGCACCGCTGCGATAAACTGCAGCGTGCGATCGGGTCAGAATGACCCCCATAATAACAAACATAATAACATAACTTCAAACATTATACAATAACACTATATCTTCCCCACACAATGCCCATGTATATCCATCATGTGGCCCTTAATCCGGCCCTTGTGAAGATCTGCAAAGAAAGATCCAGCCAATGATCCCTTCACCTCAGAGAGCTGCAGTATAAGCAGGCAGAGCTCAGGAAAGACTGAGCATGAGGAGGACACCTCAGGGAGGAGGAGATAAAGAGGGTCATTCCGAGTTGTTCGCTCGTTATTTTTTTTGCTACAGAGCGATTAGTCGCAAACTGCGCATGCGCAATGTACGCAGCGCACAAAAGTTTGGTATTTTACTCACAGCGTAACAAAGTTTTTTCATCATTCTGCTGATCAGAGTGTGATTGACAGGATGTGGGTGTTTCTGGGCGGAAACTGGCCGTTTTCTGGGAGTGTGCGGAAAAACGCAGGCGTTTCAGGGAAAAAAACGCGGGAGTGTCTGGAGAAACGGGGGAGTGGCTGGGCGAATGCTGGGCGTGTGTGTGACGTCAAACCAGGAACGAAACTGACTGAACTGATCGCAGTGTAGGAGTAAGTCTCGAGCTACTCAGAAACTGCTAAGAAATTTCTATTCGCAATTCTGCTAATCTTTCGTCCGCAATTCTGCTATGCTAAGATACACTCCCAGAGGGCGGCGGCCTAGCGTGTGCAATGCTGCTAAAAGCAGCTAGCGAGCGAACAACTCGGAATGACCCCCATAGAGCACACACTGCAAGGAGCTGTCATCGAGGCCTGTGAGCAGTGAGAATGGAGAAGTCCTTCTCCCTGCCTGCTGAAATATGAGGAGAGCGGTGACTGCTGGAGGCTTGGGAGCTGTCCAGTGCTGATCACAAAGGTACCTGACAGAAAGTTGATTAATGTGCAAAGAAAACTCCTCATTTGCAACGGCCATTACAAGACTAAGTGGGACATTCCGACCTGTTCGCACGCAGCGGTTCTTTGCTGCGGTGCGAACGGGTCAGGACTGCGGCGGAGCCAGCGCAGAAATTGATTGCAGCGGAGATCGCATGACACTGACAGGTAGGAAGCGTTCCGGGACATCAACTGACTGTTTTCAATGCGTGGTGAGGCGAACGCAGGTGGATTCAGGCATTTGGAGGGCGGATGTCTGACGTCAATCCCGGGACCTTCATCGCTGGATCCGTCGCACAGGGTAAGTAGGTCTGACCCTGGTCTTGTTTTGCAGGAAACTTTTTTAGCATAGCAGGGCTGCACAAGCGATCGCAGCCCTGCTATGATAAAATTCACTCCCCCACAGGTGGCGTCTAGTTGATCGCACGAGCAGCAAAAAGTTGCTATGTGCGATCAACTCAGAATGAGGGCCAAATTTCCAATGGCGGCTGCCCCTGGGCTGCAGCACAGACCACACATACAGTAGCATGGGGTTGGGGAGGGGGGCGGTTAAAACTTCTAAATATACCTTTAATGTAACATGTAAAATATGTGATGACGGTTTGACCCCAGGGGATCGGCAGTGCCGTGTATCACAGCCACTGCTTCACCCAAGACACCGCACTCATTACAGGTCTCCTTACTGTATAAGCCCACCCACTAGCCAATGGGAGCCTGTGGGCAGGTTTAAACAGGAAGGAGAACTGAAGGTTATTATTGCATCCTGGTCGCACCAACAGCCATGAAACATATTATTTATTATTATTTATTAACAGTTTCTTATATAGCGCAGAAAATTCCGTTGCGCTTTACAACTGAACACAATTAGAAGACAAAACCGGGTAAAAACAAACAGTCACAGAGGTAGGAGGACATAGTGCTGCCGATCTCAGGGTCGGACAGCCATCGCACATATTATATGTAACCTTAAAGGTGTGTTTACACATTTTAATTGCCCTCCCCCATGCAATGTGTGGTCTGACACTTTTTATTTTTATTAAAGAGAACTATATATTTCTATATTCATGCCCTTATTCCTGTCTGTGTCAAATAACACCTGTGCTCATTAATAACACCAACTCTCTAAAATGAAAGAGATGGAGTTTCTGCAGCCCATCTGTAGTAATCCCTGTGGTGGAGTTTAGTAAGGACATGTACAAGCGTATACATCCTATGTAGTGCAAAATGTGAGCACATATACAACGGTTAGGAGGCATAGTGGTTTACACCTAGAATAGGTGCAAGCAGACACTGATGATGATGATGATGATGAGGATGATGTAGTTGATGATGATGACTTGTAGCAAGTCATATATAAAGCATAGATGTGAAAAGACAGTCTCTGAACATGTTTCCTTTGAGCAATGTACACCCATTATACTATCAACTCTGTATCCAACCAAATGAGCCCAAAGTGCTGCCTCTTTTTTAGCTCTAGAATAATTTAAGGAATGAATTGATGGCCTAACTACCTACCCCTGCCTGCCACTCACCACCACTTGCCCTACAAGACACTGAGAGCTGTGTTACCCTTGTACCATGTCCTTGCAAGTCTATGATACTGGATAAAAGATCCGGCATGAGCCTCATGTACACAAAACCTCTGGAGAAGCCTCACATTATGATCATGATTTGAATCAATTTTTGGACTTCCTTGGACTATTTACTGTAACACTCTGGAGGATCTTCATGAGTTTGTACAACTGGTATAGGCATACCCCTGCTGTCCTCATCAATCGCCTACAATCAGATAAGTCTTATTCTATTATCCATAGAATCTGCTGCACCGCTAAGGGTGGTATGGCCCATAGGACATACACAATGGTCCGAGAACTCCAAAATAAACATACTTGCACCCAGTCTGCTGGATTTTCCTGCCAAAATAGCCAACAAACCTTATGAAGAAAGCAGTCACCAAGAGAAAGGTGTGGGAGGACGGGAAAGCTCACCAGTCATAGAGGCGTCCACAGACCAAAAAAACCTAAAACGTAAACTGATCTATAAGCTTACTAGTCATGTGATTAGCACAAAGTCCAGACACCAACCTTGTGGTTTAACCCACAACAAGAACATCCTGCTTTCTGTTCTTCTTACAGTTGTTATACTGGTTATATAATCATTACTGGATCTTGCTACGGGCACACAGGATTTTTGCCCGGGGCGTCGCCTTCCGGAGGGCGCCGGCGCCATCTGGAGGACGCTGCACCATGGCAAGATCTGCTACTGTTGGTCAGTGCCCCCCGGTGCTGTGTGGCGCTGTGAAGGAAACTAGACGCTACCCGTCTAGTTTCCCTTTTTGGAGAGGACCTTTGCTGTGCGGTGCGCAATGTCGTCTCTCCCACAGATCCGAGGAGCTGCGCCGGCGGAGGTCAGCAGCGGAGGTCAGCAGCGGTTGGGAATCAGTAGCGGGGATAGTAAGTATTAAATAATTATTATTTTTTTTTGTAAGAGGCGCTACTCTACAGGGGGCACAAATGGGGGCACAACTCTACAGGGGGCGTAACTGACCATGCCCCTGTATGAAGCCACGCCCCTATTTTCGCCACAAGGGCTAGAACCGGCCCTGTATATAATGTTACTGTCTCTCTTTTTATCTATTACTTACAATCTCTGGGTAAAAAATAAAACACTTCAGTTTTCAAACCCTACTACGTACCCCGAAATCAGAAACAACACTAGGGCTATGAAACACATTTAAACAGGTAAGTCCGATTTTATATAAGTAGGCTTTTTTGGCATCTTCTATATTATTCAAAATGTATAACAGTAATTCCATTTTCTGCACTCGTTGTTTGTCCTCACTCTTTCTCATATATACACTGTATGAACACATATAAAAATCCTTATAAATAATAATGTTTTTCTATAAAACAATCAGCATTTCTTGTTTAGGGATGTAGTTAATGTACCGGCTGTCGTGATCTCGGCGTTCAGGATTCCGAAGCTGGAATCCCAACAGCCGGTAAAATGCCGGTGGTCGTAATACCGACCACTCCCTGGTATTCCCACTCGGATTGTGAGTCCACGCCACCACCCGAGAGAGAATTGAATGCCACGGGGCCCAAAGCACAATGTGCGGCGAGCCCCCTACCAGCCAGCAGCCCGTCAGTTGGTATATCATACTGAACCCCTTATTTAAATGCATGTCTCCAGATCTAAAGCCACTGATCCAATGTTTGTAAGACAAAAAAATAAATGATCAGAGTTGGAAGACGTATAACTTTGTGATATGCACAGAAAATGTTTTCCAGCCAAAATGAAAATAAATAAAGGAGATTAAAAATAAAAATATGTGATAAGTCAGTGATGTTATGAGTTCAAAGTATTATTATTATTATTATTTTACTTTTTTTGCAGGAATGGAATGTTGCTTAAGCACTACAATATCTATGAGCTATACAAGTGCACTACAAATGTATTTTCATGTAAATCTTCTTAGAAAGATCATTTATTTGCATTGCAATCTGCTTACATAAATTATTTTGACAACAAATGGTTATAGGGGCCTTTTATACGGAAAGGAACAGACATCCGAGCTTCTAATCCATCTGTTTATCAATATATCCAGCAGCTGCTTTATATGTCCATGGATATAATGGCCGGATCTCCCCGTACACAGGAGAATTCATCCACTTCCCACTGTATGTTACATTAGATAAGCGCCAACTGTCCCAGGAAGACACATGTGGCTCTAGAGCTTATGGGGTCTATTCATCATCCATTATGGGCCTGTTACACATGCAGATGGGACCATTCATTATTAAGGGCCTGACGGGGCCGTTTAGTTCTGGTTTGCCTTCAGGAACCAATGTCATCTTCAGATGGTGCTGGTTCCCAGAGCAGATGGTGCTAGGGATCCACATGGGCAGTAGACCAGCCTGGCACCAGTAAGATAGATTGCTATTTTGGTAACAGTGTCAATGATCATAGGACCAGCTGCTTTTCGAATCACCAGAGAAATTCTGAAATGCTCCGGAACGGAAGCACAGTATCCACAATTTGGCCCCTGATGATGAATAGGCCTTTATATGAGACTTTAAGGGGCTGATGCCATGGTCAGATTAACAATGGTGCAGAAGGGACTACAGCTCCAGGCCCCTACATATAAAACAGGGAAATCACCATGACAACATAATGACTACCAACAGCACTGGCCACACCCTCATGGTAATGACCACACCCATACAGCAATGGCCACACCCACATGACTATAGCCACACCTGTACAACACTTCTCACAATAGGAGCTTGATCATTTCAGCTCCAAGCCCACGTGACCCTTATTCCAGCCCTGGCTGATGCCAGGTTGATCGCAAAAAGTGCAAATGACTCTAAAACAACATGCATCCATATGCAGAGACATACAGAACATATCTCAACATGTGTCCAGACCCGCATCAGTACACGCACTTGGTTTACGCCAAGTCGCCATCATTCACAGTGTGTACTGTATTTGAATGTGTTCTATTGCTGGTCTGCATGTGTGACAGTTCCATAAACACATTATCATGGTACTTGGCCCATGTCAGACCACCTCCTCCCTCCAACGGTCCACCACGCCAATCACAAAGGGTCCCAAGTGTCAGATGCACTCTTCATTTGTAGTCACGCAATTTACGCTACGCCAATCGGTGTAGCACATGCTCTGCATTCGTTTGTAAGCCTCTAAGCCAAATACCATTGTGAGATATATTTTACAATGTATCTTGTACAGTAACATCTTTGTTTTAAGATAAAAAAAAAAAAAAAACAGAGAAAGCCGGGAAATTATAAAAAAAAAATTCTGGACAAAAATGAAAAGTTAAATAAAACTCAGAAATGTAATGTGCAGCTTAAATCAGATATCTCCATTGTATTTCAGAGACACAGTCATTGACATTTCCATTTGACTGCACAAAGACCAGACTGAATGTTCTTTTTCTGAAAGTTTTTGAACAGTGACTCAGCAGAGGAGATTGTAGCCAGAAGCGGAGAAGTCTAATAGGTCAGTAAGTAGCGGTGGCCGTTGGTGACAAACCCTGGCAGGATGAACAGGCAGCTGTGGGCTGTGGCCACTAAATGCATTAGTTGGGTTGTTAGTTGAATATTTCTTCCCTAACCCCCCCCCCCCCCCCAAAAAAAAAAACAAAAAAACTGAAATACTGGTAAATATGTCCAGAAGAATTAGTTTTCACTGGAAAAAAAGGCGTCGGTAAAAAGTATTTTAGTATTATTTCCAGCAAACAATTATTTATTTGAATAGAAAAGATATGTTTTCTGTCAGATTATTATCTGAAATATAATAAAGTAGATGCAAAAATTATATTCTGTTGTATTTATTTGAGTGAAAAATATTTTTTTATAAGACATGTTAGTTTCACAATTGGAAGTATATTAAATGTACTTGAACCACACCCAGCGGGAGATTTATCAAAGCTTGTAGAGAGAAAAAGTACTAACCAATCAGCATCTAACAGTCACTTCACTGACACTTCACAGGATGTACTAAACACCAAATGCGGTCAATCCTCCGAAAAAGGCAGTTCCCATAATCCCCATATGCATTAAATGAATCCTCAGTGGATACTATGGGGTTGAGATGTACCGGTCGGTCTCCATTAAACTCCCGAAAGTTAAACTTTCCAGAGCTTGTGCCCAATAGGCAACACCATGTATAGGTAATGTTGCCTATAGAAGCTTATGGGCTTCCTTCCATAGAATGCACCTGAGAAGGATCCGAAGGATCCCTCTCCAGCCTCCCGCAGCTTGCACATGTGCAATAGGACTCCTGGGTCATAAACCTGGAAATCATTACTTCGGAATAGCTGTCCTGGCAGGTAAGTATTTACTCACACTGGCATTAGTTATTATAAAGTATATGCAACATTTGCTGCACCCTGCCATAACCCTCTGAGTAACTGGTGCACTTTCCGGGCGGTACAAGGGGGGCTGATTTTACTCTATAGGCCATTCAAAGCCTATTTACCAAGACCCTGCTGTAAGAATTATTATGAGCCACTGTATATTGTACTGTATCACAGCAATACAGAATTGCAATATACCACTGTGAGGCTCCCCTGGCAGCCTGGTGTAACTCCTGCCCCTCAGAGAGTTTTCTTCTGGGTATTGGATGCCTAGCACTGCTGTTGGGTTTTGTTCCAAATGCCGGCTGTCAGCGATCGTGCTACCGACCACGGCATTCCAATGGTGAGAATCCCGACAGGGGCAAAGTAAGTATACTGACCTTATCTCAATGCCCCTTTAACCCTAACCTCCCTTCACACAGCCTAAAACCTAACTCTCCCCATGGGTGCCTAAACCCAACCCCCCTCCCCGCAGCATAAACCTAATACTCCCCCTCCCCGCCGCAGCCTAACCCTAGCCCCCCCCCCCTTCACAGCCTAACCCTAACCCTCTCCCCGCAACCTAAACCTAGCCTCTGCCCCCCCCCCCCCCCCTCCCCACCGTGTGTGGCTTAGTACACATTTGTAGTTTGACCTGGCAGGGATGACGCTAGACTCCTTTATTGGATCAACTAATGACATCCAGAGATGGCGATAGCCAGTGGTGCAAATCTAGAGTCATGGGTGTTTATATGTACAGTAATAAGCTGCGGTAAGAGATGTCCTGTATCAGTGATTATTCTTATATAAACCCTCATAAGGAAAGACCTACAGTGTTTCTGCTTCATAAATGGACCCCTAAGGGTAGAAGAGATGTTCCACAGCCTAACAAAAAACTGGTATCTATTAATCCCGCAGATAGATACCAGCCTCCTTGTACTGAGCGGGAGACATTATTCCTCATGCAATACAACTGAATGCAGATTTACAGAGACTTTTCTTTGTCGCCATAAAATGTAATGTACTAGATCCTCGCACTTACTGAGCAGCTGCAATACACATCATTCATACACTCCGTGAGTACGGCGTCTTGTGTGGCCATATTGTAATAAAACAAGGCTGGTCACTTATAGCAGCAAATCATTCTGATGTTATCTGTGAGCCCGGTTTAGATCATACGCTATGCCTATATTTACACATTTGGGGGATAATCTGCAATTTGCGCACGTGTCTAAGTTGCACTGCACACACGTCAAGGTGTCAAGGTCACTGGCAGTGAGAATTAATTCATAAAATGATTGATAGTCAGGGATCGTTTGGGGGAGGTAACGGGGAGTGGTGGCAAAAATGCAGAAGTGTTGTGACCGCTGTCGAGGCCTGCGATCCCGTATGCAGTAAACATTGCACATGCGTCTCACAAAACACGCTCATTCTGCACAACCACAGGGCTCTTCAGATGGTCGATTATCAAAGCATCTGTGGCCAATGGTGCATCTGTGTACGCAGATACTGATCTTATGCAGCAGCCATTGAGCGTCTCAATCCATTGCCAGGCGTAGCGGCTATTGGGCCATTGGGTAGCTGTGTGTGCATTAGCATCCATCCCTGTATGCGCGACCAGATTACGCTCAGGGCACAGTAAGAAGGTGCTGAAGGGCTGTAGGGTAAGAGGCATCTTATTCCCTCCACAGCGCCTGCGTCCTTCTCTCAGCATAGGCCAAATGACTGCATGGAGGAAGAAGTTGAGTTTAGTTTATAGGAGTTTGCAGAAGTTTTCATAGTCAACCCGCACTATTTATTAATGTGAAGGTTACATAAAGGTACATCTGATGTGTGGTGGCTCAAACAGACGCAAACTGGACATCATACAACAGATTGTCAGCTCCTCATTTAGCCCTTTGCAGTGGGCCCGATTTGGATGGTTCCGGTATGAATGGTTGACAATGTTAAGGTCAACACTCATTAGGTCGACCACTATTGGTCGACATTGACATGGTAGACACGAACAAATGGTTGGCACATGAAAATGGTTGACACGTAAAAGGTCGACACATGAAAAGGTCGACATGAGTTTTTTTTACTTTTTGGGGTGTCATTTTCTGTGTAAAGTGATGGGGAACCCCAATTAGTGCACTGTGTCCCCTCGCATGGCTCACTCCACTACCGCTGCGCTCGGCACAGATTACCGTTCCCAATCGTAGTCCACGTGGATTGTAAAGTATGAAAAAGTAAAAAAAAAATGTGAAAAAAGTCAACCTTTTCATGTGTCGACCATTTTCATGTGACGACCATTTGTCCGTGTCGACCGTGTCAATGACGACCAATAGTGGTCGACTTAATGAGTGTGGACCTCAACATTGTCGACCATCTGACTGGATACCGATTTGGATTTTCATGTATTTGGACGTGCCATGTAGGGTGCATATCTATATATGAGCCATAGGCATGGTACCATTTACGTGTTGATGGTGACATTCTATATCAGATGTATCTAACTCCCGGCCCGTGGGCCACATTCGGGCCAAACACATATTTTTTGCAGCCACACAAGACCAATTGAAACCAAGTGGAACCTTCCCCATGCGCACTCTGCCACTACGACAAGCACCCCGCTGAGACACTGTACCAAAGCCCGATACACTCCCAACCCCCGATAGCTCTGGCTGGAGAGGAGAGAGTTCCTGGGATGATCCCAAGACCAAGATCCAGGAAGCCCCAGCCATTGGGAGCGGCCACTCCGGCACCCGCAGCCGCGGCAGGGGACTCTAGCATCTGGTCACTAGTTACCAATCCACAGCCACATCTGGGGCAGGAGAAGAAAAGGACAATGAGTGAGAGCTGCAACCTACTGTACATGGGTAAGTGAGCTACACTGGTGGGATGCCACCTAGTGTGTCACTGTACCAGGGCTTGCAGCACCATGTTTTAATAGCCCTCCTTGCCTGAGGTGAACACAGAACAAAATCATCCACGCACCCTTCTTTTTCTCTGTGCTCGCTCCTTCTCAACCTGTAATCAGGAGCATTACAACAGGAACACCACGCCGGCTGCCGGGAAGAGATGCCGCACACCACTGCACGCCAATATTGAGACCGGGAGGCGGCCCTCCTACCACTGCAGCCCTTCCAAACCTTTCAAAATTGCATACAAGACTTTTTCTTGTGGCCCATACAAACTTAGACCTTGATTATTCGGCCCGGTTGGGATTTTGAGTGTGACATGCCTGCTCTAGATACATCTACAGTATATATATATATATATATATATAGTTGTCCATAACATAATGTTCATGTCTAAACCTATTTCGGCACTACCTGTAGTCGCATTTTAGCGAGACCAGCACCTATGTGTAGACATGTGGTGTGACCAACCTCACCAATGAGTACCACATGTAGCAGTTGATTCTGAGTTGGACACGGAACCCTAGATGAGAGCAAATAGCAAGTTTTAGCAAACAGCGAATGCACAGAAGCAAATGTACACTGATCTCCGGGCGATCCTGAGTCAGATCTCTCATGGAATGAGCGTTACTGGGCAACTTCCATGTAGACTCTTCAAGCGAGCTGTCTAATGGGAGTGCCATGGTGGGGTTGTGTGCATGTCTATACTTCTACACTATTCTCAGCCATGTGTACGGGGAAGGGAAGCATGTGTCTGATGACCTAGAATGGTCCTGATACTAATTTATTTATTACCAGTTATTTATATAGCGCACACATATACCGCAACGCTTTACAAAGAATATTTGGCCATTCACATCAGTCCTTGTAGAACTAAGCCGAGCTAACAATCTATAATCCCTGCCACATGTACACATTCACGCTAGGGTTAATTTTGTCAGGAGCCAATTAACCTACCAGTATATTTTTGGATTGTGGGAGGAAACCGGAGGAAACCCATGCAAGTACGGGGAGAATATACAAACTCCACACAGTTAGGGCCATGGTGGGAATCAAACCCATGACCTCAGTGCTGTGAGGGAGTAATGCTAACCACTACACCATCCGTACTGGCCGTACTTATACTAATAATAACTTTTTCGGCTGTGGATGGGAAAACAGTGGGCGGTGCGGCGTCCATGCAGAGCCTCACATTAGCCCTATGGAAAACTCACTTTAGCCATACGCCCCCAAACGCCCCGCTTTTGTTGGGACAGTTCTACTTTTCGGGCACTGCCCCACTTTCCTACTTAAGGGTGAGAATTAGGAGAACATTTTCTCACCACACACAGCTTCAAAACGGAGCCTGGAGGTGACCCGTCACCTTGGGGAGCACCGGACAAGCCTCCAGAGTGATGCAAGGCCGCCCTCACCTTTCCGTGAGGTTACACTCCTTTTTCAGGTGTGCACCTACACCATGCACAGGGGATCACTATTCCCTACTCCCAAATACTGTAGATTCCCACAAAGAATTTTTTTTTTATGGGGGGTGGGGGATGGGGGAGCTTATCCGTGCACTTTTTTTGAACCCTACCTTGGTATACTGCATTACATATCTGTGGATCCCAGGCTAAACAGACAGCATTGCAGTCTGCGATAAGCTTGCTTCAAAATATTATGGTAAGGTGTGCTTTTTAATTTGCTAATATGCATGATTTGAAAAAAATCCACAAAAGATGCCTTTTAATTGGTACAATACACATCACATCATTTAAAAATCTCCCCTTTCAGGATATTTACCGATACAGTTTCTCCAAGGAGACTGGCTACAACAGCAGCTCTGGCTTCCAGCTTACTCACATGCGCAGAAGTACACTGGAGGCTGATCGTAGCACTTAAATAATAAAGAACTAGAAAAAAAACATTAACAGTAAAAATAAAATTTCAAATAATTTTTTTAGCAAAGTTCTTTTTTAAGGAAAATTATTTAAATTATTTTTATTTTTCATAAGTTCCCTTAATGTACCACATGTGTTCAAAAACAGCCTATTTATGTAATTGTTCTCTATCTATGCACCCAAAATCACCCCCCCCCCCCCCACACACACACACACACACACACACACACACACACACACACACACACACACACATTTATTTTTAAAACAATAATACTTGTTTATAATGTCACTGGAATTTGCTGGCGCTCTGTAAATAAATGGTAATAATGTCAATTTAAGATGAATACTGATGGGAAATTAAGCCAGCAGTGGTTGTGTATCATTTAGTTGATTTCCCCCTCTCCAAGCCAAGCAGTAAATTGTTAAAATGCAATATTTATCTTCAGAGATAAGTCGTTAATTACCGTTACAGAGGAAGCCATTTAGAAAAGTGACCTCTCAATAGTTGAGGGATTAATAAAGGAGGTAGATTGAGGGCACAGCTTGACTTCAGGCTGACCCAACCGAAAGTTGCTGATATAGGTACTTGTCTAATTAAAAACCAAACAGATGTTGGTAGCCTCCGGGGATGGCCTTCAAAACATCAGATGCTGCTCAAGAATGTTCAAAACTGTATGTTCTATATGAACTCTTATCCATCCAATGTAAACTCACACACATCATACACGCTCATTACTAATAATATTACGTTCATTTTCTAGATGAAGTGAACCTACAGTACATGGGGAAAACGTTTTGTCTAAACCCCTTTCTGAAAGAAAATATGACGCCAGATGTCAGTGTATCACATCACTATTGGTTGGACCTTTCACACTTTAAAATAATATGGAGCCTAAATCAGAGTTGATCGCAGCAGCAAATTTGTTAGCAGTTGGGCAAAATCATGTGCACTGCAAGGGGGGGGGGGGGGGGGGGGGCAGATGTAACGTGTGCAGAGAGAGTTAGATTTGGGTGGGGTGTGTTCAAACTGAAATCTAAATTGCAGTGTAAAAATAATGCAGCCAGTATTTACCATGCACAGAAACAATATAACCCACCCAAATCTCTCTCTGCACATGTTACATCTGCCCCACCTGCAGTGCACATGGTTTTGCCAAACTGCTAGCAAATTTGCTGCTGCAATCAACTCTGAATTACCCCCATGGTCCCTTGCCTTGCCTTGAAGAAGGATAAATGAGTATCTCATATGTGAAAAGTCTGTAGCCATTAGCTTAATTAACTCCAACACACAGGGCATCCTGAGCGTCACCATCACAGTGGAGCGCCATTGTTTGCGGCGTACTGCTTCCCAGTTTGGGAGAGATCGCAATGGCAGCCGAAGCTAGCTAACTCTGGAAAAGATGCAGAGAGCGCTTTTTTATATAGGAATTATTATGACAATTACATACTCTTATCTTTAAATAAAGATTTACTCAATGTTCTTTAAACGTATGGCTTTTATTGTGAAAGTTGTCTACTAGAATAGCATAAATTAAACTAAATATAAAAACGGAATAAACAAAACAGAATATATATTTCCTATGATTGCCTTCTTATTTGATAAATAACAGTTTCCTGTTACTGTTCTCTTATTTCAGCTTGTCAAAGTGCTTTCTATACAATGTAACACAGGTGAAGGTACTACTGTGAGAACAGAATAGACCTCAAATTGTGTTTAATAAAATAAAGTAAATTTGCCTAAATTTCCCCTTTTGCCTCGATTAATCATTCAGTTATTGATTTTGAGACATAGTGCATAAATACATATACAGTACAATCAGGGCCGGTTCGAGCCCTCTCTGCGCCCCGGGCAGGGAATGGGGGTGTGGCTTAATACAGGGGCGTGGTCAGTTACGCCCCCTGTACAGTAGTAGTGCCGCTTAAATGCTGAGCGGTGCACGATGACGTCATCGCGCACCGCACAGCAAAAGGTCCTCTACACGAAGGGAAACTAGACGCGTAGCGTCTAGTTCCCTTCACAGGGACACAGCCAGGGGACACAGTGGGCCGCGGAGGGCACAGCAGTGGCGGATCTTGCCATAGTGCGGCGCCCTCCGGACGGCGCCAGCGCCCTCCGGAAGGCAGCCCCCCGGGCAAAAGTCCTGCTTGCCCATGGCAAGATCGGCTACTGAGTACAATATGAAATTATTTATAATTAAAATACACATACTGTTTAAAGCAGAGGAGAGGATACACAAATTTGTCTGTCCTTATTATAAATGTCCCTTAAACCATGCAAATGGTATCTAATTAGAGATGAGCGGGTTCGGTTCGTCGAGATCTGAACCCCCCCGAACTTCACCTATTTTACACGGTTCCGAGGCAGCCTCGGATCTTCCCGCCTTGCTCGGTTAACCAGAACGCGGCCGAACGTCATCATCCCGCTGTCGGATTCTCGTGAGATTCGTATTCTATATAAAGAGCTGCTCGTCGCCACCATTTTCACTCGTGCATTGGAGATTGAACGGAGAGGACGTGGCTACGTTCTCTGCCTGAAAATCTCCATATCTGTGCTCAGTGTGCAGCAATTATCTGTGATCAGTGTGCTGCAAATATCTGTGCTCAGTGTGCTGCAAATATCTACATTCTCTGCCTGAAAAGCTCCATATCTGTACTCACTGTGCTGCAAATATCTGTGCTCAGTGTGCTGCATTTTAGTGACCAACAGTATATAGTTGTACAGTACAGTAGGGCCATTGCTGTATCTTGCAGCTCTGTGTCACTGCAAGTATCCATTCCATATGTGTGCTGGATTTTGTGAGCAGTATATATAGTAGTACATTGCAGCATTTAGGTGACTAACAGTATATAGTTTTACAGTACAGTAGGCCATTGCTGTATCTTGCAGCTCTGTGTCACTGCAAGTATCCATTCCATATTTGTGCTGCATTTTTGTGAGTAGTATATATAGTAGTACAGTGCAGCATTTTGGTGACCAACAGTATATAGTTGTACAGTACAGTAGGCCATTGCTATTGATATAATAATATTACTGGCATATAATTCCACACATTAAAAAATGGAGAACAAAAATGTGGATGGTGAAATAAGGAAAGATCAAGATCCACTTCCACCTAGTGCTTAAGCTGCTGCCACTAGTCATGGCAGAGACGATTCAATGCCATCAACGTCGTCTGCCAAGGCCGATGACCAATGTCATAGTAGAGAGCATGTAAAATCCAAAAAACTAAAGTTTAGTAAAATGACCCAAAAATCTAAATTAAAAGCGTCTGAGGAGAAGCGTAAACTTGCCAATATGCCATTTACGAAACGGAGTGGCAAGGAACGGCTGAGGCCCTGTCCTATGTTCATGGTTAGTGGTTCAGATTCACATGAGGATGGAAGCACTCATCCTCCCGCTAGAAAACTGAAAAGAGTTAAGATGGCAAAAGCACAGCAAAGAACTGTGCGTTCTTCTAAATCACAAATCCCCAAGGAGAGTCCAATTGTGTCGGTTGCGATGCCTGACCTTCCCAACACTGGACAGGAAGAGGTGGCTCCTTCCACCATTTGCACGCCCCCTGCAAGTGCTGGAAGGAGCACCCGCAGTCCAGTTCCTGATATTCAAATTGAAGATGTCAGTGTTGAAGTACACCAGGATGAAGATATGGGTGTTGCTGGCGCTGGGGAGGAAATTGACAAGGAGGATTCTGATGGTGAGGTGGTTTGTTTAAGTCAGGCACCCGGGGAGACACCTGTTGTCCGTGGGAGGAATATGGCCATTGACATGCCTGGTCAAATTACAAAAAAAAATCACCTCTTCGGTGTGGAATTATTTTAACAGAAATGCGGACAACAGGTGTCAAGCTGTGTGTTGCCTTTGTCAAGCTGTAATAAGTAGGGGTAAGGATATTAACCACCTAGTAACATCCTCCCTTATACGTCACCTGGAGCGCATTCATCAGAAGTCATTGACAAGTTCAAAAACTTTGGGAGACAGCGGAAGCAGTCCACTGACCACTAAATCCCTTCCTCTTGTATCCAAGCTCCTGCAAACCACACCACCAACTCCCTCAGTGTCAATTTCGCCCCAGGAAAGGGGTTTGGCCACTCAAAAGGGGGCGGTCCTTTAGTGTAGTTTACAACACCATATACCCCTTATACACATTATGCACCACAATAGTAGGACCCCTTATACTATCTTGTACTGATGCCCCTTTCACATTATACCACACGGAATGAGCTGAAATTCACAATATAGCACACGGAGTGAGCCAAAATTCACATTTTAGCACATGAAATGAGCAGAAATTCACATTATAGCACACGGAATGAGCCAAAATTCACATTATAGCACACGGAATGAGCCAAAATTCACATTATAGCACAAGGTATGAGCCAAAATTCACATTATAGCACAAGGTATGAGCCAAAATTCACATTATAGCACACGGTATGAGCCAAAATTCACATTAAGGCACACGGAATGAGCCAAAATTCACATTATAGCACACGGAATGAGCCAAAATTCACATTATAGCACACGGTATGAGCTGAAATTCACATTATACCACACTGAATGAGCTGAAAATCACATTATAGCACATTAAATGAGCCAAAATTCACATTATAGCACACGGAATGAGCCAAAATTCACATTATAGCACATGGAATGAGCTGAAATTCACATTATACCACACTGAATGAGCCAAAATTCACATTATAGCACACGGTATGAGCCAAAATTCACATTATAGCACACAGTATGGGCCGAAATTCACATTATAGCACACGGAGGCTGAGGGCAGCGCCGATGTAGTGGAGGAAGAGGCAGACGGCGGCAGCGGTGCAACGTAGGAGGCTGTGATCGGCGGCACTGCAGTGCGGCCCCTATGACCGCGGTGCTACTATTTCAAATCTGCCGCGGACCAGCAGCCAATCAGGAGCGGCCGCGCAGACAAGAGAGAGAGAGGAGTGAGGACGAGAGAGAGAGAGAGAAGGGATGAGGACAAATAGAGGGGTTAGAAAGAGTGAAGGGATGAGGAAGGAGAGAGAGAGAGAAAGAGAGAGAAAAGGATGAGGACAAAAAGAGAGAGAGGGGATGAGGAGAGGGAGCGAGAGAGAGAGAGTGAGAGTGAGTGTGAGTGTGTGAGAGTCAACCAGGGCATGTATACAACCACACTCACCCTGGCCAGGGGGGCAGCCGCAGCACTCTCCTTGCAGTGCTGATGCTGCAGCTGTCTGCTGTACTGCTGCAGGGGCCGGAATCCAGGGACAGGGGATCTAACAGATAGGCGGGTGGGCGGGCTCGAGCGACCGTATGTAGGTGGGCAGCCGCGTGCCACCATGCTGGGGCTGCTGCTGCTCCTTGCTCTTGTCCTCGCTCCTTCTTGCTCCTCACTACCGCGGCCGCTCCCAGAATGGTGTGTGGCCGAGCACGATGACGTCGCGCTCACACTTGCATTCTGGGAAGGTGGGAGGGAAGAGGAGAGTAGCTGCACTTTTCTCCAGAGTGCAGCGGCCAGACGTAGGCGCCAGGAGTTTTTAAAGGGGTGCAGGGCTACTCGTGCAGGCAAGCAGTCAGACCGGCCCATCTAGTCATCGGCCCTTCTGGCATTTGCCAGAAGTGACAGATGGCCAGTCCGGTCCAGCCTCCAATGGATCCTTGAGTGTAACGCCTACTGATGCCGGCGCTGCTGTTGTTGCTGCTGGGAATCGATCGTCATCCCAGAGGGGAAGTCGGAAGACCACTTGTACTACTTCCAGTAAGCAATTGACTGTCCAACAGTCCTTTGCGAGGAAGATGAAATATCACAGCAGTCATCCTGTTGCAAAGCGGATAACTCAGGTCTTGACAGCTGTGTTGGTGTTAGACATGCATCCAGTATCCACCGTTAATTAACAGGGAATTAGAGAATTTCTTGAGGTACTGTGTCCCCGGTACCAAATACCATCTAGGTTCCATTTCTCTAGGCAGGCGATACCGAGAATGTACACAGACGTCAGAAAAAGACTCACCAGTGTCCTAAAAAATGCAGTTGTACCCAATGTCCACTTAACCACGGACATGTGGACAAGTGGACAAGTGGAGCAGGGCAGACTCATGGCTATATGAATGTGACAGCCCACTGGGTAGATGTATTGCCTCCCGCAGCAAGAACAGCAGCGGCGGCACCAGTAGCAGCATCTCGCAAACGCCAACTCGTTCCTAGGCAGGCTACGCTTTGTATCACCGCTTTCCAGAAGAGGCAAACAGCTGACAACCTCTTACGGAAACTGAGGAACATCATCGCAGAATGGCTTACCCCAATTGGACTCTCCTGGGGATTTGTGACATCGGACAACGCCTCCAATATTGTGCGTGCATTACATGTGGGCAAATTCCAGCACGCCCCATGTTTTGCACATACATTGAATTTGGTGTTGCAGAATTTTTTTAAAAACTACAGGAGCATGCAAGAGATGCTGTCGGTGGCCTGAAGAATTGTGAACCACTTTTGGCATTCAGCCACCGCGTGCCGAAGACTGGAGCACCAGCAAACACTCCTGAACCTGCCCTGCAATCATCTGAAGCAAGAGGTGGTAACGAGGTGGAATTCAACACTCTATATGCTTCAGAGGCTGGAGGAGCAGCAAAAGGCCATTTAAGCCTATACATCTGCCCACAATATAGGTAAAGGAGGGGGAATGCACCTGACTCAAGTGCAGTGGAGAATGATTTCAACGTTGGGCAAGGTTCTGCAACCCTTTGAACATGCCACAGGTGAAGTCAGTTCAGACACAGCCAGCCTGAGTCTGGTCATTCCCCTCATTAGGCTTTTGCAGAAGCAGCTGGAGAGATTGAAGGAGGAGCTAAAATGGAGCGATTCCGCTAGGCATGTGGGACTTGTGGATGGAGCCCTTAATTCGCATAACCAGGATTCACGGGTGGTCAATCTGTTGAAATCAGAGCACTACATTTTGGCCACCGTGCTCGATCCAAGGTTTAAAGCCTACGTTGTAGCTTTCTTTACGGAAGAGACACAAGTCTGCAGAGGTTCAAAGACCTGCTGGTGAGACACTTGTAAACTCAAGCGGAACGTGACCCATCAACAGTACCTCCTTCACATTCTCCCGAAACTGGGGCTGCGAAGAAAAGGCTAAGAATTCTGAGCCCACCCACTGGCGGTGATGCAGGGCAGTCTGGAACGAGTGCTGACATCTGGTCTAGACTGAAGGACCTGCCAACGATTACTGACATGTTGTCTACTGTCACTGCATATGATTCTGTCACCATTGAAAGAATGGTGGAGAATTATATGAGTGACAGCATCCAAGTAGGCACGTCAGACAGTCCGTACGTATACTGGCAGGAAAAAGAGGCAATTTGGAGGCCTTTGCACAAACTGGCTTTATTTTACCTAAGTTGCCCCCCTCCAGTGTGTACTCCGAAAGAGTGTTTATTGCAGCCGGTCACCTTGTCAGCGATCGGCGTACGAGGTTACTTCCACAAAATGTGGAGAAGATGATATACATCAAAATGAATTATAATCAATTCCTACATGGAGACATTCACCAGCAGCAATTGCCTCCAGAAAGTACACAGGGACCTGAGATAGTGGATTCCAGTGGGGATGAATTAATACTCTGTGAGGAGGGGGATGTACACAGTGAATGGGGTGAGGAATCGGAGGATGATGATGAGGTGGACATCTTGCCTCTGTAGAGCCAGTTTGTGCAAGGAGAGATTGATTGCTTCTTTGTTTGGTGGGGGCCCAAACCAACCAGTCATTTCAGTCACAGTCGTGTGGCAGACCCTGTCGCTGAAATGATGGGTTTGTTAAAGTGTGCATGTCCTGTTTATACAACATAAGGGTGAGTGGGAGGGCCCAAGGACAATTCCATCTTGCACCACTTTTTTTTTTTCCTTTGCATCATGTGATGTTTGGGGCCAATTTTTTTAAGTGCCATCCTGTCTGACACTGCAGTGCCACTCCTAGATGGGTCAGGTGTTTGTGCCGCCCACTTGAGTCGCTTAGCTTAGTCATCCAGCAACCTTGGTGCAAATTTTAGGAATAAAAATAATATTGTGAGGTGTGAGGTGTTCAGAATAGACTGGAAAAGAGTGGAAATTATGGTTATTGAGGTTAATAATACTATAGGATCAAAATTACCCCCACATTCTATGATTTAAGCTTAATTTAAAATCGACACCTCAATTTGCAAATAAACAAAAGAATTCCAGCATATCCAGACAATGAATATAATGTATAAATAAAAACCTCTGCAGTGTGGTTCTATTGAATGTCATATTCGGACCACAGTGGTTCTATTCAAAAGTGCTATTTGTGGAGAATTTAAGCCATATCAATTGTCATTTATCCAAAAAAATGTTTAATGTTTATTAAGTATCTTAGGCTAATTCCTCAAAAATAGGCCCCTTGCCAATATGGACCTAGGGAAATAGTATCAAAATTATTTTTCTGAGGAGCACTCTAATTAGAATTGTCTCAGTGTTACTACTGTACCAATAGGGAATATATATGAACATAAATGGACAGAGGATGAACCAATACTCCCTTATGAACAAATACACTCAATGTATCAACATATAATAAAAGTTATTTTATCAAAATATAATTAAAACAATTATCAAATGATTAAGAATTAATTTTCACACAAAAAAAATTCCACCAGAAAGATATCAACAACTTGGAGGCTTTTATGCCCATTCCCTTTTGTTAGCGTAATAATAATAGACAAACATTCAACCAACGCGTTTAATCTAAGACAACTTCTTCAGGGATGTGTTTAGAAAAAGAAAGAAAACAAGCTGTGTTTTAACGTGCAGAACAATTGAATAATAAGAGAGTAATAAATAGACTCTCAATTGACTCTTAAGTTTAACAGTATCTGGTATGGAGATAGTATGTCACAATTTCCCTATTATAGGAGATAATATGGAGATAGTATGTACAGTAGTTCACAATTTCCCTATTATAGGGAGTTAACATATATTTTGATACTTATACGATTTTTGCAATCAATGACATCTGATCGTCCTTCCATATATTGTCATAGACAACTTAGTTATAAACAATTTGTTCATTAATGGGGGTCAGCTGAATGACTCCATGATCATTACCTATTGTTTTTATTTGTTTTAAAACGTTTTTCAAGTTCATATATTATCTATATAGAAATACTTACTAATTTTCAGAATCATTAGATTTTCATGTTTCGATGACAGAGAGCTCTCATTCGTAGATGATTGGTAAATAAAATACACCAAGAGCAATAGCAGACAATTGTGCCTATTCAGATAATAATAAAATTATTAAACCATTGTTCTTAATTTAGTATTATCATATTTATTGACATGTTATTAGAAGATAATAGATACTAATTCTTAATGTATAGTACTCACTAGAATTTAAGGAGTGATCCTATTTAGATTCTTCAGATAAGTAGTTTTTAACCTGAGTTCATACTGTACAGACGCCTATATTTAAGACAACACAAATTCAGTTGCAATTTTCTATAATAAATTATAATTCATGATTGGATAAATAAGGAAAATACTTACTTAAAACATAAAGTCCAGACTTTATCTTTAATTAGTTGTATTTGAAGGTCTTTACCAGTTTTTCACAATGTCCTATAAATACCTATTTAAAAATCATTCTTATTAGCATTTCCAGTGGTATATTAGGCGTGTATTGGACTATAATACACTATAATATAAGAGGAGGAAATTCCATAGGTTTACCAGCAGTATTCAATCAGCTCTGTATAGTCTGGAGTTCAAAAGTGAAATGAATGAAGGTTCCCTGTTCCTCTATTTAAACCCCTAAGGGATTACATCATTTCCTGTTCATTAATAAACCTAGTGATTTTAAAACTATTAATAGCCATCATTGAATGGCTTAAACATTGATGATAATGTTTCCTTTATTTCTAGAGCATTTATAAAACTCCAATAGTGGCCATACATTGAAAAAAATTGTGACACTTGAAACCGGCTTAATAGCCAGTTTACGTTCCAGGAGCGGGCATCTCGCTACCTGGTAGCGTCATATATATATAAAATAAATATATATATATATGTATATATATATATACATACATATATATACAAGAGTGTCAAGGGATGCAAAGCCACTTTCACAGGGGTCATGTTCAGATGGAGACACGTGTCAATGGTGATCGTGATGGTGCTCCGATGGTGGTGTGTCTAGAACCACTGGTGATGCTACTCAACCAGTGCAGGCATGATTTCAGGGAGACAATGTTGGACCCTCTCACCAAGTTAACCAGTCTCTGCATGAGATGGCATAGGCAAACACGGGGGAGGGGGGGAGGTCTGATTGCCCGGAAACCCCCCTCCACATGGCAAATGGCTCAAAATATGACAACAATAACAATGGTATATAATATGATTAGATTACTAGAGCTGCCAAAATATCATGCGGTTTAAGGGACAGAGCAGAACTGCTGTACAAGCCAAGTGGTAGCTGCTTCTTCTAATGATTTTGCTGTGCGTATGGATCTGAGTCCTCAATCAGTGCACTGGACCAGAGAGTAGCTACCAGGAAGAAGAGACAGGAGCCTTACCATGAGGTGGGAGAATGTGAGCTTAGAAAGTGCAGGACTGGTTCTATTATGTTTGTGTATTTATTTATTTATTTATTATTGTATGGTTAATCTTTTCCCGACCACTTTTTTAATATATTTTTTTAAAATATGTTTGATACAGTCTATACTACAGACCTTCTATAGTGTCACATATTAATGCTGTATTCCATACAGTATCCAGTGTATAAAAAGACCAATGATGATTACTAGGTTCTTCTACCGCTCTCTCAGACTCCTACACTTGCTTCAATGTATTGCAAGGTGGGAGATTGTGGGCTGCATCTGGAAACCCCCCTCCAGAAATCCTGCGTTCGCCACTGGATGGATGTAAGGGGATACAGTATATGCCTCATCAGGATAAATCATCTGCACCATATTGCTGCCAAACATGCAGATTCTGAAGTCGTAAAATGGTATTACATTTTTTTATTACTAATTTTTAATAATATTTTATTATTCCTTTCAGTGTTTTTTTTTTTTTGCCTTTAGTTACACTTTAAAAAAACCATTGGACCCAAGAGCATTTCCAAATATTTATGCAAACCTAAAAGTAACAATTATTTTTTATGGCGGAAACATTTTTATTTAATTGTACGCACAGTTCTCTGAATATCTTTCAGCGTGGAAGTGGTAATAGTGCGACAATACTAGTCGGAGCTGGAGAATATCGTGTACTGGAATATAAAAGGGCACATTGTATTCCAAACAACTTGTTTTCTAGTTTAGCAGCCCCTTTAATTGGGACCCTCAAGCTTCACCCACGGTTTAGCTTCACAGAAAATATGATCGTCGTCGTGTCCAGTCGGGTGGTCACAGCGGGAGAGAAGTGCTGATAAGGGATTCCGGCTTGGAAATGCTTTCATAAATAAATTACTAAGAAAATGCTACGTTTCAGCAAATTCATTGCAAATGTTCAACATTTCATCTTTATCTTTCATTTGTTATGGCCTGAAGGATAATATACATAGAGGTCAGTCGTTTTGTGAGCGTGCTACACTAATGACAAGGACGTCTTCTAAGACAAAGCACTGTGAAGTTGTCTCTTTATGCTCAATAAGAGCCGGTGGTAAACAGTGTGCCGTATTAAAGGAGGGTATTGTTGCAAATTAATATTCATTAGGAAGGCGGAGTCATTTCCATTGTTCTATCTAATCAGTGCTATCTGGAAATGAAAACAATTGAAAGATTCTTTTAATAAGAAATTTTAATACAAATTTGCATTGAGATAAACAATTAGGGGCAGAGAGTATACATCAAGTAGTGTTGATAAGTCGCGTACAAATCAGTCGTATCTTACCCTTGTGGCTGAAGGGAGATAATATTAATGGGGCATTTACATGCAGGCTGTGTTCCAATATGGCGTCCCTGTAGAATTGCGTACTATGGGCTCGATTTAGCATGAGTTGTAGTTTTGCAAAAAACAGCAAAACCACAACTGTTTTCGCTAGCATGCGGCAGGCCACACACACAGGGCAAGGCCACCCCGCATGATAAGGGTAGTCAGAGGGCTGCCATCTTTTGGGTCGCAGTGGCTGTGTGTGAGGTCATGCAGCCGCCGTGGCCCACCCCACAAGCGGTCCGGACATGCCTGCATGGTCCAGACCGCACCCCCTTAATGGTGCATTAACACCCACAAAATGCGGTGTCGGCTCCCCGTCACCGCTCCCCACCGCATCTTAATCTTTGATCACAGTTTAAGACCTCACGCAGAAGTGCGGAAATAGGCAAATAGCAATTTTGTCACTTCTGCCGGGCATAGTGAATTAGCCCCAATGTGCAATAGCACATATGTGCAAATACACCGAGATGCATGTTTTACACCAGGAGTGAGGCTGAGAACACTGTGCACTAATAATGACCACAGCTATGAAACCAAGTGTACGTTTTAGGACGGTCTGATCGCAGAGATATTCACATTCAGTTCTATGCGCTATGCAGGATCAATATCAGAAAACTAATGTACAACTCTGCACAGGCTCTTCTCTGTATCAAGTCAACATGCAATAAAGTGCAGCATTAAATACTATTACCTAGTAAATCTTACTTGTTCATTGGGCATATCTACAGCATAATGGATGCACCGCTAACGATTCTTACCTCTCTGCTAATGCCCCTTTAATCAGTGGTGTTATCACTGGGAAAATGGTACAGGTGTCATTGTCCCAAAGATCACCGCACATGTAGTAGAGAAACTGCCTGTGTCTGGTGGTAGATTGTTTGGATTGTCCATTTATTCTTATATCACTTACTCTCCACTAGTCATACTCCATAAATATATAGATTTTTTTTCATTTTCCAGCTTCTGTAGGGCTGGAGGGAACTCTGAATCCAACATATTCCCACCCGTTCCTTAAATCGATTCAATAGCCAAAATAATGTCTCACATGATCTTGTGTAGATCTGCAATGCGCATGCTCTGAAATGTATTTTACGCTCCTTGTTTTATGCCTGCAAACGGCATCCTGCTCAGCCCAATGTGTTCTGCAGATAATAAGAATTCTCTCCCAACTAGAACAAACCTGATAAATTGTGTATTACATGTTTAGGGCAATAGTTTTACCAACCATGTAAATGCAAAGCCTTTGCTCCATGATATTCCGCAGGTGCAATGGGTGTAACAAATGTACTTACTCCATTGAGTCTGTGGGTAAATGTAACAGAGGATTTAGTTATTGGGGCTGCTTCAAAGTTGCATGCAAAGTGTCTGGATCTGTGATGACTCATGTTGGGCGTGCCATGCGTCTTGGACTGCCCAAGCGGGACATCATACTGTACATATCTGCAGGACTAACCAGAGTGGCATGGAAGTCAGTTGCGACTAGTAGGTGTCACTAAGTGTCAACCAGGCAATCACACTTAGGAAACATTTATCATGGGTATGTAGATGGAATTTTGGCCCATTCAGGGGTACAGTAGACTCAGACCAATCTCTTGCATTCAAGAAAGGTCTGTTAGGCGGTAATAGTGACTACTTCTCTCACAGACATGTACTGGATGCCGCCAACTCTGAAATCTGCAACCACTTTCAGGCATGCAATGCACTTGCAGATGGTGCCACTATAAAGGCAACTCTGAATTTCATCTATTAGGACTATCAAGCTGATAGCAATATGCAACTCAGAAATAAGAGATTGTTGAACCAAAGCTAAAATGTAATATAAAATATCTAGAAAATACGACTAGGATCTTTCCATTATCCATCTTTATCTATTGTTCTTCCATGTGCCTCCAGTTAGACAGCTAGTGGTTAACGGAACAACCTGTAGCCAATCAGATCCCTGGAACTTATGCAGCCGCAAGACCAACCTCAAAGAATGAGTGTGTTGATCTTGTGTAATGGAGTGGCCTTTAGACTTTGCGTAATTCCGTCATTGAAGACGACAATGAGAGACAACATTGAAGTCACAGACTGAAAGTTTTATAGTGGAAAGAACAGTGTCCCCCAGATGCACAGGATAGTGGATTAAGGCGGTTGTTCACCAGATGTGGGTAATTTTTTCTTGAGTGCAAGGACATCTTTTTTATCTCTGGAATTAAAATTAAATTTAAAAAGCAATTAACTTGTTCGCATAGATTCTGGTGATGGTCACTGCTTTTCTTCTATGTGGGGGAGCTATGCTCTGCTGCTCAGATTTTTATACTTTTTTTGGCCGTATACGTCTTCGTAGGGTCTCAGCGGAGATCGTTCCTCTGTTGTAATTTATGTAGGCTACTGAGTGAAAGTCACAGTACAGGAGAGGACGGACCACACTTCTCTTTTGTTTCATTATATCATTGCTCTGGGGTCGTGAAATCCCAGAACTAGATTTGTGAATTAGGCCACAGCTCCGTATTAAAAATGATTTATGCCCCTGCTCCGATATCCACCAGGAACTGACCTTGCAGCTTTGGGGATTCACAACTCCATAAAACCTCTAACACATCTATTATGAAAGTTACACACCAACGGTCTGCAGATGCCGTAAATCTGAATGTTAAGTGAATATTAAAATCTACTGATACCATTTAAAGATTTCATATGTTCTCTGATGTTTTAAAGTGTCAAAACATTGTTGGATGGAAGATGATTCATTTTATTCCACATGCCATTAAAAATAAGGTGTATGGGCGTTTCAGGAGAATTCGTGAGCTATAAATAAAATATTTTCACATCCACGCTGACAATTACGTGATTCACCAAGTTATGTAAGTTCTGAGACTTTTCTTTATAGTGCTCAGATAATGATAATTATTCTGTAGGTACAGTACATTGTCCTGGTACCTGAGACATTTTGTCTCAATTTAGAAATATAATACATTGATTTATTTTACATCCATTCACAGGATTTTGCTTTCATCGGTTTTTCATTGTTGTTGGCATAAAATGTATGGATTTTGCTGAATGTTAATCTCACCATTATTCCTTGTGGGTAGATAAAGGTTAACTCTTCACTTGAGACTTTGCAGTCTGTTTCTAAGCAAACTGAACTGTATTTGGTACTGTGCCATCATTTATAAATTGCACTGGTAATGGTTCCTAGTTAGATAAAAAAATAAAATAAAAATAAAATTGTTTAAAATATTATATATATATATATATATATATATATATATATATAATTATTATTATTATTGTTATAATTTTTTTCTCCAGCAGAGAAATTAATAGATTTCATTACTCAAATCTTAAAGAATAATACAATGCTTTATATTTTTCTGAACAAGTTTCCCCACTCCGCCTACCTGGCACTAATTCTGATTGTCCTCAGGCTAAGCTTATATATATATATATATATATATATATATATATTTATTTTGTGGTGTAGCTGGCACTCAATGATCACGGCTTATTACCGGGGTGCCTTCCTTCAAATATGCACAGTGAAGGGTTTGCGATAATTGGGGACAGATGTCCACTGGCCCCGTGTCACAAAACCAGGTGGCACTCCGCGGATTTAGTGAAAAAAAGTAAATCTTTATGTAAAAAACAACATGAGGGTCCCTCATGTTGTTATTTACATAAAGATTTACTTTTTTTCACTAAATCCGTGGAGTGCCGCCTGGTTTTGTGACACGGGCCAGTGGACATCTGTCCCCAATTATCGCAAACCCTTCACTGTATATATATATATATATATATATATATCCTTTACCCTGCATTGATTAGTATTAAAATAGAAGTTCTTACATTTTTTTAATGAAACCTGTTAACACTAATGGGGGTCTATACTGAACCTTCGAAAGTGGTAAAGTGGAAAAAGATAAAGTACCAACCGGCTCCTGTCGTTTAATAAACATAGTTTGGTGTGATGATAGCGTATGCTAGCATGCATGTGCTGTGTCGGACTGGGGCATGAAGTACCCACCGGGAAATGCAGTGGTAGGGACCCATGTTTAGGGGTGTGGCTGGTCTACAGAGGGGGTGTGTCCAGCTACCATATTGGTTTGCCTAACCAGTAGAGAGTGCATGGGCTGGACCCCTTGATAAATAAATAAATTAAATACTGCTAGTACATGCATGATACTGTACCTGAAATGCACTGTAGAATATAAACCATAGTCCTGTGCAGTATAAGGTGGAGACATAACTAGACTTTGTGGTGCCCTGTGCCAGAGAGAGAATGACGCCCCCCATTTTTCCAATATGGACACAAGGTGCATGCCTCGTGGGGAAGAGGCATGACAAGATTTATCCCAGAGAAAGCCCATGTTATGATACCCTTTCCATATATATTTATATATTACATATTTGCTCATGTATTTTATGTTATATTTCTGTTTGCATGCCATGATTTCTCATGTACTTGTTTAGATTACTGTTGTTGGCCGCCTGTGGTGAGTCTCTGTAATTGCAGCCTGTTTCCTATGTGTTCTGTGTCACCTGCCAGTAATTAGGCCATTACCTTGTGCCTGGCTTCCAGCTATCCTCATTGGGGTATACTTCCTTTATTACTCAGCTGGCCCTGCATCCAGAGCTGGTGATAGAAGTAGGGTTTTGTACTGGTATGTTCCTGGTTAGCTTCCTGCAAACCTGTTCCTGGTCCCTGTCAGCTCGTTGGAGATCCTGCCTATGTTGTGCTGTGACCTGGAGACTTTGCCTGATCGATTCTTGACCAGATCTTACCAGCTGGTGTTCAGGTTTTTGTGGAGTATCCACGCTACAAGTTCTTTGTTTATATTTTTATCTTTAACATCCCTGAGCATTGTTGCTCTCACTGTTTATTTGCTTATAACATCTAAAACCATTGTTGGTCTCATTATCACTCATCTATTGGTGTTGCAGGGTTAGTTAGGTTTCCCCATACTCACTCGCAGTCTCGGGTGGTGCCTTGTCACTTACTAAGACCGGGGGGCATCGGAGTTTAAGCGGACATAATTCGCCCATTCAAACGTGGCTGCCGTGGGCACAAGAGCTTTAGCACCGCAGGCACCATCCGACCACTAAGAGGGGTAACGGAGTCAGGGGTAGAGCACGAGTTGCTGCCAACCCCAAACCTAGCTGCAGCTTTACCGGTGAGTACTGGAACGTCCCAGTGGTATCATACTCCCCTGAGTTCCAGGTACTCAATTCCTAACAGCCACAAGCTTGGCACACCTATCTTTGGGTAGTTTCGCCTATTCCTCTTTGCAGCACCTCTCAACTTCCATCAGGTTGGATGGGAAGCGTCGGTGCACAGCCTTTTTCAGATCTCTCCAGAGATGTTCAATCGGATTCAAGTCTGGGCTCTGGCTGGGCCACTCAAGGACATTCACAGAGTTGTCCTGAAGCCACTCCTTTGCTATCTTTGCTCTGTGCATAGGGGGTCATTCCGAGTTGTTCTCTCGCTAGCTACTTTTAGCAGCCGTGCAAATGCTTAGTCGCCGCCCATGGGGGAGTGTATTTTTGCTTTGCAAGTGTGCGAACGCCTTTGCAGCCAAGCGCATCAAAAACATTTTGTGTAGTTTCAGAGTAGCTCTTGACTTACTTAGCCCTTGAGATCACTTCAATCTTTTTATACCGGAATTGAAGTAAGACACCCGCCCTGCAAATGCATGGACATGCCTGCGTTTTCCCAAACACTCCCAGAAATGCCCTCTTTCTGTCAATCACCTTGCGTTCGGCTGTGTGAATGGAATCTTTTCTAAATCCATCAGCCAGCACCGATCCTCTGTGTACCCGTACAACACACCTGTGCATTGCGGTGCATATGCATGCGCAATTTTTCCATTTTTTTACCTGATCGCTGCGCTGCGAAAATCGGCAGCGAGCAATCAACTCGGAATGACCCCCATAGGCTCGCTGTCCTGCTGAAAGATGAACCGTCGCCCCAATCTGAGGTCAAGAGCGTTCTGGAGCAGGTTTTCATCCAGGATGTCTCTGTACATTGCTGCATTCATATTTCCCTCTATCCTGACTAGTCTCCCAGTTCCTGCCGCTGAAAAACATCCCCACAGCATGATGCTACCATCACCATGCTTCCCTGTAGGGATAGTATTGGCCAGGTGATGAGCGGTACCTGGTTTCCTCCAAACATGACACCTGGCATTTAGACCAGATCATTTTGTTTCTCATGTTCTGAGAGTCCTTCAGGTGCATTTTGGCAAACTCCAGGCAGGCTGCCATGTGCTTTTTACTAAGAAGTGGCTTTCATCTGTCCACTTTACCATGCAGGCCTGGTTGGTGGATTGCTGCAGAGATGGTTGTCCTTCTGGAAGGTTATTCTCTCTCCACAGAGGAATGCTGTAGCTCTGACAGAGTGACCATCGGGATCATAGTCACCTCCCTGGCTAGGGCCCTTCTTCCCCGATCGCTCAGTCTAGACGGCTGGCCAGCTCTAGGAAGAGTTCTAGTGGTTCCGAGCTTCTTCAATTTATGGATGATGGGGTCCACTGTGCTTATTGGGACCTTCAAAGCAATCCTGTCTCGGAGCTCTGCTGACAATTCCTTTGACTTCATGCTTGGTTTGTGCTCAGACATGCACTGTCAAGTGTGGGACCTTATATTGGCCCTCATTCCGAGTTGTTCGCTCGTTCTTTTTCATCACATCGCAGCAATTTTCCGCAAACTGCGCATGCGCAATGTTCGCACTGCTGCTGCGCCAAGTAAATTTGCTAAGAAGTTTGGTATTTTACTCACGGCATTACAAGGTTTTTTCTTCGTTCTGGTGATCGTTGTGTGATTGACAGGAAGTGGGTGTTTCTGGGTGGAAACTGGCCGTTTTATGGGTGTGTGTGAAAAAACGCTGCCATTTCTGGGAAAAACGCGGGAGTGGCTGGAGAAACGGGGGAGTGACTGGGTGAACACTGGGTGTGTTTGTGACGTCAAACCAGGAACGAAACTGACTGAACTGATCGCAGTGGCAGAGTAAGTGTCGAGCTACTCAGAAACTGCTTAGAAATTTCTATTCGCAATTTTGAGAATCTTTCGTTCGCAATTTTGCTAAGCTAAGATTCACTCCCAGTAGGTGGCGGCTTAGCGTGTGCAATGCTGCTAAAAGCAGCTTGCGAGCGAACAACTCGGAATGAGGGCCATAGACAGGTGTGTGCCTTTCCTAATCATGTCCAATCAACTGAATTTACCACAGGTGGAGTCCAATTAAGCTATAGGAAACTCTCAAGGATGATCAGTGGAAACAGGATAAACCTGAGTTCAATTTTGAGCTTCATGGCAAAGGCTGTGAATACTTATGTACATGTGATTTTTTACTTTTTTATTCTTAATGCATTTATATATATATATATATATATATATATATATATACAGTACCAGTCAAAAGTTTGGACACACCTTCTCATTCAATGGTTTTTATTTATTTTAATTATTTTCTCTCAATCAGCTTCATGAGGTAGTCTCCTGGAATGGTGTTGAATTAACAGGAGTGCCTTGTCAAGAGTCAATCTGTGGAATTACTTGCTTACTTAATGTGTTTGAGACCATCAGTTGTGTTGTGCAGAGGTAGGGTTAGTACATAGTGGACACCCCTATTTGCCTACTGTTGTAATCCATATTATGGCACAAACCACTCAACTCAGCAAAGAGAAACGACAGTCCATCATTACTTTAAGACATGAAGATCAGTCGATATGGAAAATTTCAAGAACTTTGAATGTATCCTCAAGTGCAGTTACAAAAACCTCAAACGCTATGATGAAACTGGCTCTCATGAGGACCGCCCCAGGAAAGGAAGACCAAGAGTAATCTCTGCTGCAGAGGATAAGTTCATTAGAGTTACCAGCCTCAGAAACTGCTACTTAACAGCACCTCAGATTAGAGCCCACATAAATTCTTCACAGAGTTCAAGTAGCAGACAAATCTCAACATCAACTGCTCAGAGGAGACTGCTTAACTCAGGCCTTCATGGTCAAATTGCTGCAAAGAAGCCGCTACTGAGAATAAACAACAATAAAAAGATAATTGTTTGGGCCAAGAAACACAAGGAATGGACAGTAGACCAGTGTACTTTGGTCTTATGAGTCCAAATTTGAAATTTTTGGTTCCAACCACCATGTCTTTGTGAGACGCAGAGAAGGTGAGTGGATGGTTACTGCATGTGTGGGTCCCACTGTGAAGCATGGAGTAGGAGGTGTGATGTTGTGGGGGTGCATTGCTGGTGACACTGTTGGTGATTTAATGAAAAATTCTAGGCACACTTAACCAGCATGGGCACCACAGCATTCTGCAGCACCATGCCATTCCATCTGGTTTGCACTTACTGGGACCATCATTTGTTTTTTCAACAAGACAATGACCCCAAACACACCTCCAGGCTATGTAAGGGCTACTTGACCAAGAAGGAAAGTGATGGAGTGCTGCGTCAGATGACCTGGCCTCCACAATCACCCGACCTAAACACAATTGAGATGGTTTGGGATGAGTTGGACCACAGAGTGAAGGAAAAGCAGCCAACAAGTGCTCAGCACCTCTGTGATCTCCTTCAAGACTGTTGGAAAACCATTCCAGGTGACAACCTCATGAAGCTGATTGAGAGAATGCCAAGAGCGTGCAAAGCTGTCATCAAAGCAAAAGGGGGCTACTTTTAGGAATCTGAAATGTAAAACATATCTTGATTTGTTTTACACTGTCTTTGTTTAAAGCAAAATTCCATATGTGTTCTTTTATAGTTTTGATGTCTTCAGTATTAATCTACAATGTAGAAAATAATTAAAATATATAAAAACCATTGAATTTGAAGGTGTGTCCAAACTTTTGACTGGTACTGTGTATATATATATATATATATATATATATATACACTGTATATATATATATATATATATATATTATATATATATATATAAAAAACACTTCAAATGGGGGCACCTGGGTCTCATAATTGTATATATATAAGAAACATAGTACAGCGGCACTCACGGCATAAAAGAAAGACAGGGGAACCCTTGATGAAGTCCAGTTAGGACGAAACGCGTTGGAATCCCCTATATGGACCTCCACCGTGCACTGAGATAAGTTTTTTATCCTTCTGACTCAGCCATTCATTGTTTTTATTTTTATTTTTAATTGTTTTTAATTTTTATACTTATAATGTGTTCAGCTCCTTTGTGGTATTTTATTAAATATATTCTTATTGCTACTGGCTTTTAGGTGCCATTTTTAAACGGTCATATAGAACATTTACCTTGTATCACATTTTGGTCACCGTACCTCTACTCTTTTTACCCATTTCTTTGTTTACAGCTCTATACCAGTGCTGTATTCTATATAGGAGCCGGCAGACACCCATACAGAAGGGGGGGGGGGGGGGTGATTTTAGAGTTTTCTTTTTTCTGTGGTGGTAATTGTGTCCCTCAAGTGGCGCCGTTTTCCTTTTTTTCCCATATATATATATATATATATATTTATTCGGTGGCTGTGTATAATCGATGGCGAGGAACCATTGATAGAAAAACTATTCTACATCGGCCATAGACCATCAGTGATTTTGAGTCATCGGTGGTGGATGGCCATCCCTAGGTGTGAGATCCAAGGAGAAGGGATATGGGTCATTAGGACGACAAGACGTAGGTCGACAGTCATTAGGTCAACCACTATTGGTCGATATGCATTGGGTTGACAGGGTCACAAGGTCGACATGGTCATTAGGTCGGCAAAAACAAGGTCGACGTGGAAAAGGTCGACAGGAGTTTTTCACCTTTTTTTCAATTTTTTTTAACTAAGTCTTGTCGACCTAATGACAGTAAGCCAGGAAAAGAGACAGTACCGCAACATGAGAGGTGATACTACAGCCATAGTTACCTAAGCAGTATATGCTGGAGAGTAATGCTGGAAGGAGTAATGGATAGTAAATAATGGAACCTATGCTTTAATTTTACTGTACACACCTTGCAGCTATTAAACCTGAACTTAATTAAAAAAGTATCAATTTGTAAAAAGCATATACTGTATATAAGCACCCTAATGCGGCACAGCTTGAAAGTCATTGGACAGTATTGTCACTCCCAGGTGACCAAATCCATGTTGCAATACGTTATACCGTACACGCGGCTGCCTCTGAAGGGCGGCAGATGGGGCTGAGTAACTAAGCATCACTGGTGTTTAAAACACAACAGGACCTGTTTTAATACTGTGAAATCAGACGCAGTAACACAAGGAATTGTGTCTTCAAAATGAAGTGTTTGTATTCTTCCCACCTCTCGCTGGCATCGCAACAGAGTTAGTGAGTGGGAGCAGGACACAGATTCTGACTCACTGAACAATTTGTCATTTGTAGATAATAATTCCCCAGCTAGAACGCTGAGTAAAATGTAAATATGGAGTCTTGCTGTGGATTGGAGATCTGCTGAGGCACGCATGGAAATAAGCTGCCTCTAAATGCTCCCGGTGCCTCCTGACTGTGGAGTCTGAGGTGCCGCAGGCTGGACAACTGTTACTGAGGATTTGCTGGCAACTAGTGACATCACTGGAGCATATCCCGCTAGTGCCGCTGCGTCAGGAATGGGTTAATAATTAACCTACTTCACTTTATCTGCTGTTTAAGCCCTCTGGAGACACAACCACTTACTTCTACATCTGTTCTGATGGATTTTAATTCGGGTTCAGTATGTACTCCTGATGGACGGGATGCCATCAGTCAGAATACCGACAAGTCCCGTAGTTAAGACACTAACCCTCACCTACCCCCTACCCTAACCCTACCTTGTGGGTGCCTAACCATGACCCTCCTCAGTGGTGCCTAACCCTAACCCTCCCTTACCCATTGCCTTACCCTGACCCTCCCCAGTGGTGCCTAACCCTAACCCTCCCTTCCCCACTGCCTTACCCTAAACCTCCCCAGTGGTGCCTAACCCTCCCTTCCCCACTGCCTAACCCTGACCCTCCCCGGTGGTGCCTGACGCTAACCCTCCCTTCCCCACTGCCTAACCCTAACCCTCCCCAGTGATGCCTAACCATGACCCTCTCTTACCCACTGCCTAACCCTGACCCTCCCCGGTGGTGCCTAACCCTGACCCTCCCTTCCCCACTGCCTAACCCTGACCCTCCCCAGTGGTGCCTAACCCTTACCCTCCCTTCCCCACTGCCTAATCCTGACCCTCCCCGGTGGTGCCTAACCCTAACCCTCCTTTCCCCACTGCCTAACCCTGACCCTCCCTGGTGGTGCCTAACCCTAACCCTCCCATCCCCACTGCCTAACCCTGACCCTCCCCAGTGGCGCCTAACCCTAACCCTCCCTTCCCCACTGCCTAACCCTGACCCTCCCCGGTGGTGCCTAACCCTAACCCTCCCTTCCCCACTGCCGAACCCTGACCCTCCCCGGTGGTGCCTAACCCTAACTCTCTCTTCCCCACTGCCTAACCCTGACCCTTCCCGGTGGTGCCTAACCCTAACCCTCCCTTCCCCACTGCCTAACCCTGACCCTCCCCAGTGGTGCCTAACCCTAACCTTCCCTTCCCCTCTGCCTAACCCTGAACCTCCCCAGTGGTGCCTAACCCTAACCCTCCCTTCCCCACTGCCTAACCCTGACCCTCCCCGGTGGTGCCTAACCCTAACCCTCCCTTCCCCACTGCCTAACCCTGACCCTCCCCGGTGGTGCCTAACCCTAACCCTCCCTTCCCCACTGCCTAACCCTGACCCTTCCCGGTGGTGCCTAACCCTAACCCTCCCTTCCCCACTGCCATAACCCTGACCCTCCCCGGTGGTGCCTAACCTAACCCTCCCTTCCCCACTGCCTAACCCTGACCCTCCCCGGTGGTGCCTAACCCTAACCGTCCCTAACTCACTGCCTAACCCTGACCCTCCCCTGTGGTGCCTAACCCTAACCCTCCCTTCCCCGCTGCCTAACCCTGACCCTCCTCAGGGATGCCTAACCCTTCCTTCCCTGCTGCCTAACCCTGACCCTCCCCTGTGGTGCCTAACCCTAACCCTTCCTTCCCCGCTGCCTAAACCTAACCCTCCCCACTTGCTGCCTAACACTAACCTCTCCTTCTAAGTGCCTAAACCCAACCCTCCCTTCCCAACCCATATCCTTCCCATCCCTACAACCTAACCCTAACCCCCCTTCTCCTGCCTAAACCTAACCCCCACCCCTGCGGCAGTATGCGAGCGCTTCCCGCTGAGAGGACAATCAGGATTCCGAGCATCTGTATTTTGATACCGGGATCCCCCCCCCCCCCAAGTCGGCATCCTGATGTGGCCGCAAGTCAGGATTCTGGCGTCGGTATTTTCACCGCCGGGCAACCGTCCAGTGGTATTGTGACCGCTTCCCATTAATTCAGTCTGTGGGACCTTTTTATAAAATAACATTTGTGGGATATCCCCCTAACACACTCATTTTCAGGGGATACTCGCAAATACTAAGTATCACCCCCAATGTACCATGAAGGGATGGCAGCAGATACCTGTATGTACATATTTCCATTTCCAACAGTAGCCGGATCCCTTAGGGGGGGGGGGCTATGATGTTGTCAGATGTACCAAGTTTCAAAATGTGAACTTGGCCACGGCAGATGGAGTTGTGCTGCTGTAACCTATGGGCTAAATTTTACAAAAAATTCTGAGGAGATGGTTTCTTCAGAACCCTCCCCAGCAATGGCCACTGCACAGGTGTGATCAGTAGATCGCGCACTCACATTACCTCTCTGGGGTCCCAATAGATGAGTGAAGTGATATGGTCACTTCATTCCAAACACATCACAGGCACATGCTCCATTTGGGGCTATTATTATTATTAATATCAGTTATTTGTATGGCGCACACATATTACACAGCGTGGTCTTTTTTTTTTGTTCAAACTATGTAATGCCCCCACCAGATTTCAGGCAGTTGTCAAAATTCTACTATGATTTACATGTTCACTGTTGTGTAGCTGGATGATATCCCATTCTTTAATCCACCCTAGATGAACATCAAGAGCACATCAACAGGGTGTTGGATACTCTCAGGGTTCATCAACTACAGTATATGCCAAATAAGAGCACCGTGAGTTTGGCCAAGACTCCAAGTCTTTCCTAGGCTGACATAATCTTACCCCAGGGCTGGAGATGGATTTTCTCATTTGTACTGAGAATTCATGAAACACTTTTCCAGCATTGTTGACCCAACTACTGCTCTCTCAGGTAAGAAACAAGCATTGTAATGAACACCTATTGCACATCAAGTGTTTATACAACTTAAGAATCTCTTCTGCTCCCATTCTGATTCATCCTGATAACCTTTTATTGTTGCAGTGGATGCATCTGATTTATCTGTGGGGGATGTTCTCTCTAACAAAGAATTCCCCCTCAAAAGATCCTTCCATGTGCCTTCTTCTACAGAAAGATGTCTCGCACTGAGCTTCATTATGATGTTGGCAATAAGGAACTTTTTGACATTAAGTTGCCTCTTGAGGAATGGCAACATCATTTACAGGAGGTAGTACATCTATTCCTGATCATTGGAATTTGGAGATATTAAAGAATCTGCTCAAGTCTGATGGCCACATTTTATTTTTTTGCCAGTTTCAACTGTACAATAACATATCATCCTGACGGCAAGGCTGGAGCTTCTTCTTGATTATATGCTGTAAATGAGACTTTCCACCTGTATCAGGCTCCTGCCATCTTCTGTGGAATTATAGTACAATCAGATCTTCTTTGACAGATACAAGCCAGAACACCTCACATCCATCCATTCTCTAGGAGCAGTCATCGCATTAAACTGCATGGCAAGATTTATGTACCATGGAGTTCACGTATCTCTGTTCTTCAATGTTACCATAATTCAGTTTTAGCCAGGCATCCAGGTATTAAACTTAATGAATCCATATTTTTGGTGGCCACAGAGCCGTACAGAAGTTTTTTTATATGTTCAGTCTTGTACTGATTGCACGCTTGCAAAAGAGCCTCAATACTCTCCACACGGTTTCCTTCAACCACTCCTGATGCCTCATTGAACATGGAGCTCCAGGGGCAGATATAACATGTGCAGAGAGAGTTAGATTTGGGTGGGTTATATTGTTTCTGTGCAGGGTAAATACTGGCTGCTTTATTTTTACACTGCAATTTAGATTTCAGTTTGAACACCCAAATCTAACTCTCTCTGCACATGTTACATCTACCCCACCTGCAGTGCAGCATGGTTTTGCCCATTAGAGTAAAATGTTGTTTTGCAATCAACCGTGAATTAGGTCCTATGTATTCTTCATGGGCTGGCCACAATCGCTCTAAAATCAAACATTTATACCCCTTTTCCACCAAAAACCTGTGCCTGACCTGGGTAATTGAACATGGTTTCAAGCCATGTAACAGCCATGACTTTCCTCTACTGGCGCCTGGTCAATTTCCTGGTTCCTTGGTTTTTCCACCAAATCTCATTCCGGTTTGCCTGGGCAACAACCTGAGTTATAAAATTGGTGGAAAAGGAGTCTTTTTAGAACCCCCCCCCACTGGAAACTCTGCTTTTAGTCCTGACTTTACACATATTGTAAGTAAGTTAATCAGGAAAGGCTGAGAAGGTTTCATTTATAGTTGTTGGTTTTTTTTAGATACAATGATAAATACTCTACACTATGAGGGTTCAGCAGATTAGTAAGGTCAGGACACGCACAGTGATTGAAGTAAGGACTTTATTCCTGTAAAATATGGCAGCAATGAATGGTGCACATCTAGCCTCTGATTGTCAGTACATGTGACTAAACTACAAGAATGATCAGGAAGATTGTGATGCGTAATTCACATACCAATATACAATTATCTGTATACTAACCCCCGTACGACCATCAATTAGCATATTTATAAGGAGTAAATGACAGACTGCATACATGAATGGTAATGTGCTTTAAAAGTATGTGATATTAACAAGGTGCTGCTTTTATCCACATTTAGTTCTATGTACTGTGACAGGAATCACATAGACGGAGTATAATCCAGCACACTTTATTTCCACCTCAGGCAGGATACAGTTTCACATGCAGGTTTTGCAGGTCAGGTTTAACAGGTAGTTCTTAAAACAGCAGTATAACATTCCAAGGTCTGGTAATCACAAACAGTGCATATTCCATATGGCTCTTTTCCACTGGCTCACTTCTCCACACTTTTCACTGCTACATGAATAGACCCCAAAGTAACAAGTCTGCCACGATGTGGATGGATATGTGAAGAGGTTACACTCGATGTATCAATGATTACATACAGGGACAGATCCTGTGAGAAAGCTCTGTCCCTGCAAATCCTCTCCCCGAACCTCTCCTGGTATTTTTCGTGAAAAAATAGTATAAGGGTGAAATCGCACAAGCACCGCCAATGCATTATCTCAGCTCGCTTTACTGATCAGACGTTGAGGTCACAGAAGCAGCAGCCCAGAAACAGATGACCAGAGCGCACCGGTCACCATTTCTGGGTGTAGGTAAGTATTACTTTTTCTTTTTTTACACAGTGATTATCCTGTGTGTCTATCAGACACAGAGACTGGAGTCTTCACTGCCTGCAGACAGAGAATGCTGTGCAGGAGTCACAGGAACCAGAGAGAAGCTCAGATAATGCTATCTCAAGATAGTGTTATTATCGCAAGGCTCCCTCTGGAATGTTGTGATTTCTCCTCTAATTGTACTTTAGCACATTTAGGTGATACTAAAATAATGTGAAAAGGATGCAAAAACACCCTTTTTCATTTTTTTTTATTAAAAATCATATTGATAAATGTCTGTAAGACATTTAATAAGCCATACACTGTTCGCCAGCACATAGGGTGACATAATAAAAGTATATTACCTACGTTTTTGAAAGGGAGCAAACTAAAAGCAGAACCTTTACTCTCTACAGATGATCTTGATTAACATGACAGACTGAGATGTTTAATAATAGACAAGGTTAAGAAACTATTTAAATCTTTATCAAAAGTACAGAATCTTTCTACAGATATAATAACGGGACACTCACACAAAGGTGCAGATTGCCAGCGAAGTGTGTAAAGCATCACAAGTACTAGGTGTACTGGAGTCACATCCAGGCTTGTGCGACAAACAATTGTAATCACACAAAAAACGATCTGCAGCAGATTTTTCATCAGGAAGATTTGCTGATCCTTTGTCATGGTAACGGGAATGGGACCTGGATCCGTAAAGAATGTGCTTTACAAAGATGGAAACCCAATGAAACTATAGTAAGACAAACAGGTAATATTCAGTAAGACATACTCAATAATAATGATCTATAATAAATTTGGTAAAAGTAAAAGGCTAGCTATAGACACAAATGAGTTCAGTATGATTTACCGACGGTCGGGATGCCGGTTGTCAGTATACCGACAATGGCACCCATGCCAGCAGCGGGGCGAGCACAAAGAGTCCCCTTGCGAGCTTGCTGCACTTACCACACTGCACTCATGGACACCCACGGATGGGAATAGCCCCGGTGAGTCGGGATTCCGGCTGTCGGTATGTCAGTAGTTTGGATTGCGGCGTCGGTCTCCTGACCGCCGTGATCCAGACTGCCTGCAAATTACCTGCATCCAACACAAACGACCTAATATTGTACAAGCACTAAGAGGCTGATTCTGGGTTGGGAGTAAATGTGTATCGGGGAAGTGGGGAGCAGGAAAACGTGTTGAGCGTGCCTCTGGTGTGCTCACAAATAATGGTATGGCTTACTGATATGGGGGCATGGCCTTGTGATATGGGGGCATAGCCTGGTGATATGGGGGCATAGCCTGGTGATATGGGGGAAGGCTGTGTGTCACCCCCCCCCCCCACTTATTGTCATGCTAGGGGCATGCCCAGCGCTTCCAGAGTGAGTGGGATGGTGGGATATTGCCCGAGCAGCATAACTGTCCAGTGGCAAATGCAGGATTTTTAGACGGGGGTTTCCAAATGTCAGTCCACAATCTCCACTCTACAGAGCGTTTGAGTAAGTGCAGGAGTCTGGGGAGCGGCAGAAGAACCTGGTACCGACCCTGGAAATTAATGTAAACAGTGGTCTTTTTATACACTGGATACTATATGGAATACATTATTATTTATCACTATAGATGGTCTCTAGTATAGACTGTATCAAACAAAGTGGTCAGGAAAAGGTTAAACATATCATAATAAATAAATACATTAATACACAAACATAATAGAACCATACTGCACTTTCTAAGCACACATTCTCCCACCTTGTGGTAAGGCTCCTGTCTCTTCTTCTTGGTAGCTACTCTCTGGTCTAGAGCACTGATGGAGGACTCAGATCCACACACACAGCAAACTTGGTAGAAGAAGCTGCTACCACTGGTCATGTGCAGTGGTAAACGGGTGATGTGGCGCTAGCTCTAGTAATCATATTATATACCATTGCTATTGTTGCCATAATGTGAGCCACTTGCCAAGAGGAGGGGGGGTTCCGTGCAACTGGAACCCCCCCCCCCCTCCCCCTGCATTTGCCTATGCTGTCCTCCCAAAATTGGGACAGTTGGGAGGTCTGCGTAAAGCAGTAAAGAGCAAGTGACTTTGCACCTTGGTAAAACCATGTTGCACTACAGAGGAGGAGATTTATATTTGGGGGACGGGGGTCGAAACTCACGTCTTAAATGTAGTGTAAAAATACAGCTGTCCGGCATTTGTGCATACCTCCCAGCTTCAAAAGAGTCCAAAACGGGACCTGGTGCGCCCGCGGCCGAAAAGGGGCAGAGACTCGGGAAACTATGGTGGGGCTTCGGGGGAGTGGGCGGGGCCTCTGGAGAAGTGGGTGGGGCCTCGCCGTATGACCTTTGTTTTTGTTATGTTGGGGGTATGCCCATTGCTCTCCGAGCAGCTGGGCAGCCCCCGGCCCCCCATCCCCGCACTGTTAGACGCAGTGTGCATGCACATGGCAACTATTCAGTGATCACCGGGTGCTTTGCAGAGCACAGCAGCAGTGAGATCGCAAGCTCTCCCAACCTGCCCCACCTCCCACAGGACACTGCAGCCTGTGGGTGGGACAGAGTCTGAATAGTGGGACTGTCCCACTGGAATCGGGACAGTTGGGAGGTATGATTTGTGGACTACATGCAAAAGCAGCCAGTCTTTACCCTGCATGCAAAACACATAAATGTATGTGTGCCCTTTGCAATGCAACATGGTTTATTCCAGTAACTTGCTTGTTTTGCTTTGCTACAAACTCAGATTTTTTAAAATTTGTGAATCAGGCGACAATACAGGTCAGAACCAGTGCCGTTTCTAGCGTCGGGCGAGTCGTGCAATCCAGGGGGGGCAGAGTTTTGTGGAATGATGCTGTTGCGTCTTTTCATAAAAATCCACCCCTGAATGGAGTACTATAGGGGAGGATGGGGAGCAGCATAGTAGTGCTCACCAGCAAGAATACACCCCTAGCAATGAGTATTACCCTTGGCAACGATCATAGATCCCAGAGCATGAAACCCCTAGCAATGAGCATTACCCTTGGCAACGAGCATGGATCCCAGAGCATGAAGTCCCTAGCAATGAGCATTACCCTTGGCAACGAGCATGGATCCCAGAGCATGAAACCCCTAGCAATGAACAATACCCTTGGCAACGAGCATGGATCCCAGAGCATGAAACCCCTAGCAATGAACATTACCCTTGGCAACGAGCATGGATCCCAGAGCATGAAACCCCTAGCACTGAGCATTACCCTTGGCAATGAGCATGGATCACAGAGCATGAAACCCCTACTAATGAGCATTACCCTTGGCAACGAGCATGGATCCCAGAGCATGAAACCCCTACTAATGAGCATTACCCTTGGCAACGAGCATGGATCCCAGAGCATGAAACCCCTACTAATGAACATTACCCTTGGCAATGAGCATGGATCCCAGAGCATGAAACCCCGAGCAATGAACATTACCCTTGGCAACGAGCATGGATCCCAGAGCATGAAACCCCTGGCAATGAGCATTACCCTTGGCAACGAGCATGGATCCCAGAGCATGAAACCCCTGTCAATGAGCATTACCCTTAGCAACGAGCATGGATCCCAGAGCATGAAACCCCTACTAATGAGCATTACCCTTGGCAACGAGCATGGATCCCAGAGCATGAAACCCCTACTAATGAGCATTACCCTTGGCAACGAGCATGGATCCCAGAGCATGAAACCCCTAGAAATGAGCATTACCCTTGGCAACGAGCATGGATCCCAGAGCATGAAACCCCTACTAATGAGCAATACCCTTGGCAACGAGCATGGATCCCAGAGCATGTAACCCCTACTAATGAGCATTACCCTTGGCAATGAGCATGGATCCGAGAGCATGAATCCCCTAGCAATGAGCATTACCCTTGGCAACGAGCATGGATCCGAGCATGAAACCCCTGGCAATGAGCATTACCCTTGGCAACGAGCATGGATCCCAGAGCATGAAACCCCTACTAATGAGCATTACCCTTGGCAACGAGCATGGATCCCAGAGCATGAAACCCCTACTAATGAGCATTACCCTTGGCAACGAGCATGGATCCCAGAGCATGAAACCCCTACTAATGAGCATTACCCTTGGCAACGAGCATGGATCCCAGAGCATGAAACCCCTACTAATGAGCATTACCCTTGGCAACGAGCATGGATCCCAGAGCATGTAACCCCTACTAATGAGCATTACCCTTGGCAACGAGCATGGATCCGAGAGCATGAAACCCCTAGCAATGAGCATTACCCTTGGCAACGAGCATGGATCCCAGAGCATGAAACCCCTGGCAATGAGCATTACCCTTGGCAACGAGCATGGATCCCAGAGCATGAAACCCCTACTAATGAGCATTACCCTTGGCAACGAGCATAGATCCCAGAGCATGAAACCCCTACTAATGATCATTACCCTTGGCAACGAGCATGGATCCCAGAGCATGAAACCCCTACTAATGAGCATTACCCTTGGCAACGAGCATGGATCCAAGAGCATGAAACCCCTACTAATGAGCATTACCCTTGGCAATGAGCATGGATCCCAGAGCATGAAACCCCTAGCAATGAGCATTACCCTTGGCAACGAGCATGGATCCCAGAGCATGAAACCCCTACTAATGAGCATTACCCTTGGCAACGAGCATGGATCCCAGAGCATGAAACCCCTAGCAATGAGCATTACCCTTGGCAATGAGCATGGATCCCAGAGCATGAAACCCCTGGCAATGAGCATTACCCTTGGCAACGAGCATGGATCCCAGAGCATGAAACCCCTACTAATGAGCATTACCCTTGCAACGAGCATGAAACCCCTGGCAATGAGCATTACCCTTGGCAATGAGCATGGATCCCAGAGCATGAAACCCCTACTAATGAGCATTACCCTTGGCAACGAGCATGGATCCCAGAGCATGAAACCCCTACTAATGAGCATTACCCTTGGCAACGAGCATGGATCCCAGAGCATGAAACCCCTACTAATGAGCATTACCCTTGGCAACGAGCATGGATCCCAGAGCATGAAACCCCTACTAATGAGCATTACCCTTGGCAACGAGCATGGATCCCAGAGCATGTAACCCCTACTAATGAGCATTACCCTTGGCAACGAGCATGGATCCGAGAGCATGAAACCCCTAGCAATGAGCATTACCCTTGGCAACGAGCATGGATCCCAGAGCATGAAACCCCTGGCAATGAGCATTACCCTTGGCAACGAGCATGGATCCCAGAGCATGAAACCCCTACTAATGAGCATTACCCTTGGCAACGAGCATGGATCCCAGAGCATGAAACCCCTACTAATGAGCATTACCCTTGGCAACGAGCATGGATCCCAGAGCATGAAACCCCTTCTAATGAGCATTACCCTTGGCAACGAGCATGGATCCCAGAGCAAGAAACCCCTACTAATGAGCATTACCCTTGGCAACGAGCATGGATCCCAGAGCATGAAACCCCTAGCAATGAGCATTACCCTTGGCAACGAGCATGGATCCCAGAGCATGAAACCCCTACTAATGAGCATTACCCTTGGTAACGAGCATGGATCCCAGAGCATGAAACCCCTAGAAATGAGCATTACCCTTGGCAACGAGCATGGATCCCAGAGCTTGAAACCCCTACTAATGAGCATTACCCTTGGCAACGAGCATGGATCCCAGAGCATGTAACCCCTACTAATGAGCATTACCCTTGGCAATGAGCATGGATCCGAGAGCATGAAACCCCTAGCAATGAGCATTACCCTTGGCAACGAGCATGGATCCCAGAGCATGAAACCCCTGGCAATGAGCATTACCCTTGGCAACGAGCATGGATCCCAGAGCATGAAACCCCTACTAATGAGCATTACCCTTGGCAACGAGCATGGATCCCAGAGCATGAAACCCCTACTAATAAGCATTACCCTTGGCAACGAGCATGGATGCCAGAGCATGAAACCCCTACTAATGAGCATTACCCTTGGCAACGAGCATGGATCCCAGAGCATGAAACCCCTACTAATGAGCATTACCCTTGGCAACGAGCATGGATCCCAGAGCATGTAACCCCTACTAATGAGCATTACCCTTGGCAACGAGCATGGATCCGAGAGCATGAAACCCCTAGCAATGAGCATTACCCTTGGCAACGAGCATGGATCCCAGAGCATGAAAACCCTGGAAATGAGCATTACCCTTGGCAACGAGCATGGATCCCAGAGCATGAAACCCCTACTAATGAGCATTACCCTTGGCAACGAGCATGGATCCCAGAGCATGAAACACCTACTAATGAGCATTACCCTTGGCAACGAGCATGTATCCCAGAGCATGAAACCCCTACTAATGAGCATTACCCTTGGCAACGAGCATGGATCCCAGAGCATGAAACCCCTACTAATGAGCATTACCCTTGGCAACGAGCATGGATCCCAGAGCATGAAACCCCTAGCAATGAGCATTACCCTTGGCAACGAGCATGGATCCCAGAGCATAAAACCCCTACTAATGAGCATTACCCTTGGCAACGAGCATGGATCCCAGAGCATGAAACCCCTAGCAATGAGCATTACCCTTGGCAATGAGCATGGATCCCAGAGCATGAAACCCCTTGCAATGAGCATTACCCTTGGCAACGAGCATGGATCCCAGAGCATGAAACCCCTACTAATGTGCATTACCCTTGCAACGAGCATGAAACCCCTGGCAATGAGCATTACCCTTGGCAACGAACATGGATCCCAGAGCATGAAACCCCTACTAATGAGCATTACCCTTGGCAACGAGCATGGATCCCAGAGCATGAAACCCCTACTAATGAGCATTACCCTTGGCAACGAGCATGGATCCCAGAGCATGAAACCCCTACTAATGAGCATTACCCTTGGCAATGAGCATGGATCCCAGAGCATGAAACCCCTACTAATGAGCATTACCCTTGGCAACGAGCATGGATCCCAGAGCATGTAACCCCTACTAATGAGCATTACCCTTGGCAACGAGCATGGATCCGAGAGCATGAAACCCCTAGCAATGAGCATTACCCTTGGCAACGAGCATGGATCCCAGAGCATGAAACCCCTGGCAATGAGCATTACCCTTTGCAACGAGCATGGATCCCAGAGCATGAAACCCCTACTAATGAGCATTACCCTTGGCAACGAGCATGGATCCCAGAGCATGAAACCCCTACTAATGAGCATTACCCTTGGCAACGAGCATGGATCCCAGAGCATGAAACCCCTACTAATGAGCATTACCCTTGGCAACGAGCATAGATCCCAGAGCATGAAACCCCTACTAATGAGCATTACCATTGGCAACGAGCATGGATCCCAGAGCATGAAACCCCTAGCAATGAGCATTACCCTTGGCAACGAGCATGGATCCCAGAGCATGAAACCCCTAGCAATGAGCATTACCCTTGGCAACGAGCATGGATCCCAGAGCATGAAACCCCTGGCAATGAGCATTACCCTTGGCATCGAGCATGGATCCCAGAGCATGAAACCCCTACTAATGAGCATTACCCTTGCAACGAGCATGGATCCCAGAGCATGAAACCCCTAGCAATGAGCATTACCCTTGGCAACGAGCATGGATCCCAGAGCATGAAACCCCTACTAATGAGCATTACCCTTGGCAACGAGCATGGATCCCAGAGCATGAAACCCCTGGCAATGAGCATTACCCTTGGCAACGAGCATGGATCCCAGAGCATGTAACCCCTACTAATGAGCATTACCCTTGGCAACGAGCATGGATCCCAGAGCATGAAACCCCTACTAATGAGCATTACCCTTGGCAACGAGCATGGATCCCAGAGCATGAAACCCCTAGCAATGAGCATTACCCTTTGCAACGAGCATGGATCCCAGAGCATGAAACCCCTGGCAATGAGCATTACCCTTGGCAAAGAGCATGGATCCCAGAGCATGAAACCCCTACTAATGAGCATTACCCTTGGCAACGAGCATGGATCCCAGAGCATGAAATCCCTACTAATGAGCATTACCCTTGGCAACGAGCATGGATCCCAGAGCATGAAACCCCTAGCAATGAGCATTACCCTTGGCAATGAGCATGGATCCCAGAGCATATAACCCCTACTAATGAGCATTACCCTTGGCAATGAGCATGGATCCCAGAGCATGTAACCCCTACTAATGAGCATTACCCTTGGCAACGAGCATGGATCCCAGAGCATGAAACCCCTGGCAATGAGCATTACCCTTGGCAATGATCATGGCTCCCAGAGCATGAAACCCCTACTAATGAGCATTACCCTTGGCAACGAGCATGGATCCCAGAGCATGAAACCCCTAGCAATGAGCGCATCACAGAGCATGAATCCCCTGGCAACGAGCATTACCCTTGGAAACGAACATGCATACCTGCACATGAAACCTCTGGCAATGAGAAGGTAATTTAAAAGTAATTACAGCTTTACCATAGGGCATAATGTATCTCAGCATTGCGGTGTAGGGCATAATATGGTGCAGGGGGAATCATATTGTGAAAGGGGCATTGCTGTGTGGGGCTTAATATGGTGGAATGTTTTATTTCTGTGGTGGACGAGGTCTGTTGTTGCAGAGTCAAAAACTGGGGTGTAAGGAAGTCTTTTCATGTGAGGCCACGCCTATTTTAGTGAGGCCACGTCCCTTTTATGTCTGTGGGGGAGGGGTGCATTTTTGAATGTGTATGAGGGGGGGACAGGACATATTTTTTTATGCCCGCACTGGGAGACAAATTGCTCAGAAACAGCCCTGGTGAGGACTGTATCTGGCGCTTTCTCCCACATGTAATCCTGCACAGGCATTTCCAGGACTTTACAAAAGCAAAACTTCTTGTCCGGATGCTCTTATATTTTCCTAACAGCTACACTACGTAATGTGCGTATCTCTTGTAGGAAAGGGTTTCTGTACATGGACCCACCAACTGGAAACCCCCCTCCTTCCCAGTACTCCGCACTTCCTGCTCTTCCTCTCTCCCTCTGACATTCTCTCTCTGTTTCACTGTTAACCTGTTGCCTTCTCGCAGCTGCTGTTGGTGTAATTAAGCCTTGTATAGTGGGCTCTGAAGCTGAAACATGATATGTTATATGAGGTGGAATGGGACCAATAAGTGAGAAATCCTGGCAGGTCTAAAATTATTCATTTAAGGCCAAATTCCGCCAGATAAAAATGAGAAGCTCCTCAGCCATATGTTTAAATGATTAAAGTGAATATTCAGCAGAACAGCTTAGAACGTTTTGCTGATCTCTAATTATTTCCTACTATATTTTATCCTGGTTTTGAAGCACTGACCCAATGTAGTACGAGCTGGGAATTCTTCTACCATCGGTGCAGACATATATTCTCAGACCACTATTTATACCATGGAATTCTGAGTGCAGAATATGAACTGAATCGCAGCTGTTTGTCTGGAGCGACTTAGATAATGAAGCCAAGTGTCTAATTGGTTGCTGTGATTAGCTACAAGTTTTTGCAATGTTAGTTAGGGGCCCTACTCATTTGACGATGCGCCGCCGAGGCGCCCGACGGCCGAAACGGCCGACGAGCGACCCGGCGGCGGGGGGGGGCAGTGACGGGGGGAGTAAAGTTTCTTCACTCCCCCCGTCACGCGGCTGCATTGAAGTGCAGGCAAATATGGACGAGATCGTCCATATTGGCCTGCATGCACAGCCGACGGGAGACCAGCGATGAACGAGCGCGGGGCCGCGCATCGTTCATCGCTGGAGTCTCCACACTGAAAGATATGAACGAGTTCTCGTTCATTTATGAACGAGATCGTTCATATCTTTCAGAAAATCGGCCAGTGTGTAGGGCCTATAAGGGATCTGGTCAGGAACCTGGCTGTCAAAATACTGACGCCGGATTTACGACACTGCAGGGAATGCCGGCGACAGATTCCCTGATAAGATCACAATTCCGGCTCCGGGATCCATACGAGTGACTGCTGCTGCGCCACTGGATAGATAATGCGGGGGGGGGGGGGGGGGGGTTGGAATAGGTTTAGGCCGTGAGGGGAGGGTTAGGCTGCAGGAAGGAGGGGGGATAGGTTTAGGCTGGAAGGTGGGGAGGATAGGTTTAGGCACCCCCGTGGAGGGATAGGTTTAGGCTTCCAGGGGGGAAGTGATCAGGTCAGAAGTGCATCGGCGCATGGCTGACAGCCGACGTCTGTCGCCGCCTAGCGATTGCCTCTGCCTGATTGACAGGCAGAAGCGGTCGATTGGCGGGAGGGAGCGGCACGGCGGCGTTTAGTCACTGTTTTGTGGGTGCGGTCTGGCCAATGCAGGCGTGGCTGGACCACGTGGAGGGCGGGCTGCGGTGGCTGCGTGACATCTCACGCAGCTGCTGTGACCCGGGCAGCGACGAGTAACTCCCGGCCAGCACGCAAAAGTTGCGCTGGCCGGGAGCTACTCCTGAAGTGCAAAGGCATCGCCGCTGTGCAATGCTTTTGTACTTCTGGAGGTGTGGGGGCGGGCCTGACATTCGGGGCCGGACTAGCCCTGTGCTGGCTGTCCCCCCGCATGTCAGTGTGCCTGATCGTAACCCTGCAAAATTTTGCAGGGCTACAATTAGGTCTCAATTAGGCCCAATGTACATTTGCCAATTCTGTTTCTGTTAGAGAAGAACCATCCTGGCTGATAGTATACTCTGCACCAGATGTAAAGTTCATTCAGACAGCTTTACACTATGCGGTACAGTAAGCTGATCAAGAAGCGAGAATTCAGGTAATTTCATCATCAGCAATTCTGCCCTCCAAGGAACCGCAATTACTGGCTTGAGGTATTAAATGCAGATTGCTGGCAATTCTTGTGGGATATGTTGTGGTTCTGAAGCCCCAAGTTCACATGGGGATTAGCTGGAACGGCATGCAGAGATTTACTATTTTAATTTCTTTTGTGGTAATGCTTTATTTTTGTATTGCAACTTTTTTGTGCATTTTTTAAAACGTGCTATTTTTCGTACTGATGTACTTTGTGCTATGGCCCTCATTCCGAGTTGTTCGCTCGGTAAAAATCTTCGCATCGCAGCGATTTTCCGCTTAATGCGCATGCGCAATGTTCGCACTGCGACTGCGCCAAGTAAATTTGCTATGCAGTTAGGAATTTTACTCACGGCTTTTTCTTCGTTCTGGCGATCGTAATGTGATTGACAGGAAATGGGTGTTACTGGGCGGAAACAGGCCGTTTTATGGGCGTGAGGGAAAAAACGCTACCGTTTCCGGAAAAAACGCAGGAGTGGCTGGAGAAACGGGGGAGTGTCTGGGCGAACGCTGGGTGTGTTTGTGACGTCAAACCAGGAACGACAAGCACTGAACTGATCGCAGATGCCGAGTAAGGTTGAAGCTACTCAGAAACTGCTACGAGGTGTGTAATCGCAATATTGCGAATACATCGTTCGCAATTTTAAGATGCTAAGATTCACTCCCAGTAGGCGGCGGCTTAGCATGAGCAACTCTGCTAAAATCCGCTTGCGAGCGACCAACTCGGAATGACCTCCCATATTACTTCAATTGTCCACTATCTTGAGATTGGACTCTCCAGGTCAGTAATATATTTGTATTCAACAACTGAGAGATTTTTTCTCCACTTTTCTTTATTAATACAGATATATTTTATTGGTTTAATGGATGGACGCTCTGATTTACTGCTCATTATTGAGTAAAATTCATTGAACCATACTTTTATTCGGGATCTCAGCGCCTACATTCCGAGTAGTGGGGGTAATTCAGACCTGTTCTCTAGCAAGCGATTTTTGCAGCCCTGCAATCAGATAGTCGCCGCCTACGGGGGGAGTGTATTTTCGCTGTGCAAGTGTGCGAACGCATGTGTAGCAGAGCTGTACAAACAGATCGTGTGCAGTCTCTGCGCAGCCCAGGACTTACTCAGCCGCTGTGATCACATCAGCCTGTCCGGGACCGGAATTGACGTCAGGAACCCTCCCTGCAAACGCATGGACACGCCTGCATTTTACCAACCACTCCCAGAAAATGGTCAGTTGCCACCCACAAGCGCCTTCTTCCTGTCAATCTCCTTGCGATCGCCTGCGAGAATGGATCCTTCGCACAAACCCTTCTCTGAGCGGCGATCCGCTTTGTACACGTGTGACGCGCCTGCGCATTGCGGTGCACACACATGCACAGTTTAGACCTATTCGCCCGCTGTACAAAAACGCAGCCTAGCGATCAGGTCTGAATTACCCTCAGTGTTGGGATATCATATGATATATTTTCATATATAGCAGAACAGCGTGCCCAATACGATAATGTAAAGAAATTGGGCTCAAGTTACGTTCATCACAGCTGTCACCGATTTGCAATAATTCCAATAACAGTGTGCACTTTGGTTTATACCTGTGAGACTGGGTTATCAGAGAATGTCTTGTTGCAGTAGGATTTATAGACGTAGCAGGAAGTCCTGGCAATGGCGGCCAACATCATTCAGCTGTCGACCCCCCCCCCCCCCCCCTCCCAGGGGAGACGTTTCATCCTGAGGACTGTACAGCTGACACAAGATCATCCCCTGAGATTACAACACGTCTGATTTTCCTTGAAACCAAGGGAAAAATCTTTATAGTAATAGAAAAGAGAAGGAAGCTGTGATATACTGGCGCTGGGCGCAATTTCTACGAGTATAAAAACATTATTTAAACACAAGAAGCCAGGTTGCCAACCTCTGAATATACTTTTATTGACAATTTTATAAATATTTACTGGCAGATAGCGCTTTTTATTGCTGCGATGATATATTAATGCACTGAGCATGGATATTACGATAACGGATGTTGGGAAGAACCTACAAGAAAACCACATATGCCTGGCATGTATTGTATAGCTTGGGAATATTAGTGTATTGTCATTTTAATTGTCACTAACCGAGGTGCTCAGTGGGCTGATTTATTAATTTAGCTAAAGATGATCAGAAGCTGTGAGCTAAGGGTCTGGTTCAGAAGGCGGACGCAAATAAATTCGCAGCTGTGATCCCGTATGCAGCGTTTGTGTAAAAATATGCAAATGTCGCAGCTGCCGGTATATGTACTGAGACGCCACCGGCAGCATCTCAGACCTGCCATTCCCGCACAAAGACGCAACCATCGGACGCACATCAGCTGATCATTGACCTTCTCATTTTCCCTATAGTTACGCAGCACGGCTCTCAGAAGTAAGATGTCGGAGCCATTTTTACTGCATAGAGGATCGTTGTCGCAAGCTGTGACACGCCTCTGTAATGGTCACGATGAACCTGCGTTTCAGTAGCCACTCACACATTACCACCCACAATCATTTCCTAATTGTCAATAAATCTGCACTGCGACCGCCATCACAAGATCATTGCCGCACATGCGCAGTGCCACTGAGATGCATGTGCATTGGCAAAGATTGCTCCACTGCATCCAACATAGAGGGTAATTAAGACCTGATAATTGCTATGCGTTTTCGCGCAGCGGGTGATCAGATATAAACTGCGCATGCACCGTACTGCGTTGGCGCATCGCATGGCTGCAATGGGGATCGCCGGACAGCGACAGCAACAGATTTTTTTTTAAACTCATGTTGACCTTTTGACCTGTCGACCTAATGACCATGTTGACCTAATGTCTGTCGACCTAAGCTGTGTCGACCTAACAACTGTATCCCGCTGAGTGTCCCCCCCCGCATGTCAGAGTAAATGATCGTAGATGTGCTAAATTGATCTCATCTACGATCTGATCTGAATTACCTCCAATGTATCTAATAAAAGTTACAGAAGATCCAGTAACAGAAACAGTCATTCAACCAAAGTCACGTGACGTTGGCCAGAACATTGCAGACTTACCATATACACCATGAATGACCCCCCTATATACTGTGTACATGGACATTACACCGTGACTCCGCGCTGCATGATCAATAATGACTTAGTAATGTGACTGGTAAGAAAACCGTTCCTGCACCTACTATCTCTGACGAATGGTAATGCAGCGCTGACCGCACTTATCCCAGATATTTCCAGAAAGCCACTGAATAAATCATTTCCCACCAGGAAGCACAATACATTTTCATTTTCATTACACTCTGTTATTCAGCAGGGAAAGTAAGATTGAGAAGACTCTGAATCCCGGCTTTCAGCTCTGATTTATTTGTGGAATCGAAACTACAGTAATTCTATTATATAAACCTGGGAAAGAGTCGATGATAGATGTCAGAATTCCAGGATCTGCCCAACGTCTCGCTTTTCAAACCTCCCAGCCAGCCGTAACTGATGGCAGGTGTAATGCGGAATGGCGCGTTTCTGGTCCTGCACCTACATTATGCAGAATGAGGAAGGGGGCTTGCAATTACTGAACCGGAGGTGTCCATCAGCCTCACACCTCCTGTCAAGGATGCACACGGTGTAACTGTTATGCAACATGAAAGCCACATGCCTTTGTTTAAAGGTCTTTATTAGATAATGACTCATGTAGGAAACGTTGTTAGAGCTTCACATGGTGAAACGCAGCACGTAACGCACTTACATGCAAATAGATCAGCATAATTATTCACCTGTTGCTATAGGATATAAAACCAGATGAACAGAAAGGTTAATTCATTCTATAAGCATACAGTTACGGCAGCGCTAAATATCTCAATTAAGCAAAAATTACCTTGAACCAGATATTCTAATAAATAAACAATTTAATGGCACAGACATATTAACATAGATACAATAAAGGTATTTGTGCATGTAATCAGCAGTTCTCAGATGTGACCTGATATAAACTAGTTCGCTAACAGCTGATGCAGATATGGCAGTGTGCGTAACATGATGTAGCAAAAAGCTAGTATTAAGCTCACAGTGGCCTAGTTCTTATAGTGTTATCTTTGGTAGGCTTCTTATATACAATTATAGGGGGTAATTCAGACCAGATCGTAGCAGCAAATTTGTTAGCAGTTGGGCAAAACCATGGGGGGTCATTCAGACCCGATCGCACGCTAGCTTTTTTGCAGCAATGCGATCGGGTCTAAACTGCGCATGCATATGCTCCTCAATGCGCAGGCTTGTCGGCTGCAGGCGACGGGGATCGCCGGACAGTGAAGGATTTAAAGAAGAAAGTGATCGCATCGGCGATCGCAAGAAGATTGACAGGAAGAGGCCGTTTGTGGGTGTCAACTGAATGTTTCTAGGGAGTGTCCGGAAAAACACAGTTGTGCCCAGACATTTGGAGGGAGGATTCCTGACGTCAGCTCCTGGCCGGATCATCGCAGCAGCTGAGTAAGTCCTGAGCTGTGCAGAGACTTTGTTTGTACAGCTCTGCACAAACGATCGCACCCCTGCACAGTGATTACCCCCTCCCCTGTAGGCGGCGACTACCTGATCGCAGCACTGCAAAAAAATACCTGCATGTGATCAGGTCTGAATCACCTCCCATGTGCACTGCAGGGGTGGGGCAGATGTAACATGTGCAGAGAGAGTTAGATTTGGGTCAGGGGCGTTTTAAGAGAGAAGGCCCGTGTTCAGCCTCCTCCGTCGGGCCCCCTCCTCTCTGCCCGGAGCGCCGTAGAGTCTGAGCACTACAGGGCTCAGACTCTACTGCGCATGCGCAGATCTCCGGGAAAATGGCGCAGCGGCCATTTTCCCTGAGATCTCTCTACTGCGCATGCGCAGAACGCCGTGAAAATGGCCGCGGGGATATTTTCACTGTGTTCTTGCGGAGCTGCGGATGCCGGTGCTGGACTTCGGAGGGGTAAGTATTTTACAAATGGGTGCATTGTTTGCGGTGGGGGCCCCCTCTGGACTCAGGGGCCCGTGTGCACCGCACACACTGCACCCATTATAGAAACGCCAGTGATTTGGGTGGGGTGTGTTTAAACTGAAATCTAAATTGCAGTGTAAAAATAAAGCAGCCAGTATTTACCCTGCACAGAAACAAAATAACCCACCCAAATCTAACTCTCTCTGCACACGTTACATCTGCCCCACATGGTTTTGCCCAACTGCTAACAAATTTGCTGCTGCAATCAGGTCTGAATTACTGCCATAGTGTCATTTGGGATGGTATGATTGGGAAACACAAATACGTTTATATTATTATTAGTGATGTGCACCAGAAATTTTTCGGGTTTTGTGTTTTGGTTTTGTTTCCGCTGCTGAGTTTTGGATTCAGACGCATTTTGGCAAAATCTCCCTGAAAATTTTTTGTCGGATTCGGGTGTGTTTTGGATTCGGGTGTTTTTTTTCAAAAAACCCTCAAAAACAGCTTAAATCATAGAATATGGGGGTAATTTTTATCCTATAGTATTATTAACCTCAATAACCACAATTTCCACTAATTTCCAGTCTATTCTGAACACCTCACACCTCACAATATTATTTTTAGTCCTAAAATTTGCACCGAGGTCACTGGATGACTAAGCTAAGCGACCCAAGTGGGCGGCACAAACACCTGGCCCATCTAGGAGTGGCACTGCAGTGTCGGACAGGATGGCACTTATAAAAATTGGCCCCAAACATCACATGATGCAAAGATAAATAAAAATAAAAAAGAGGTGCAAGATGGAATTGTCCTTGGGCCCTCCCACCCACCCTTATGTTGTATAAACAGGACATGCACACTTTAACAAACCCATCATTCCAGCGACAGGGTCTGCCACACGACTGTGGCTGAAATGACTGGTTGGTTTGGGCCCCCACCAAAAAAAGAAGCAATCAATCTCTCCTTGCACAAACTGGCTCTACAGAAGCAAGATGTCCACCTCATCATCATCCTCCGATTCCTCACCCCTTTCACTGTGTACATCCACCTACTCACAGAGTATTAATTAGTCCTCACTGGAATCCACCATCTCAGGTCCCTGTGTACTTTCTGGAGGCAATTGATGGTGAATTGATTATAATTCATTTTGATGAACATCATCTTCTCCACATTTTGTGGAAGTAACCTCTTACGCCGACCGCTGACAAGGTGATCGGCTGCACTAAACACTCTGTTGGAGTACATACTGGAGGGGGGGCAACTTAGGTAAAATAAAGCCAGTTTGTGCAAGGGCCTCCAAACTGACTCTTTTTCCTGCCAGTATATGTACGGACTGTCTGACATGCCTACTTGGATGCTGTCACTCATATAATCCTCCACCATTCTTTCAATGGTGACAGAATCATATGCAGTGACAGTAGACGACATGTCAGTAATCGTTGGCAGGTCCTTCAGTCCGGACCAGATGTCAGCACTCGCTCCGGACTGACCTGCATCACCGCCAGCGGGTGGGCTCGGAATTCTTAGCCTTTTCCTCGCAGCCCCAGTTGCGGGAGAATGTGAAGGAGGAGCTGTTGACGGGTCACGTTCCGCTTGACTTGACAATTTTCTCACCAGCAGGTCTTTGAACCTCTGCAGACTTGTGTCTGCCGGAAAGAGAGATACAACGTAGGCTTTAAACCTAGGATCGAGCATGGTGGCCAAAATGTAGTGCTTTGATTTCAACAGATTGACCACCTGTGAATCCTGGTTAAGCGGATTAAGGGCTCCATCCACAAGTCCCACATGCCTAGCGAAATCGCTCCATTTTAGCTCCTCCTTCAATCTCTCCAGCTGCTTCTGCAAAAGCCTGATGAGGGGAATGACCTGACTTAGGCTGGCAGTGTTTGAACTGACTTGACGTGTGGCAAGTTCAAAGGGTTGCAGAACCTTGCACAATGTTGAAATCATTCTCCACTGCGCTTGAGTCAGGTGCATTCCCCCTCCTTTGCCTATATCGTAGGCAAATGAATAGGCTTGAATGGCCTTTTGCTGTTCCTCCATCCTCTGAAGCATATAGAGGGTTGAATTCCGCCTCCTTACCATCTCTTGCTTCAGATGATGGCGGGGCAGGTTCAGGAGTGTTTGCTGGTGCTCCAGTCTTCGGCACGCGGTGGCTGAATGCCGAAAGTGGCCCACAATTCTTCGGGCCACCAGCAGCATCTCTTTCACGCCCCTGTCGTTTTTTTAAAAATTCTGCACCACCAAATTCAATGTATGTGCAAAACATGGGACGTGCTGGAATTTGCCCACATGTAGGCCCTCATTCCGAGTTGTTCGCTCGCTAGCTGCTTTTAGCAGCATTGCACATGCTAAGCCGCCGCCTACTGGGAGTGACTCTTGGCTTTGCAGAATTGCGAATAAAAGATTAGCAGAATTGCGAATAGAATAGCGATTAGAAATTTCTTTGCAGTTTCCGAGTAGCTCGATACTTACTCTGCCACTGCGATCAGTTCAGTCAGTTTCGTTCCTGGTTTGACGTCACAAACACACCCAGCGTTCGCCCAGACACTCCCCCGTTTCTCCAGATACTCCCGCGTTATTCCCTGAAACGCCTGCGTTTTTTCACACACACCCATAAAACGGTCAGTTTCCGCCAATAAACACCCACTTCCTGTCAATCACACTACGATCACCAGAACGATGAAAAATCTTCGTTAAGCCGTGAGTAAAATATCAAACTTCTGTGCTAATTTACTTGGCGCAGACGCACTGCGAACTTTGCGCATGCTCAGTTTGCGACTTATCGCACCGATGCGAAGAAAAAGAACGAGCGAACAACTCAAAATGAGGGCCGTAATGCACGCACAATATTGGTGGCATTGTCCGATGTCACAAATCCCCAGGAGAGTCCAATTGGGGTAAGCCATTCTGCGATGATGTTCCTCAGTTTCCGTAAGAGGTTGTCAGCTGTGTGCCTCTTATGGAAAGCGGTGATACAAAGCGTAGCCTGCCTAGGAACGTGTTGGCGTTTGCGAGATGCTGCTACTGGTGCCGCCGCTGCTGTTCTTGCTGCGAGAGGCAATACATCTACCCAGTGGGCTGTCACAGTCATGTAGTCCTGAGTCTGCCCTGCTCCACTTGTCCACATGTCCGTGGTTAAGTGGACATTGGGTTAGAGATGAGCGCCTGAAATTTTTCGGGTTTTGTGTTTTGGTTTTGGGTTCGGTTCCGCGGCCGTGTTTTGGGTTCGACCGCGTTTTGGCAAAACCTCACCGAATTTTTTTTGTCGCATTCGGGTGTGTTTTGGATTCGGGTGGTTTTTTCAAAAAACCCTAAAAAACATCTTAAAACATTGAATTTGGGGGTCATTTTGATCCCATAGTATTATTAACCTCAATAACCATAATTAACACTCATTTTCAGTCTATTCTGAACACCTTACACCTCACAATATTATTTTTAGTCCTAAAATTTGCACCGAGGTCGCTGGATGACTAAGCTCAGCGACCCTAGTGGCCGACACAAACACCGGGCCCATCTAGGAGTGGCACTGCAGTGTCACGCAGGATGTCCCTTCCAAAAAACCCTCCCCAAACAGCACATGACGCAAAGAAAAAAAGAGGCGCAATGAGGTAGCTGTGTGAGTAAGATTAGCGACCCTAGTGGCCGACACAAACACCTGGCCCATCTAGGAGTGGCACTGCAGTGTCACGCAGGATGTCCCTTCCAAAAAACCCTCCCCAAACAGCACATGACGCAAAGAAAAAAAGAGGCGCAATGAGGTAGCTGACTGTGTGAGAAAGATAAGCGACCCTAGTGGCCGACACAAACACCGGGCCCATCTAGGAGTGGCACTGCAGTGTCACGCAGGATGTCCCTTCCAAAAAACCCTCCCCAAACAGCACATGACGCAAAGAAAAAAAGAGGCGCAATGAGGTAGCTGACTGTGTGAGAAAGATAAGCGACCCTAGTGGCCGACACAAACACCGGGCCCATCTAGGAGTGGCACTGCAGTGTCACGCAGGATGTCCCTTCCAAAAAACCCTCCCCAAACAGCACATGACGCAAAGAAAAATAGAGGCGCAATGAGGTAGCTGTGTGAGTAAGATTAGCGACCCTAGTGGCCGACACAAACACCTGGCCCATCTAGGAGTGGCACTGCAGTGTCACGCAGGATGTCCCTTCCAAAAAACCCTCCCCAAACAGCACATGACGCAAAGAAAAAAAGAGGCGCAATGAGGTAGCTGACTGTGTGAGAAAGATAAGCGACCCTAGTGGCCGACACAAACACCGGGCCCATCTAGGAGTGGCACTGCAGTGTCACGCAGGATGTCCCTTCCAAAAAACCCTCCCCAAACAGCACACGACGCAAAGAAAAAAAGAGGCGCAATGAGGTAGCTGTGTGAGTAAGATTAGCGACCCTAGTGGCCGACACAAACACCTGGCCCATCTAGGAGTGGCACTGCAGTGTCACGCAGGATGTCCCTTCCAAAAAACCCTCCCCAAACAGCACATGACGCAAAGAAAAATAAAAGAAAAAAGAGGTGCAAGATGGAATTGTACTTGGGCCCTTCCCACCCACCCTTATGTTGTATAAACAAAACAGGACATGCACACTTTAACCAACCCATCATTTCAGTGACAGGGTCTGCCACACGACTGTGACTGAAATGACGGGTTGGTTTGGACCCCCACCAAAAAAGAAGCAATTAATCTCTCCTTGCACAAACTGGCTCTACAGAGGCAAGATGTCCACCTCATCATCATCCTCCGATATATCACCGTGTACATCCCCCTCCTCACAGATTATCAATTCGTCCCCACTGGAATCCACCATGTCAGCTCCCTGTGTACTTTGTGGAGGCAATTGCTGCTGGTCAATGTCTCCGCGGAGGAATTGATTATAATTCATTTTAATGAACATCATCTTCTCCACATTTTCTGGATGTAACCTCGTACGCCGATTGCTGACAAGGTGAGCGGCGGCACTAAACACTCTTTCGGAGTACACACTTGTGGGAGGGCAACTTAGGTAGAATAAAGCCAGTTTGTGCAAGGGCCTCCAAATTGCCTCTTTTTCCTGCCAGTATAAGTACGGACTGTGTGACGTGCCTACTTGGATGCGGTCACTCATATAATCCTCCACCATTCTATCAATGGTGAGAGAATCATATGCAGTGACAGTAGACGACATGTCCGTAATGGTTGTCAGGTCCTTCAGTCCGGACCAGATGTCAGCATCAGCAGTCGCTCCAGACTGCCCTGCATCACCGCCAGCGGGTGGGCTCGGAATTCGGATTTGGGATTTCGAAGAATGCACAGTTCTTTGCTGTGCTGCTTTTGCCAGCTTGAGTCTTTTCATTTTTCTAGCGAGAGGCTGAGTGCTTCCATCCTCATGTGAAGCTGAACCACTAGCCATGAACATAGGCCAGGGCCTCAGCCGTTCCTTGCCACTCCGTGTGGTAAATGGCATATTGGCAAGTTTACGCTTCTCCTCCGACAATTTTATTTTAGGTTTTGGAGTCCTTTTTTTTCTGATATTTGGTGTTTTGGATTTGACATGCTCTGTACTATGACATTGGGCATCGGCCTTGGCAGACGACGTTGCTGGCATTTCATCGTCTCGGCCATGACTAGTGGCAGCAGCTTCAGCACGAGGTGGAAGTGGATCTTGATCTTTCCCTAATTTTGGAACCTCAACTTTTTTGTTCTCCATATTTTATAGGCAGAACTAAAAGGCACCTCAGGTAAACAATGGAGATGGATGGATTGGATACTAGTATACAATTATGGACGGACTGCCACGGTTAGGTGGTATAAAAAAACCACGGTTAGGTGGTATATAATACAATTATGGATGGACGGACTGCCTGCCGAGTTCCGACACAGAGGTAGCCACAGCCGTGAACTACCGCACTGTACACTGGTTGATAAAGAGATAGTAGTATACTCGTAACAACTAGTATGACACTATGACGACGGTATAAAGAATGAAAAAAAAACCACGGTTAGGTGGTATATATTATAATAATAATACAATTATGGATGGACGGACTGCCTGCCGACTGCCGACACAGAGGTAGCCACAGCCGTGAACTACCGCACTGTACACTGGTTGATAAAGAGATAGTAGTATACTCGTAACAACTAGTATGACACTATGACGACGGTATAAAGAATGAAAAAAAAACCACGGTTAGGTGGTATATATTATAATAATAATACAATTATGGATGGACGGACTGCCTGCCGACTGCCGACACAGAGGTAGCCACAGCCGTGAACTACCGCACTGTACACTGGTTGATAAAGAGATAGTAGTATACTCGTAACAACTAGTATGACACTATGACGGTATAAAGAATGAAAAAAAAACCACGGTTAGGTGGTATATATTATAATAATAATACAATTATGGATGGACGGACTGCCTGCCGACTGCCGACACAGAGGTAGCCACAGCCGTGAACTACCGCACTGTACACTGGTTGATAAAGAGATAGTAGTATACTCGTAACAACTAGTATGACACTATGACGACGGTATAAAGAAAGAAAAAAAAATACCACGGTTAGGTGGTATATATTGTAATACAATTATGGATGGACGGACTGCCTGCCGAGTTCCGACTGCCGACACAGAGGTAGCCACAGCCGTGAACTACCGCACTGTACTGTGTCTGCTGCTAATATAGACTGGTTGATAAAGAGATAGTATACAATACATACAACAATATACTACTATACTGGTGGTCAGGCACTGGTCACCACTAGTCACACTGGCAGTGGCACTCCTGCAGCAAAAGTGTGCACTGTTTAATTTTAAATTAATATAATATTATGTACTCCTGGGGGCTCCTGCTATAACAACCTGCAGTGCTCCCCAGTCTCCCCCACAATTATTATAAGCTTTGCCTTTTATACATTGATGTGCAGCACACTGGGCTGAGCTGAGTGCACACAGACTGAGTCACACTGTGTGACTGGCTGCTGCTGTGTATCGTTTTTTTTCAGGCAGAGAACGGATATAGCAGAGAACGGATATATTATATTAAAATAAATAAAAGTTAACTAACAACAACTGCACTGGTCACTGTGGTAAACTCTGTCTGACTCTGCACAATCTCTCTCTCTCTTCTAATCTAATTTCTAATGGAGAGGACGCCAGCCACGTCCTCTCCCTATCAATCTCAATGCACGTGTGAAAATGGCGGCGACGCGCGGCTCCTTATATAGAATCCGAGTCTCGCGAGAATCCGACAGCGTCATGATGACGTTCGGGCGCGCTCGGGTTAACCGAGCAAGGCGGGAGGATCCGAGTCTGCTCGGACCCGTGAAAAAAACATGAAGTTCGTGCGGGTTCGGTTTCAGAGAAACCGAACCCGCTCATCTCTACATTGGGTACAACTGCATTTTTTAGGACACTGGTGACTCTTTTTCTGACGTCTGTGTACATTCTCAGTATCGCCTGCCTAGAGAAGTGGAACCTAGATGGTATTTGGTACCAGGGACACACTACCTGAAGAAATTCTCTAAGTCCCTGTGAACTATCCCCGGATACCGGACGCACATCTAACACCAACACAGCTGCCAAGGCCTGAGTTATCCACTTTGCCACAGGATGACTGCTGTGGTATTTCATCTTCCTCGCAAAGGACTGTTGGACAGTCAATTGCTTACTGGAAGTAGTACAAGTGGTCTTCCGACTTCCCCTCTGGGATGATGATCGACTCCCAGCTGCAACAACAGCAGCGCCAGCAGCAGTAGACGTTACACTCAAGGATCCATCAGAGGAATCCCAGTCAGGAGAGGACTCATCAGACTTGCCAGTGACATGGCCTGCAGGACTACTGGCTTTCCTGTCTAAGGAGGAAATTGGTGGTGTGGTTTGAAGGAGCTTGTGTACAAGAGGAAGGGGTTTAGTTGTCACTGGACTGCTTACGCTGTCACCCAAAGTTTTTGAACTTGTCAATGACTTCTGATGAATACGCTCCAGGTGACATATAAGGGAGGATGTTCCTAGGTGGTAAACATCCTTACCCCTACTTATTACAGCTTGACAAAGGCAACACACGGCTTGACAAATGTTGTCCGCATTTCTTTTGAAATAATTCCACACCGAAGAGGTGATTTTTTTTGGTATTTTGACCAGGCATGTCAATGGCCTTATTCATCCCACGGACAACAGGTGTCTCCTCGGGTGCCTGACTTAAACAAACCACCTCACCATCAGAATCCTCCTTGTCAATTTCCTCCTCAGTGCCAGCAACACCCATATCTTCATCCTGGTGTACTTCAACACTGACATCTTCAATTTGACTATCAGGAACAGGACTGCGGGTGCTCCTTCCAGCACTTGCAGGAGGCGTGCAAATGGTGGAAGGAGCCACCTCTTCCCGTCCAGTGTTGGGAAGGTCAGGCATCGCAACCGACACAATTGGACTCTCCTTGGGGATTTGTGATTTAGAAGAACGCACAGTTCTTTGCTGTGCTTTTGCCATCTTAACTCTTTTCAGTTTTCTAGCGGGAGGATGAGTGCTTCCATCCTCACGTGAAGCTGAACCACTAGCCATGAACATAGGCCAGGGCCTCAGCCGTTGCTTGTCACTCCGTGTCGTAAATGGCATATTGGCAAGCTTACGCTTCTCCTCAGAAGTTTTTAATTTAGATTTTTGGGTCATTTTACTGAACTTTAGTTTTTTGGATTTTACATGCTCTCTACTATGACATTGTGTACCGGCCTTGGCAGATGACGTTGATGGCATTGAATCGTCTCTGCCATGACTAATGGCAGCAGCTTCAGCACTAGGTGGAAGTGGATCTTGATCTTTCCCTATTTCACCCTCCACATTTTTGTTCTCCATTTTTTAATGTGTGGAATTATATGCCAGTAATATTATTATATCAATAGCAATGGCCTACTGTACTGTACAACTATATACTGTTGGTCACCAAAATGCTGCACTGTACTACTATATATACTGCTCACAAAAATGCAGCACAGATATGGAATGGATACTTGCAGTGACACGGAGCTGCAAGATACAGCAATGGCCTACTGTACTGTACAACTATATACTGTTGGTCACCAAAATGCTGCACTGTACTACTATATATACTGCTCACAAAAATGCAGCACAGATATGGAATGGATACTTGCAGTGACACAGAGCTGCAAGATACAGCAATGGCCTACTGTACTGTACAACTATATACTGTTGGTCACCAAAATGCAGCACACAGAGCACAGATATTTGCAGCACACTGAGCACAGATATGGAGCTTTTCAGGCAGAGAACGTAGATATTTGCAGCACACGGAGCACAGATATTTGTAGCACACTGAGCACAGATATGGAGCTTTTCAGGCAGAGAACGTAGCCACGTCTTCTCCGTTCAATCTCCAATGCACGAGTGAAAATGGCGGCGATGCGCGGCTCTTTATATAGAATACGAATCTCGCAAGAATCCGACAGCGGGATGAGGACGTTCGCCCACGTTCGGGTTAACCAAGCAAGGCGGGAAGATCCGAGGCTGCCTCGGACCCGTGTAAAATAGGTGAAGTTCGGATCTTGACGAACCGAACCCGCTCATCTCTAATTATTTTTATTGACTGTGACCGACACACCTCCACGCACATGTGATGCAGGAGCTCCATGCTATACTGTATGTCAGAAGAGGCAGAAATTCAGCGATGAGGGCGATGCACGGTTTGGGCTGTCGCCATTAACTCAATCCGCTGGGATTTGGATAGTGAGCATGGTTTTCTGATACCTCTGCAGTCTAGATCTCCCCTCATTGGATTGTAGGCCAAGCTGCAGCCTGTGGCGGCTCTTTCACAGTAAGAGGCTAGAGCACAAAGAGCGTCTTGCATCAGTTTACACCATCCTCTCAATGACGCAGGTCAGCTTGTGTGTGGAGCAGTGGCGGCTCCGTAGGTGTGGCTGCAGCACAGTCCAAATTTCAAATAGAGGAGCCAGAGCAACTGTCATCCCAAAGTGACTCACTGGCAGTTGGTGTGGAGACAGCACGGTACCAGAGAAGGATGGTTACAAAGTTCATTACATGTAAGAGAGACCATGGAACCCAATGCTGGATGCACATCTGGCATGTAGACTGTAAAGTTGCCTCATCGCTTCCCAGTATTCAAACCTGTGATCCAATAAACGTTTTGCTGCCTAAAAAACATTAATAAAATTGCAATGAGGCTCGATACAACCTGCTGCATGCTTATCTATAGGCCTGAATCATAGGTGGACGCAAACCCAATTGTTTGCAGCAGAGTGATTATCGTCAGTCTGCGCATGCGTCTGTGATGTGCTGCACATGTGCCACGATGGTGATGGCAGAGAGGATTTATTTGGAAAGTGATTGGCAGTCGGGCAGCAGGGAGTGGCGGAAAAAACAATGGCATGTCGCTGGTGTCTCAATACAGATCCAGGCCGCAGCAACATTTGCATTTTATCACACAGCTGCTGCATGCAGATTGGCAGCTGCTATTGCATATGTGGGCATCTCTGGATCATGACCAGTTTTACAGATTGCGGCCTTGAGACGCCAAATACTGTATATCTACTGCACAGAGGACTAACGTTCATATAACAATGTAGCAACACTACAGCATCTGTAGCAGTCATCGTCCTGTGGCCGCAGGGACTCTTCCCGGTGCAATCAGTATGATCCTTATTTCCTCCATCTCTTACGGCCTGGACACTCTACAGATGCTCCTGCTACCACAGCCCCAAAACGTCCTCATCACCATGGGCCTCACACCTTCATTATTAGCACAGCACTAATTGCTTTCCATGACTTCTTCCTCATCTGCAAACCTCACTCTCCAATGTCTCCATACTGTCTTCCCTCCCTTTCCTTGATACCATACACCCTCGCCACCTGCATCTCACCTGCACGCTGTCTTATCTACCACGGTGTCCCACCTTTCCTTCTCTCGGCCTTGCATTGCCATCTTGAACCTCATGCCTTAATGCTCCACTTCCACTACTATAAACATCTACATCGCTGGTTGTTTTCCGTATCACCTCGTCCATACCCCAAACTCTCCCGTCTCATTCCATCCTATAGGGGTGTCCTCATACACCGTGGCTTCAGTCACGCCAAACAGGCCTCAGTGTGCCAGGTCCTGGGCGACTTGGCCACGCTGAGGGTCTTTCTCGCTGAAAGAGAAAGATAGTTGATAGTCAAATGATAGTTCACGCCCAATCTTCTTTTTAAATTTATCCCCGATTTCGCACACATCGCGCCCATAGTAATCTGCTTAAAGGGTTAGGGCGCGTCGCTACCCCTGGAGTACCGAGCTGAAATGATGATACCATGCCCGTCAGCAGAAACAGAACGGGTGTGAAAGGGGCGGAAAGAATTGAATACCACCCAAAATGTGCGCCTTATTCACATAAATACAGGGGATCAGTACTAAATGCCGCAGGTCGGAATCCCGGCGGTCGAAATACCGACGCCGGAATCCCGACCACACAATCCCGACAGGGGTGGTGAGCGGAACGAAGCCCCTTGCGGGCTCGCTTCGCTCGCCACGCTGCGGGCACGGTGCCTCGCTACGCTCGGCACACTATTATATTCTCCCTCTATGGGTGTCGTGGACACCCACGGAGGGAGAATATGTCGGGATTGTGGCGGTCGGGATTGTGGCGGTCGGGATTCCGGCGTCGGTATTTCGACCGCCGGGATTCCATCCGGCGGCATCCTGACCGCATCCCAAATACAGAGAAACATTGCTAGATTGTACTGATCCATGTGATGTGCGATGTATACATCTGTATGTGACATATCTGTACCATTTTCTCCCCCCTCTAGAGTGTAAGCTCTGA